>NC_091481.1:35625160-35963493 GCF_036971445.1 Narcine bancroftii
ACTAGCAGGGGCCCAGCCCTCTCACCCCAGGCACCCTTGGGCCATCCAGGATCCCCCGGGAGCTGACACCCTCTCTCCGCCTCTCCAGAGGGCCCCACTCCCCGCGGACCTGCCCCACACCTACAACCCCTCTCTGTCAGACACCATCCCGCCCACACCACCGGCTGCCCCGACCACCCCAGATCCAGCCAACCTGCAGGGAGCCCTGCACCTACCGACCATTGACCAGGAGCCTGTCCTGCAATGGTCTCAGAGGCACAGACGACTGCTGGACCACCTAAACTTGTAGATACTACCTGTCACTGAGGACACCCCCACCCCCCCCACCACTCCCCGCCCTCCTAAGGACTCACACAGCAGCGCTTACAACTACATAATCAGAAATATCTGAAATGTGTCCTAGGTGTGGCATTGAAACTAGAACCTTTCTACATCCTACATGGTCGTGTGTGAAAGGTAAGATCATTCTGGCATGATCTCGCTGAAACACTAACAAAGATAACAGGAGTGACCTTCACACACAACACAGAGCTGGACCTTCTGGGCAACCTTATGGTTAAACTGACTAAATTTCAAATTTGTTTTGTTAAGGTGGCCCTGGCTGTGGCCAAGAAGTGTATAGCAATCACCTGGAAGTCCAACTCTCCCCTTCTTATTGCTCGATGGGCCGGGGAGATGCGTAGTTGTATTTCTTCTTTTCTTTGGCTTGGCTTCGCGGATGAAGATTTATGGAGGGGGTAAATGTCCACGTCAGCTGCAGGCTCGTTTGTGGCTGACAAGTCCGATGCGGGACAGGCAGACACGGTTGCAGCGGTTGCAGGGGAAAATTGGTTTGTTGGGGTTGGGTGTTGGGTTTTTCCTCCTTTGTCTTTTGTCAGTGAGGTGGGCTCTGCGGTCTTCTTCAAAGGAGGTTGCTGCTCGCCAAACTGTGAGGCGCCAAGATGCACGGTTTGAGGCGATATCAGCCCACTGGCGGTGGTCAATGTGGCAGTCCTTGTACCTTTTCTTTGGTGCACCTCTGTCATGGTGGCCAGTGGAGAGCTCGCCATATAACACGATCTTGGGAAGACGATGGTCCTCCATTCTGGAGACGTGACCCACCCAGCGCAGCTGGATCTTCAGCAGCGTGGACTCGATGCTGTCGACCTCTGCCATCTCGAGTTGTATACTCATGGAGGAAATTACATATAACTTTTTTTTTAAAAGACACTTTTATTAAGATATGGCAACCATCCTTCAACTATATAGGGGTCCCTCCCTGAAAAGGAATCATGAAGAAAACAAGAGCTCTGATGGTGTGTAAAGTTATATTCTTATATTTGTGGATGGGGGGAGCAAAAAACTGGGACATTTTTCTTTTTATTTTGTTTGTAAACATTTAATATATATTTGAAATGCATAAAAGTTTAAAGACTGAACGAATATATTTATGGAAAAAATTGAAAAATAAAGCACTTAAAAAAAGAAAAGATGGATGAATCCTCAGAAAGTGTCTGGCGCGAATGGTCCTTAAAACCTGGGTGAACCAACTGGCTGGAGATTTTGCGGATATATTCCATCTCTCTCAACAGTGATCAGAGGTTCCCATCTGCATCAAAAGGGCATTCCAGATCAGCGAGGTGGCCTGCCCTATTGCTGGTGGCAACAGCTTCTGTCATCCCAAGTCAACGACAGATGCCATCTCGCTGGCCCACCACTCTGCGTTAGATTCCCTAGACTGCAGGCACACCTATGTCAGGCTATGCTTCATCGACTACAGGTTGACATTCAGCACCAATAGGCCAGCAAAATGCAGGACAAGGCTTAAGGACCTGGGGCTCTGTCCGACCCTCTGCAGCTCGACTTCCTTGTCAGCATACTCGAACCCAGTGCGGATTGGATATGCATCGCTTCCTCCTCTCTGACCATTAACACAGGAGCCACCCCAAAGCTACATGCTTAGTCCCCTCTTCTACACCCATGACCACGTAGCCGAGTTAAGCTCCAGGTCAATGTACAAGTTCACTAACACCGCCATCATTAGTCGACTGACTGGAAATGATGTGTCAGAATACAGGATGGAGATGAAGGATTTGGATGAGTGATGTCATTACTGTGAATATCTATATATATCTTGCACGTGTATTTATTGTCTCCTTTTATTTCATTCAATTCATTTACTATTATAGTTTCTCTTTATACATTCCTGTCTGGCTACAGCACTAAGGATTTCAGTACAGAAGTATATTGTACAATGTGTAGGTCAATAGGAACATAGGAACATAGGAAGTAGGAAAAGGAGTAGGTCAAAAATGGCCCTTCGAGCCTGCTCTGCCATTCAATACGATCATTGTTGATCTAATTTATGACCTAACTCCACCTACCTGCCTTCTCCCCATATCCCCTAATTCCTCTATCATGTAAAAATTGATCTAACCGAATTTTAAATATGTTTAATGAAGCAGCCTCAACCACTTCCCTGGTTAGAGAATTCCAAACATTCACTACTCTCTGGGAAAAACTATTTTTCCTCATCTCTGTCCTAAATCTACTCCCCCGAATCTTGAGACTGTGTCCTCTCATTTTAGTTTCCCTGGCCAGCTCAAAAAAACCTTCCTACATCTATCCTATCCATACCCTTCATAATCCTATATGTTTCTATAAGATCTCATCTCATTCTTCTGAACTCGAGCGAATACAATTCTAGACGATTTAATCATTCATCATAAGTCAACCCCTTCATCCCAGGGATCAACCTAGTAAACCTCCTCTGGACCATTTCCAAAGCCAGTATATCCTTCCTCAAATATGGAGACCAGAACTGGACACAGTACTCCAGGTGCGGACTCACCAGTACCTTAAACAGTTGCAACATTACCTCCCTACTCCTGAATTCAATTCCTCTAGCGATGAAGGCCAACATTGCATTTGCCTTCTTAATAACCTGCTGCACCTGCAACCTAATAGAGCTGCTGGAAGACCATTGTTATGTAGTCAGGATAATGTGAACTATTTTGTAACTATGTAAGAATACACTGTAGTAACAGTGCTGCCCCACTCTGAGGTGTATGTATATGTATATGAGTGTGTGTGTGAACAGTTTCCTGAGATGGTGGAAGGCATCAGTAAGTAAACTCTTTGAACCTTGCATCTCTAAGTTATTTAAGAAGCCTCCCAAGTAACAGTGGAGGGGAGAGTCACCTTGGGAGGCCACATTAGTGGCAATGAAGTGATGTGGTAAAATTAACGATCCACATTACAATATATAGTAACAAAATGTAAATATAAATGTGACACTAAAACAGTGAAAAAAACTTGGCACTGTTTTCCATTGTGTATATGTTTATTGTGATAAAGTTTATTTTGGGGAAAATAAATATGATTGCAAGAGCTAGCTGTTAACTGTCAGCTAGTAATCAATGTCTCTAAAACACAGAGTAGACAGATACCTTCTGGAATATTTTTCAAAAGATACGTTCATTTTATTGTAAATTGTTCAAGTTTTGAAAAGCAGAAACATCAGCCCTTTGTTTTTACAATTTTCATAATCTACCCCACTGCAAATACACCAATGACACGCATTTATCTATCTCCGTAAATGCAGAAATTTCTGGAACTCTCTCAGCAAATCAGGCGGTGTCTGTGCGGAGCGAAGCAGAGTTCAAATCTCAGCTCGATCACATTTCATCAGAATTGCTGCCTACTTTCATTCAATTCTGCTTTCAGGAGACTGAATCAGAGAAAAGCTCGCGGTCCAGACGGACAACCTGGCTGAGTATTAAAAATCTCCGCTCACCAACTTACCGATGTATCCATACCACGGGTATCTTCAACGTCTCACTCTGGCAAGATGTGGTGTCCACCTGTTCCAAACAAGCATCAATCGTACCAGCGCCAAAAAAAAAAAAAAAAAAAAAAAAAAATCGTACCAGCGCCCAGGAAGAGTGTAGTAACCTGCCTTAATGACTATCGATCAGTGGCACTTACAGCCACGGTGATGACATGTTTTGAAAGGCTGGTGTTAAAGCATATCAGCTCCTGAGTGGTGATAGGATCCATTCCAATTCACCTATTGTAGTAACAGGTCTATGGCGGATGCCATCTCACTGGCTCTATACAAAACCCTGGAACACCTGGACAGTGTAGATGCATTCATTAGGATGCTCTTTATCGACTACACTTTGGCATTTAACACCATCATTCCCTCAAAACTCATCACCAATCTCCGAGACCTGGGAGTCATCACACCACTGTGTAATTGGATCCTGTATTTCCTCATCTCCAGGCCACAATCAACAAGGATTGGCAAGAACATCTCCGCAATCTATACCAGTACCGGACCACCACAGAGCTGCACACTTAGACCCCTGCTCTACTCACGACGCCTATGACTGTGTGGGTCGTTACAACAACAACACCATCTACAAATTTGCTGATGACACCAAAGTAGTGGGGCGTATAAAAAAGGCCAATGAGTCAGCACACAGGAGGGAGATTGAAAGCTCGGCTGAACGGTGCACCAACAACAAACAACTCAATGTCACCAAAACCAAGGAGCTGATTGTTGACTACAAGAAGGGAAAACCAGAGGTGTACAATCCAGTGATCAATGGGGGATCAGAGGTGGAGAGGATGAGTTCTTTGGAATCACTATCTTGGAGGTCTTTTCCTGGACCCAACACACAAATGGTATCGTGAAGAAAGCACATCAGCGCCTCTACTTCCTCAGAAGTTTGCGGAGATTTGGTATGACACCAAAAACCTTACAGAGGTGTGGTGGAAAGTGTGCTGACCGGCTACATCAAGGTCTGATATGGGGGCACCAATACCCGCGATCGTAAATCCCTGCAAAAGGTAGTGGACACAGCCCAGGACATTACAAGCAAAACCCTCCCAACTATTGAGAACATCTACGGGGAACACTGCCGTCGAAGAGCAGCAGCAATCATCAAGGATCCATGCCACCCAGCATATGCCCTGTTCTCGCTGCTGCCATCAGGAAAGAGGTATCGATGCCACAAGACTCGCACCACCAGGTTCAGGAACAGCTGCACCATCAGACTCCTCAATGACAAACTCAATCATGGACTTACTTAAGGACTCTTACTTGTGATTTTTTTTTCTCTGTATTGCACAGTCAGTTTGTTTCCATTTCTTTATTTGTTTACATGTATACCCTGGTACAGTTTTTTTTCCGCACTGGCCCGCAGTAAAAAGAATCTCAGGGTATTATGTGACGTCATGTATGTACTCTGACAACAAATCTGAAATCTAATGAAATGTCATTGATCTAAAATCATCCAAATGATGTCTGATCTGCTGTGTGTTTCCCAGCACTTTCTGTTTCTATGTAATATTTCCATGATCTGAAAGGTTTCACTTTTTGGCTGCTTTCCACACAGTTCACCACATACTCTGAGGTAAATTTTCCACACAGTTCACCACATACTCTGAGGTAAATTTCATTTTAAAAAATGGCATCATATAACACAAATGGACTCCTTCATACTCAACCAGTTCTATACTTCACGAAGATTTCTAGTTGTGACAGGGAGCTCATTTCAAATGGATATTTCGGGCATTCTGAATCTGCAATGATTAATGGAGAGACTTGGAAGTGCATTGGATTCATTTCACGGACAAAAATCTTCTTGTCAAGCAAGCAGAAACACAAAGAACAATGTGTTGCCTGACAGTATACAGTTGAGTCCCTGGGAGGAACACTCAATTATCAAAAGCACTCACGCTCCCTGCATTTTACTAACAAGCAGACAAGGAGTTCAGGTTCGCCTGCCTTGCTGAATATTAGGATGAGTGGTTTGGCAATTGGCAGAAACAGACTGCCCCACCCCACATGAGTGGGCACCATATGTAGTGGGGATCACCACGGGCTATCCTAGTTCCTCCATTTTGTGGAACACTTGTTTTGCAAGCTGCAACTTGTTGGGCAGCAGACGTCAGTCCAATATATTAGTCGTTATTTTAAAATTCAAACGTGGTTCATTTAATTTCTGAACAATACATTTAAAATGTGTCCTGTGATCTCAGTTCATAGCTACTGACGTAGGTTGTGAACTTTAATCTTTTCTTTATGTTTGATGGTAAAATTCCAACTCATAAAGCAAAGACCGGGTGTGTGTTTTGATTACCCTGATTTCTTTACTTCCTCGGTTTCAGAAGGTGTGATATGTTTATTTAGTAAATGTAGACATTCAGAATAGATTTACCGACATTGTGTAAATACCCATCTGTTTTTGTTGTAAAATCACTTGATAAGAATGTTGTCTCACCAGTTGCTGGTTTGTGATCTCTTGTAGGCAGCCCTGATGCACCAGGACCGGGCGATGGGAACATGTGTAATCAGACTTCCAACAGCTGAAGGGACGGCTATGGCTTCACCTTTGCTTCACGGCCATCCTAGATAGATGCCGGGGAAAAAAATGGTTAGTATGCAAAAAATGAAGACGAAACAGATACGCAGGCTGTTATTGATGTGTTTTAATATGGTTCCAAGGTTCTTCATAAGAAAATCTGACAGTTGAGCCACCAGAAGATGTTGGACCAATGACCAAAACCTTGGTGAAAGACACTAGGTGATTTCGAATTGCAGCCTTCCTAGGACCCAGGTGAAATGACTGGGTCGTGTGGGCCTCCTGCACCTTTCAAACAGCAGCCTAACCTACCTGTCAAATCACCAATTTAAGGGGGATCCCGCCCTTGTGATGACGTGGTGAGTCACAGGGAATCCCCTGTTCCTGGTGTTCTTTCTGTTTAGAGTTCCAGAGTAACTGGGTGAGCTATTTGCCCTGAGGCAACTGTGTCTCAGTGTGAAATGAAGAATGAGAAAATGATCAGACGTAGTTGAGGTGAAGTTCAGTAAATGTCGTTTACTCAGTCACGCGCAGCTTTTCAAAATCCCATGCGTTCCAAATGATATCATCACATTGTGACGTCATGAGGTCACTCGGAACATCCCAAGCCGGTTCAATTAAGCCTCCGGTGAGCTGCTACATGGCTGCCCCCCCACCCCTCCCAGAACTGGCGATAGGAGGCTAAACCTCTGCTGTCATTATTGTCCACTTCTCTTGGGCAGTCATCCACGCCTTCGCATTGGGGGTTGTGGCAAGGGACGATCAAGGTCGAGATGAGCGGGCTTTAGTGGGTCAATCGTAAATGTCTCTGGATGCCCCCCACTGTCCAGTACACAAGTTGTACAATTGTTTCATAGCACTCTGTAGGGACCCTCATAGGGCCTCTGTAAGAATGGCTCGTGTGCACCTCTACGCACAAACACAAACTCACAGTCCTGGAGTTATTTTGGGATGAAGGGTGTTGTTCTTCTATGCCTTGACGTGGGAACTGGGGCCAATTTTCCAAGCCACTTTTGCAGTCTGCCAAAGACTTCAGTTGGTGGCATCTCCTCTCTGCATGTTGCAGGCACAAACTCCCCAGGTACAACGAGCGGGGCTCCATAAACCAACTCGGCCGATGCATAGTTGAGAACCTCTTTGGGTGCTATTCTTATTCCCTAGAGGATCCAGGATAGCTCGTCCTCCCAATCAGGTCCCTGGAGGCGGGCCATTATACATCTTTCATGTGCCTATGGAACCGCTCCACCAGGCCATTCGACTGCGGGTGGTGGAGCTGCATTCCCAGCAGTTGCGACACAATGTTCCAGAGTGCGGAGGTAAACTGTGGGCCTCTGTCAGAGATGACGTGTCTGGATAGGCCAAACCAAGAAACCCAGGCAGAAATAAAAGCTCTGGTGTATGAATCGATCAAAGAGTCTGTTGAAGGAACTGCCTCCGGCCATCTGGTGAATCTGCCAATAATCATTAACAAGTACCTAGATCCTCGTGACACCGGAAGTTGGCCAACAATGTCCACAAATCTGCAGTGGCTGGAAAGGCTGAAGCGGCGCCTTCATGTGCCTTTGCACTTTTGCAGATTGGCCATCCATGCATGTCTTTGCCCAGTACATGACCTGCTTTTTGAGTTCATGCCATACAAACTTGTCGATGATCAGGCAAATGGAGGGGTGAGACAGTCCGTGAATGGCATCAAAAATGCAACATCTCCACGCAGCAGGGGCGATAAGATGAGGCTGACCTGTGGAAATGTCGCACAGGAGAGTGGTACCTTGTGGCCCAAAGGCTACATCCTGGAGTTACAGGCTCGTGACAGCAGTTCTATAAGCCAGGAGTTCATCATCCTGGCGCTGAGCTTTGATGAGTGCCATGTAGTCTACACCCGGAGAGAGGGCACGTACTACTTGAATGGAGGAATGGGACAGGGCATCAGCCACCACATTACCCTTACCAGAGATATGTTTAATCCTGGTTGAAAACTTAGATACGTAAGATAGGTGGCATTGATGGCAGGCTGACCAGGGATCTGATGCCTTCATGAAGGCGAACATTAAGCGGTTTGTGGTCAGTAAAAACTGTGAAGTCCCTGCCTTTCAAAAAATAGCAGAAGAGCCTGACTGCTAGGTACAGTGCCAGCAGTTCCCTATCCAATGTGCTGTATTTCGTTCCCGGAGGGCGGAGGTGCCAACTAAAAAAGTGCTAGAGGCTTCCATTGTCCATTGGCATACAGTTCCAAGATCCTGCCTACTGCCGCATCGGACGCTTCTATCATCAAAGCGGTTGGTGCATCCATTTGTGGATGGACCAGCAATATTGCCTTCGCTAGGGCGTCTTTGGTCTGCTGGAATGCTACCATCGTCTCCTTTGACCATTCGAGTTCTTTGGCACCTCTGGACTTGAGGTCTAAGAGGGGTTTCATAATATGAGCTGCAGAGATTAGAAAGTGATGATAGAAATTGGCCAAACCCACAAATTCCCGGAGTCCTTTAATGGTATCTGGCCTCGCAAATTTGAGATAGCTTCCACCTTGCTAGGCAATGGAACGACACCCTGGCTACTGATCTGATGTCCCAAAAATTTGAGAGAGGACTGCCCGAATTTGCACTTGGCAGTGTTCACAGTTAACCTGAACTCCTGTAGGTGGTGGCAGAGTAAACGCAGATGCTGCTGGTGCTCTTCGTGGGAGTGACTGGCGATAAGTACGTCGTCCAAGTATATGAAAAGGAAGTTCTTGCCATGCCTCAGGGCATCCATCAGTTGCTGGAATGTTTATGCAGCATTTTTGAGCCCAAAAGGCATTCTCAAAAATTCGAAGAGACCGAACAGTGTTATGATGGCCGACTTGGGAACATCCTCCAGGTTTACAGGTATTTGGTGGTACCCACACACTATCAATTTTAGAAAATATCCTGGCCCCATGAAAATTAGCTGTAAAGTCCTGTGTAGGGTAGCGGTCTGCACTGGTAGTGTCGTTGAGGTGCCTATAATCTCCACAAGGTATCCAGCCTCCCGTGACCTTGGGCACCATATGTAGTGGGGATCACCACGGGCTATCCTAGTTCCTCCATTTTGTGGAACACTTGTTTTGCAAGCTGCAACTTGTTGGGCAGCAGACGTCAGGTTTGGGCGTGTAGAGGAGGTCCTTGGGTGAGGATGTGCTTTGTGATGACAAGTTTGGGTTGGCAGTGGAGAACTGGGGAGTGACAATGTTCAGTAACTCCACAAGAAGTTTGGCGAATTTGTTGTTCGAGTACTCCACGGCATCTAGGTGCAGGGTGGGTAGTTTGGCTTTTCCAAGTTGGAAAATCTGGAACGTTGTGGAATCACCTTCTGGTGCCCTTTTAAGTCCACCATCAGTGAGTGGGCTCTGAGGAAGTTGACACCCAGCAATGGCCGGGACAAGGCAGCAAGAATGAATTTCCATGTGAACTTATTCTCGCTGAATTTCAGGTGTATAGTATGTGTGCCGTACGTACGAATCGAAATGTTATTCACTGCAGTGAGCACCGGTCCCGTGTCAAAGCCCAAAGGAGGAAGGACACTAACCTCCTCACCCATGTCAACTAGAAATTTGCTCTGGGAGAGTTAGTCCCAAATATAGAGTAGGCTGTTACGGTGGCCAGCCGCCATAGCCATTGTCACAAAGTCATGCTTGTCTGGGGGAACATGCACCCTTGTCGCTGGTTATCTTGGAGCCTGGGCCTTTGGGTGTGACATAGCACTAATTTCTGTGGGCCTCGTGCCTTGCTGTTTCGCGTGCCACAGAATGTCTGCATGGGCGGCCACTGTTCGAGGGTTATTGACGTGTCAACTACAGGGACTTTGGTGTTGACAATACATAGTAAAGATTTCACCAATCCTTTTGAATTTGGAGTTGTTCAAGTGAACCAGTACGGACTTGAAGGGCCAACATGGCCTGTTTCCGTGCTGTAAACGGTTATATGGTTATGGTTAAGTGTCAGTTGACATGAGGTGGACGTCTTCTGGCATATGTTCTAAGACAGCTACTTGAAGAATAAGCAAGGCTTATGGCCGTCTGCCAGTGCCAACATGTTGTTCATTAACTCCAATGGGCCGCAGTCCCTCAAACCATCAATATTGAGGAGCTGTGTAGCCCGCTCATGCTGTGAGAGATTGTAAATCCAGAGAAGGAGGGTTTTTAGGTCTTTATACTTGCTGAGAGCTGGTTGGTCCCGAAGGAAATCCACCACTCAACTGGCCATGCCCTAGTCGAGGGCACTTACCACATGATAGTACTTAATGGCGCCCACTTCTAGCTTATGAATGTGGAACTGGGCCTCAGCCTGCCTGAACCAGACTTCAAGTTGAGTGGTCCAAAAGACAGGCAGTTTGAGCGAAACCACTGCGTGGTCCATGTTGGGTCCAAAATCCGCATTGAGATCACCAATGTAGCAACTGTGTTGCAGTGTGAAATGAAGAACGAGAAAATGATCCAACGTAGACGAGTCGAAGTTCAGTAAAAGTCATTTACTCAAATAGACCCACGCAGCCTTTTAAAACCCCGCACGTTCCAAATGGCGTCATCACATTGCGATGTCATGATGTCACTCGGAACCTCCCAAGCCAGTTTGATTAAGTTTCTGGGGACCCGCTACACCCCTTTTAAATAGGCAGATGAGGGCACCCGGGTAAGTTTTACTGGGTTCCCTGATCACTTCTGAGGGAGATCTGGGACTTGGGCTTGCCCTGTATCTGGGTCTTCAACCTAGTAAGTTGCCTGGTTTTACAAGGCCATTACAAAGGGCCTATTAATGAGAACAAGAGCGGTGAACCAAACAGCCCAAGTTAGGACAAGTTAGAATAATGGAGACAGGCCACTGGTGCACTAGAATTAAAAGGCGGTGGCACGGTTGCCGTAGCGGTTTGCACAATGCCTTTACAGTCCCAGCGATTAGGACTGGGATTCAAACCCTGCGCTGTCTGTAAGGGGTTTGTATGTTCTCCCCGTGTCTGCGTGGGTTTTCCCCGGGGATCAGGTTTCCTCTCACCGTTCAAAACGTACCAGGGTGTAGGTAAATTGGGTGTAAAATGAGTGGCATGGATTCATAGGGCTGAATTCAGGGTCGGCGCCAATGGGAGACATCCGCAGACATTGCTCCTCCCAAATGAGGTGAGACAGTCATCCCTGGCCATCAGACAAGCCCCCAACCCTCTCACCTGCCCCCGGTCACGTCACTAGCGTGTGTCAAGTGTCAGTATTGTCTAGTGATGCTTGATGCAATAAAAAGAGCCCCCACCTATCCCACGTCAGAGGGATGGGCTCAAATACAGGTAGGCTCCACCTAGCACCGCACCACCCTCCCCCCCACCCCCGTCGACCCCCCTGCCTGCCACCCCACAGTGGACAGGTTGGTTCCTGCCCCCCTCTAACTTGCTAATGCCCCCCTCTAACATACGTTCTGGTGCCGACCCTGGCCAAATTGGCCAGTTATAGTGCAGTATATCTGATTTAATTTTAAAAATTTTTAAAAAGAGGAACAGTGGCTCTGCCTTTGGCTCATGAACAGGGAAGAGTCAGGCAACAATACCGAGGCAGAATTGGCAGCCACAGAGAGGGCAGAGAGAAGGGTACCAGTGTGGCACAGATTTTAGAGCCCCCAGAAATGCAGGTTCAGTGCTCACCCTGGGGGGCTGCCTTTGCACATTCTCCTCATGACTGTATGGGCTTCCCCAGGATGTTCTGGTTGTCCCTTTTATGTCCCAAGGATGTGTAGCTTGGCCAGTTAATTAGCCCAGCAAATTGCGTCCAGGGTTGCAGGTGACTGGGAGAAGTGAGGGGGAAAGAATGCCATGGAGTTAATGTAGATGGGTGCTTGCTGGTTGGTGTGGTCTTAAGGGGCTGTTTCTAACTCAAACATTCTGTATTCAGTTGGAACTTGTCTTCAAGTTTCAAGATTCTTTAATTGTGATGTACGTAAATACACAAAATTTGTTCACTTTAACTTTTTTTTAAATTCAAATTTTTAAATTTTAATTTAGATATGCAGCACGGTACCAGGCCCTTCATGCTGCCCAAATTCCCCAACCCCCACCTGTTTGGAGGAAACCAGGCTTCCCGGAGGAAACCCACACTGACATAGGGAGATCTCATAAACTCCGTTCAGGCAGTGCTGGATTCGAACTCAGGTCGCTGGCGCTGTGGAGGGGCTTTGTTCTCCCCACCGCCCCCCCCCCACACTCTGGTGCCTTGCGCCGTTCCGTTGCTCCCTCAGAGGCTGCACCCCTCGCAGTTTGGGCTGCCGAAGATGGATGCCACCCTCTTGAGCAGGGACCCCTGGGTGTTCTCTCATAACCACTGGGCAGTGGGAGCCCGCAGAAGAGTGCTGTATCTCTGCTCTCCTGGCTCCACACCAGGGGCAGTGCTGCCATCACCACAAAACAAACTGCCTCGTTGTTGAAAGAGTGGTTTCTCCAAGGAACCAGGAGAACAAGCAGAATTCTGCTTGAAGAAGGGCTCAGGCCTGAAGCCTCCTGTGTTCCTCCAGCGATTCGGGTGTGTTTTTACTGTATATTAGTCACTTTGTTGCATATCCTTTTCATGCATTGACTGCTTGAAGTCTGTGAAGCAGGGATAAAATGTGTCTGAAACCACAATTTAGGCTAAACAAAATCTTAGCTGCATACACTTGATCTGGCAAGCAGGGGGCCCCAAAGTTAGTGCTTTGGTGATGGTCCAAATCAGTCCATTTGGATTTCCATCATCCACATTTAAAATGTTCATAGGCACCAAAATGTTTTACTTGCTGCAGCAACACCGGTACTATGTTAAAAAAAAAGCTGTAATACTTAATTGAATTGAAAAAGACAACAATAAATACATGACCCTCAGGAAAAGAATAAACTCGAGAGGGTCGTTAACTCGGCCCGCGGCATCACAGGCAACAGACCACTCCATCGAGGATATCTACGTGAGCTGGTGTCTTAAATAAAGCACCCTCTATCCTCGAAGACCCCCACTCTCTCTTCACTCTGCTACCATCAGGGAAAAGGTACAGGAGCCCAAAGACGAGCACCCAGCGGCACAAGGACAGCTTCTTCCCCACTGTCATCAGATACCTGAACGATCAATGAACCACAGACTTACTTTTCATGCACTACTAATTTTTTTATGGTAATATGAATGTTTGCTTGCTCTGTGATACTGTTGCAAAACACTAAATTTCGTGACTTGTTCATGACAATAAATTCTGATTCTGACATACTTAGATAATAAATATACACATTAATCATGGTGCTAAAGAAGTGACCTTGCAGTACAGTAGCGCAGATAGTTCTTTTGTGGTGTGGGAACAGTCCCTGATTAACGTGACAAGATGAGATTCAAGAGCCTGGCAGCTGTCGGAAAGAAACTGTTCTTGAAACTAAATGTGCTGGTCTCCAGGCTGCCCGAAGGAAGCGGTGAGAAAAGGCTGTGATCAGGGTGATGGGGATCCTTTATGATGTGGACTGCCTTCTTGAGATAGCGAATCACTTAGGTGTCTGTGATGGGTGGCTACGTTTTCCACCTCCTGCAGCTTTCTGTGTTCCTGGGTGCTTAAAGTCCCAAACCAGGCTGTGCTGCGACCTGTCAGTATTCTTTCCACAGTGCACCTGTAGAAATGTGAGAGGGCCTGACAACGCATCAAAAATGCAGTGTAGAGGAGACTTACCAGGATGCTGTCTGGATTGAAGGGAGATGAAGAGACCGGACAAGCTAAGTGTATTTTCCCTGGAGCGTCGGAGGCTGAAAGATGATTTGTTAGAAGTTTATAAAATTGTGAAGTGCATTGACTAGGGTAAGAGAGTCATTATCTTTTGTTGCCTGAGTAAAAGTGTTAAGTGTCAGAGAGTGGTGGGTGCCAGGCATGGGGTTGTAGTGGAAGCAGGTATGATAGTACCATTTAGGAGGCTATTAGTTGGATTCATGAATATGCAGAAAGTGGGAAATAAAAAGGCGGCACAGCCAGAGTTGCTGTAGCACCAGTGTTGCTACTGGTGTGGACCCAGGGAGAGCAGGCAGCGGGGACACAGTACTCCCCACAGGGTCCAACCGCCCAGATCATCTGCCGACAGATCCGAAGAGTCTTTGAAAGGCCTGCTTAAGGACTTTTAAATCCTGCGACCACAGGGTCTGGTCCCAAGATGGCAACCCATGTTTGGCTGCGGCCCCGAGGGAGCAGCGGGCTGGTGCAGGGCACCAGTAATGGGAAGAACAACACCCCACCCCCACTCCTGCATTGAGAAGGAGAAGCAGAGGAGATGATCCTAAGGACAGTGACCATGGTTGTGGTCTAGCCAGGGGCTCTGCAGGTGAAGGACACACACACACACACACACACACACACACACACAGGCAGTGAGCTGTTGGCGTCTTGCAGGTGAGGAACCCACGCAGGCTGCGGGCGGTTGGAAACTTGGAGTAAAGGACTCACACCGGGTTGCGAACTGCTGGAGACTGGATCATGGGAACCAGGTATCTGGACTGGGATTTTGCTGAGGGCAAAAATGGCTCCCAAATGGCCCTATGTGCTGAGGGCTTCCTCATTGCATCAGAGGTTTGGATCTGGGCTCGGGTTATGTGGTGTACAACAGGCTTTATTCCAGTAAAAGTCTGAACACTAGTTCATGCCCTGATGGCTCCCCGTGTGACTGGCTCAGGAGGGGCTGGCTCAGGTCTATATTCGGTTCGGCTAATAGACAGCCGGCCAGGTGGAGTCAGCCCCCGAAGTGATCTATTCAGGTCAGCTGATTGACAGCCAGCTAAGTGGAGTCAGGCCCCCTAGGTGGTCTTCCTGCAGGTACAGAGATTTCCCCCCCCCCCCCCAACCAATCCCCTGCAGTTGGCTGGTGGTCATATCACCACAGGTTGCCAATGGTTTGAACTGAACTGGAGTCTTGTGCGGCTGGAGGCAAATCCACAGACATTCAGTGACTCTTTTGCTTTCCTTTCTCTGACTGTAAAGCGGCAGCAGGAAATGCTAATGGTAATTTTAGACATTTGTATTCTACTGGAGAACCATGGAATACTGCCGCCCAGGAATAGGCCCTTCAGCCATCCAGTCCGCGCCAAACTATTTATTCTGCCTGCTCCCATCAACTGCACCCAGACCATAGCCCTCCATACCCCATCCATCCGCATTCACATCCAATCTTCTCTTAAATGTCAAACCCACACCCACCATCTTAGCTGGCAGCTTGTCCCACATCTCAACCCCCCCCCCCCCGAATGAAGAAGTTCCCCCGAATGTTTCACCCTTAATCTATGTCCTCTACTTCTTGTCTCACCCAAACTCAGTGGAAATTTATCCTATCAATACCCCTTATTTATTTTATCTCTACCCCTCACGATCTACCAGATCTCCCCTTGTTCTCCGATCCTCCAGGGAATAACATTCTAGACTCTTTAACCTTTCGCTGTAATTCAGCTCAAGTCCTGGCAATGCCCCGCCATAATTCCCTGCATTTATTCAATCTTATTGATATCTTTCCTGTAGTTAGGTGCCCAAAACTGCCCACAATACTCCAAACTTGTCCCCACCAATGTCTTGTACAACTTCTACATCCCAACTACTTTGATTTATGAAGGCCAATTGTGTCTACCCATGACACCACTTTCAGGGAAGTATATACAGGTATATCCTGTTTTTACGAATACTCACTTTATGGAAATTTGCTTTTACGAAGAACCTGTATTCGTTTTTACAAAAGGATTTGGATGGATTTTCACTTTTATGAAAATAGCTTTCAATAGTAGTGAATGGGTCTTCCAAAGGAACTGCTCACACTAACCCTCTCATTGGTAAAAAACAATATTTATTTATTTTTTTTAATCGATAAAATACTTGTCCTGTATATGTATTGTTTGTCTGTGTGTATGCTAAGTCTGGTTGTTTGTCTGTGTGTTTTGCACCGAGGACCAGAGAACACGGTTTCGTCAGGGGGTACTTGTATGATCAGATGACAATAAACTTGACTTGTGTGCTTAAATATGGATCGACTTGCCTGGATAGCATGCAAAACAGAGTCTTTTACTGGATCGTGGTACCTGTGAAAATTAGCGATTCAATTAAAAATCTCTGTAATTATACTTGTGGCATCTTTTATTTCCAAAAATAAACTTTATTCATGGTTGGCATAGTGATTAGCGCAACGACTTTACAACACCAGCAATCGGGACCAAGGTTCAAATTCTGCACTGCCCGTAAGGAGCTTGCACGTTCTCCGCGTGTCTGCGTGGGTTTTCCCTGGAAGCTCCAGTTTCCTCCTACTGTTTGAAAAGTACTGGAGGTATAGGTTACTTGCGTGTAAATTGGGCAGCACGGACACGTGGGCTGAAGTGGCCTGTTACCGTGCTGTATGTCTAAATTTCTTTTAAATTAAATTCATATTTAAAATTTAAATTAAGCCTTTGGGATCCTGAATCTCAGTCAAAGGAGCTAAATTCCCAATTCATTGCTGCTACTCGCAGTGGACCATTCATTGTTCCCTTTCCCACAGTTCAACCTGCTTCTAAATGCCGCAGATTCATTCCGATTGCAATTGTTCTCATGAAAAACAAAAGCTGCAGATGCTGGAATCTTGAGCTGGAGGAACTCAGCAGATCAGACAGTAGAAATAATCAGTTAATGTTTCTACCCGTGAATGTTGTCCAACCTATTGAGTGCCTCCAGTAATTCTTTGCTGACACATAGAACACTACAGCACAGTACAGACCCTTGAGGTTGTACTGACCCATATATTAAAAGATTCTAAACTCTTCCTTCCCTGTAACCCTCTATTTTTCTTCCATCCATGTGCCTAAGAATCTTTCAAATGCCCCTAATGTTTCAGCCTTCACCAGCATCCCTGGCAAGGCATTCCAAGTACCCACAACTCTCTGCTAAAAAACTTTCCCCAGATATCTCCCCTAAACTTGGTTCCCTTCACTTTGTAGACATGTCCTCTGGTGTTTGCTGTTCCCACCCTGTGAAACAGGTGCTGCTGTCCACCCTCTCTATGCCTCTCATAATCTTGTAGACCTCTATCAAGTCTCCTCTCATCCTTCTACACTCGAAAAAGAAAAGTCATAGCTCTGCTAACCTTGCCACTTAAGACTCATTTTCCAATCCAGGCAACATTCTGGTAAATCTCCGTTGCACCCTCTCCATAGCTTCCACATCCTTCCTATAGTGAAGTAACCAGAACTGAACACAATACTCCAAGTGTGGTCTTACAAGAGATTTGTAGAGAAGCTATTGTCCACGGCCACTCACTGGCTTCTCCCACACAGCCAATGTTTTTGAATATTTTAATATGAGATTTCACATCCAAAGTACAGAGAACCTATGGATAGATGTTAAAATTCTCAAAGATACACTACACTTAAAATCACCAATGCCTGAAGAGGGCGCACAAAATCAGTGAACCGGTGCGGACTCGAAAGGCCAACATGGCCTGTTTCCGCTCCGTAAATGGTTATATGGTTATATGATTCACAAAAGAACCACTCAAACTGCGTTCACACTATGCATTTCCTTCACTGCACATTGTTACATTTGTTCTCTGTTTAGTTGCATCGCCACCCCTGTGGTACCTTGTCGTTTCTCCCCTCCCCTCCTCTGTTGGTTAAGGGACTTCCCCTCCAACTCAGCCCCTCAGTGCCTGGTAACTGAAGGACTTTAGTCTATGGTCCTTCCCCCACTGTGCCCTCACATTGGTTGCACTAAACCTCAGCATGTACTCCTGCAGCCTGGAATGTGCCAGTTGGCAGCATTCCCTCACCAACATCTCCGTGTGCTGGAAGACCAACAGGTTGCAGGCAGACCAAAGGGTGTCTTTTACCGAGTTGAGGGTCTTCAAGCCGTTCTGGATGTCTGTTTTTGTGTGCATCCCTGGGACCAGCCTGTAAAGGAGTTCTTTGTCACACCATTGCTGGGGATGAACCGTGACAAGGACATCCTTCTCCACGCCCTCCACATTCAGCAAATGTAAGTGAACTGACAGTGCAAATACAGAGAAAAAAATATAATGATAAATAATGTGCAAAGCAAGAGTCCTTACATGAGTCTCATGTAATATCGGATAGATGCTTTCGCTGTAGCATCTGTAACAAGAAATTGGAACAACGATACACACAATTTGGGCATGTACAAAAGTGAAAATTTTCTGGGAAGAACTAAGTCAGATATTAAGCAAAATTACAAAGAACATACAAAAAAACCCAGAAATTTTTCTGTTAAATAATATAAGAGACAAAGAATTAGGTCTCAAATTAGATAGAGCCCAAAAAAGATTTATTATGATAGCCCTAGGAGTAGCAAAAAAATGCATAATGACAACCTGGAAAATGGAAGAGAACCTAGAAATACAACAATGGTTTATAGAAATGAATAAGTATATTCCATTAGAAAAAACCTAAAAGACAAATATACATTGTTCGAATAAATTTGGAAACCATATATGAAATATGACAGAAAATGCTGACTTTGGACCTCTATCTCCTAAAGTGACAAGAAGATAAATGTGATTAGACTTAAAAATGTAAAAGTGGACGACACGACATTTTGGATTTTTTTTTGTGTGCTTTTTGTTTTCTTGTATTTTGTATGTTTAATATTTATTGATTTTTGAGGGGGGTGGGAAGGGAGGGGAGGGAGGGAAGGGGAGAGAAAAAGAAAAAAATGTCACGGTGTATATTTAATGAAGAACGTTTGCACATTACGTTGTTAATATGGTTCATAGTGCAATAAGTAAAAAGTTACAAAGAAAAGTGAGTCTCTGATTGATTCTGATCGAAGGGCAGCACGGTTAGTGTAGTGGTTAGTGCATTCCTGTTACAACGCCAGTGGGGTCTGGGGTTCGTATCCCGTGCTGTCTATAAGGAGTTTGTACATTCTCCTTGTGTCTGCGTGGGGTTTCCCTGAGAGCTCCAGTTTTCTCCCATCCTTCAAAACATACCAAAGGGGTGTGTGTGTATATATATATATATATATATATATATATATATATGGCTTCGCGGACGAAGATTTATGGAGGGGGTAAATGTCCACGTCAGCTGCAGGCTCGTTTGTGGCTGACAAGTCCGATGCGGGACAGGCAGACACGGTTGCAGCAGTTGCAGGGGAAAATTGGTTGGTTGGGGTTGGGTGTTGGGTTGTCAGTGTGTATATATATATATATATACATAAATAATAATTACAGTACAGAAACGTGCCATCTCGGCTCCCACCTCCCCGTTCCCTGTCCATAACCTTTCAATCCCTGTACAGTCTCCTGCAGTCATCTCCCTGCAGAACAGATATGCTGTTGGGGGAGATGGCTCACCAGGAGTAGGCAGCAGTAGCCAGGTTCATGGCACCGTGGGTGGCGCTGCTGTCCAAGAGGGCAAAAAAAAGAGTGGTAGGGCATTAGTTGTAGGGGATTCCATTGTAAGGGGAATAGATAGAAGTTTCTGTGGCCACCATCGAGATTCCCGAATGGTGTGTTGCCTCCCTGGTGCAAGGGTCAAGGATGTCTTGGAGCGGCTGCAGGACATTCTGGAAGGGAAGGGAGAACAGCCAGCTGTCGTGGTTCATATCGGTACCAACGACATACGAAAAAAAAGGGTTGAGGTCCTACAAGATGAATTTAGGGATTTAGTAAGTAAATTGAGGAGTAGGACCTCAAAGGTTACAATCTCTGGATTGTTACCCGTGCCTCGAGCTAGTCAGAGTAGGAACCACAAGATAGCTAGAATGAATTTGTGACTTGAAAGGTGGTGTAGGAGGGAAGGTTTCAGATTCTTGGAACATTGGAACTGGTTCTGGAGCAGATGGGACTGGTACAGACAGGACTGTCTGCATCTGAGCAGGGCCAGGCCCAATGTTCTTGGGGGTTTGTTTGCTAGCGCTGTTGGGAAAGGTTTAAACTAATGTGGCAGGGGAATGGGACCAAGTCCAGAGAGCCAGAGGGATGTAAACTTAGAATAGAAGCAAAAGGTAGTAAGATGAAAAATGAAAAATGTAAATGAAAAATGGAGGATATTCAAAAAAGAAATTTTGAGGGTACAGAGTAGTTATGTCCCAGTGAGGATCAAAGGAAAGACTGGAAGTCATAGGGAGGCTTGGTTTTCGAGAAATATTGGAAATTTAGTTAGGAGAAAAAGGGAGGTGTACAAGAGATATAAAGAACAGGGAGCTGACAATTTGAAGGAGGACTACAAGGAGTGTAGAAGGAATCTTAAGAAAGAAATTAGAAAGGCCAAAAAGAGGCACGAAGAGGCTTTGGCAGACTGAGTAAAAATAAATCCAAAGGGTTTCTATAAGTACATTAAAAGTAAAAGATTAGTGAGAGATAAAATTGGACCCCTTGTAGATAGTGAGGGTAGGCTGAGTGAGAAGTCAGAGGAAATGGGGGAAATTTTGAATGATTTCTTTTCCTCGGTATTCACTAGGGAAAAAAATATTGAACCAGTTGAGGTAAAGAAAAATAGTGGGGAGGTAATGAAGCATATAAGGATAACTGAGGAGGTAGTGATGGCTGTATTGAAAAAGATAAAGGTGGATAAATCTCCGGGACCGGACAAAATATTCCCAAGGACACTCAGGGAGGCTAGTGGACAAATTGTGGGGCCATTAACAGAGATATTTAGGATGTCACTGGCCACGGGGGTAGTCCCAAAGGATTGGAGGGTGGTGCATGTGGTTCCGCTGTTTAAGAAAGTGTCTAAATGTAAACCTGGGAATTATAGGCCCGTGAGTCTGACGTCTGTGGTGGGCAAGTTGATGGAAAGTATTCTGAGGGATGGTATTTACAAATATTTGGAGGTACAGGGATTGCTAGGGAGTAATCAGCATGGTTTTGTCAGGGGTAGATCATGCTTGAGAAACCTGATTGAGTTTTTCGAGGGGGTTACAAAAAAGGTTGTTGAAGGGAAAGCTGTGGATGTTGTCTATTTGGACTTTAGTAAAGCTTTTGACAAAGTTCCCCACAGGAGGTTAAGAAAAAAGGTGGAGGCATTAGATATAAATGAAGAGGTAGTGAAATGGATTCAGCAATGGTTAGATGGGAGGTGTCAGAGAGTAGAAAATTGTTTGTCCAATTGGAGGCCGGTGACTAGTGGAGTTCCTCAGGGATCGGTCCTCAGGGATCGGTCCACTATTGTTTGTTCTATATATTAACGATCTGGAAGTAGAGGTGGAGAATTGGATAAGCAAGTTTGCGGATGATACAAAGATTGGTGGTGTTGTGGACAGTGAGAAAGATTACCGTAGATTAAAAGGTGATTTAGGAAGGCTGGAGGTGTGGGCTGAGAAATGGCTGATGGAATTTAATACAGATAAGTGTGAGGTGTTACATTTTGGAAAAGCAAATCTAAATAGGTCATATGCATTAAATGGTAGGCTATTGAGATGTGCAGAGCAACAAAGGGATTTAGGAATTGTGGTAAATAGTACCTTCAAGGCTGATACTCAGGTAGATGGTGCGGTGAAGAAGTCATTTGGAATGTTGGCCTTCATAAATCGGAGTATTGAATTTAAGAGTAGGGGGGTTATGATGAAATTGTACAAGGCATTGGTGAGGCCAAATGTGGAGTACTTTGTACAGTTTTGGTCACCAAATTATAGGAAAGATATAAACAAAATAGAGAGAGTGCAGAGAAGGTTCACAAGAATGTTGACAGGATTTCAAGGTTTGAGTTACAGGGAAAGGTTGTGCAGACTGGGGCTTTTTTCTCTGGAGCGTAGAAGATTGAGAGGGGACTTGATAGATGTGTTTAAGATTTTAAAAGGGACAGACAGAGTAAACGTGGATAGGCTTTTTCAATTAAGAGTGGGGGAGATTTAAACTAGAGGGCATGGTTTAAGATTGAAGGGGGAAAATTATAAGGGGAACATGAAGGGAAATTTCTTTACGCAAAGGGTGGTAGGGATGTGGAATGAGCATCCAACAGACGTGGTCGAGGCGGGATCATTGGTTGCATTTAAGGAAAGACTGGATAGTTACATGGAGAGGAGAGGACTGGAGGGGTATGGACAGGGTGCTGGTCAGTGGGACTAGGAGGGTGGGGATTTGTTACGGCATGGACTAGTAGGGCCGAACTGGCCTGTTCTGTGCTGTAAGTGGTTATATGGTTATATGAAAAGCATTAGTGGCAGGCAACTAAAAGCGGGAGGGAGGAAATCAAAAAGAGCTATTTATTTACATAATGGTAAAAGGGATAAGAGTGTAACTAAAGAAAGACTGAAGGCTCTGTGTCTCAATGCAAGGAGCATTTGTAATAAAGTGGACGAATTGAATGTGGAGATAGCTATTAATAACTATGATATAGTTGGGATCACAGAGACGTGGCTTCAGGGGGATCGTGACTGGGAGCTCAACATTCAAGGTAACTCGACATTCAGGAGGGATAGACAGAATGGAAAAGGAGGTGGAGTAGCCTTGTTGGTTAGGGAAGAGGTGAATGCCATAGAAAGGAAGGACATCAGTGTAGAGGATGTGGAATCCATATGGGTAGAGCTGTGAAACATGAAGTGGCAGAAGACACTAGTGGGAGTAGAGTACAGGTCGCCTAACAATAGCAGTGAGGTTAGTGAAGGAGTCATGAAGGAAATTGGTAATATGTGCAACAAAGGGATGGCAGTTGTAATGGGTGACTTTAATCTACATGTAGATTGGGTGAACCAAATTGGTAAGGGTAAGGTTGAAGAGGATTTCTTAGAATGTATGCGGGATTGTTTTCTAAATCAGCATGGAGAGGAACCGACGAGGGGACGAGCCATTCTAGATTGGGTATTGAGTAATGGAGAAAGATTAATTAGCAATCTTGTTGTGAGGAACCCCTTGGACAAGAGTGACCACAATAGGGTGGAATTCTTCATTAGGATGGAATGTGACAGAGTTGATACGGATACAAAGGTTTTGAACTTGAAGAGGGGTAACTTTGATGGTATGAGATGTGAATTGGCTAAAATAGATTGGCAAATGGTACTTAAAGGACTAACAGTAGAAATGCAATGGCAATTGTTTCAGGATAGCTTGGAGCAAGTGCAGAAAATGTACATCCCAGTTTGTACAAAGGATAAATCGAGGAGGGTAGCACATCCGTGGCTAACAAGGGAGATCCAAGAGAGTGTCAAATCCAAAGAAGGAGCTTACAAATTAGCCAAAATGAATAATATCCCTGATGATTGGGAGAAATTCAGAGTTCTGAGGACAAAAGGATTAATTAGGAAAGGTAAAAGGGATTATGAGAGGAAGCTGGCAGGGAACATAAAAAATGACTGTAAAAGCTTTTATAGATACATTAAGAGAAAGAGGTTAGTTAAGACAAATGTGGGTCAGTTGCAGACTGAAACGGGTGAGTTGATCATGGGGAGCAAGGGTATGGCAGACTGTTTGAATGGGGTTAGTGACATAACTAATCTACAGGAAATTATTGAGGATCGGGGATCTATAGGGATGGAAGGACTAAAGAAATAATTGTAAGTTGAAAAGTTGTATTAGTTAAATTGCAGAGATTAAAGGCGGATAAATCCCTGGGACCGGATAGTCTGGATGCGAGAGTGCTGAAGGAAGTACCCCAGGAAATAGTGGATACATTGGTGATAATGTTTCAAACCTCTTGGATACTGGATTAGTTTCTGAGGATTGGAGGGTGGCCAATGTAACCCCACTCTTTAAGAAGGGAGGGAGAGAGAAATTGGGTAACTACAGACCAGTTAGCCTGACATCGGTAGTAGGGAAGGTGCTAGAATCGGTTATTAAAGATGCAATTGCAGTACATTTGGAAAGTAGTGGTATCATCGCACAGAGTCAGCATGGTTTTGAGAAGGGGAAATCATGTCTGACGAATCTAATAGAGTTTTTTGAGGATGTAACCAGTAGAGTGGATAGGGGAGAACCAGTGGATGTGGTATATCTGGACTTTAGTAAGGCGTTTAATAAGGTTCCGCACAGAAGACTAACGTATAAACATAAAGAGCATGGTATAGGAGTTATGGTATCAAGATGGATAGAGAATTGATTGAGGGACAGGAAGCAAAGAGTAGGAATAAATGGGTTCTTTTCAGAATGGCAGCCAGTGACTAGTGGGGTACCGCAGGGCTCAGTGATGGGGCCACAGTTGTTTACAATATATATCAATGACTTAGATATGGGAACATATATCTCAAAATTTGCAGATGATATGGTTAGGTGGCAGGGTTAGCTGTGTGGAGGATGCTAGGAGAGTGCAGGGTAATTTGGACAAGTTAGGTGAGTGGGCCAGGACATGGCAGATGCAGTATAATGTGGATAAATGTGAGGTTATCCACTTTGGAGGTAAGAACAGGAAAGAGGATTATTATTGAAATGATATCTGTTTAGGAAAAGGGGAGATGCAGCGAGACTTGGGTGTTGCTGTGCATCAGTCATTGAAAGTGGGGGTGCAGATGCAGCAGGCAGTGAGGAGGGCGAATGGTATGTTGGCATTTGTAGCGAGAGGATTTGAGTCCAGGAGTAGGGAGATCCTGCCTCAACTGTACAGGGCCTTGGTGAGACCACACCTGGAGTACTGCGTGCAGTTTTGGTCGTCTTATCTGAGGAAGGATATCCTTGCCTTGGAGGGGGTACAGAGAGGGTTCACTAGGCTGATACCGGGGATGGAGGGCCTCGCATATGAAGAAAGGTTGGATAAACTAGGCTTGTATTCTCTGGAATTTAGGAGATTGAGGGGGATCTTATAGAAACATAAAATTCTTAAGGGTTTAGACAGACTAGATGCAGGAAGGTTATTTCCAATGCTGGGAAAAACCAGAACCAGGGGCCATAGTTTAAGGATAAGGGGGAAGTTTTTTAGAACTGAGATGAGGAAAAGTTTCTTCTCTCAGAGAGTGGTAAATGAGTGGAATTCTTTGCCACAGGAAGTAGTTGAGGCCGGTTCCCTGTCAATATTTAAGTGTAGGTTAGATTTGGCCCTTGTCACCAAGGGGATTAGGGGGGTATGGGGAGAAGGGAGGAACTGGGTACTGATCAACCTTGATCATAATGAATGGCAGTGTAGGCTTGAAGGGCCAAATGGCCTACTCCTAGACCTATTTTCTGTTTCTATGTACTTATCCAACCTTCTCTTAAATGATAAAATTGACCCTGCTGCATCCACCTCCTCTGGAAGGTCATTCCACTCAGCCACCACACTCTGAGTAAAGAAGCCCCCTCCCATGTTACTTCTAAACTTTTGCCCCCTAACCCTTAACTTATGGCCCCTCATTCCAATCTCATTCCCCTCAAGGGAAGAGCCTATTCACATCTGCTCTGTCTATCCCGCCCTTCAGAATTTTAAATACCTCTACCAAATTCCCCCCTCAACCTTCTATGCTCCAATGAATAAAGATCCAGTCTATTCAATCTTTCTTTGTATTCTTTGGGTATAATTGGGCAGCACAAGCTAAAAGTCTAAATTTTTTTTTGAAAACTGGAGACTGTCATTGAGGAGTCTGATGGTGGAGGGGTAGCAGCTGTTCCTGAACCTGGTGGGGGCGAGTCTTGTGGCATCAATACCTCTTTCCTGATGGCAGCAGCGAGAACAGAGTGTGTGCTGGGTGGTGAGGGTGTTGGTGTTTGATGATTGCTGCTGCCCTCCAATGCCAGCATTGCATGTAGATATACTCAAAGGTGATGTCCTGGCTGTGTCCACTACCTTTTGGCGTAGATTGTGAGTGGAAAGAAAAAGGGTGGAAACCACTTGCCTATGAGCAGTGATTGAGTTACCTGGAACTATAATCACTGGAATTCAGAAGTATGAGAGGGAATCTTATAACCAAAAATAGGCTTGATTCACAGTAACCCTTCAGTCTCTTCCAACTCATAGTTTCATATCCATATATTTCTGTCGGTGTTATTCTATTTGTCTCATTACCACCATTGTGGAATCTTATCACTTCTCCCCCCTCTACTGTTTGGGAGGCTTCCCTCTGGGTTCAGCTCCTCCAGTAAAGGAAGGACTCTAGACTATGGTCTTCCCCACAGCATCCTTGCTTTGACTGCCTCAGTACGTCCCTCAGCAAGTCCTCCTGCAACTGGGAATGTGCCAGTCAGCAGCATTCCCTCACCGACATCTCCGTGTGCTAAAGACCAACAGGTTTCAGGTGGACCAAAGTGCTTCTTTCACCGAGTAGGTGGTCTTCCAGCAGTACCGGTTCTGAATGTCGGACTCTGTGTGCGTCCCCGGGAACGGCCCGTAAATCAGATCGTCACGCTGCTGCAGGGGATGAAGAGTGGCAAGAACACTCGCAAACTTCTCCACACACTCTTAGCCGAGCCTCATTCTGCAAAGAAGTGAGCGATTCCACCGCCATTATCTTGGGGACGACATGCGTTGTGGGTGATGTTCGGGTTGTACAGAAGGATCTAACCGGAGTGGGCTCCTCTCTCCTCCAGACAGACCAAGTCTTAGCACTGGTGATGAGGCATTCCGCCAGATGACCTGGATGATCTGCTCAGGGAACCATCCCACCGGGTCCATCGAGTCCTCATCTCTCAGAGAAACAGGACATTCCATGCTGATCGTTGCCTTTCACACTTGCTAGTGATCCCAGGAATCAAACGCCAAACAGCCTTTAAAGTGGCAAGTGTGAAAGCAAAATCAGCTCAACGCTGGCATCACATGACATCATCTCACACTTGACAGCCTTGATCACCAGCATCTCCAGACGATGGCATTGAGATCAGGCGAGTGTGAAATGGGCAATTGCATTGCAGGCGCTCCCAAATGCTGGGGATAAGCCCTTGCAAGTTTGAAAGCGTTCAGTGTCCCGGTTAGGAGTGGTCTAGTGTGAAAGGCCAAACCTCCCATTTCTATCCCGGGACACTGAACGGCCGATTTACCGGGATGCAAGTGTGAAAGGGGGTTAAAATTATGAAAGGGATAGATAAGAAATGGACAAAAAAGTTATTTACACTGGCAGTGGAGACTAGAACCAGAGGACATTGCCTTAAGGTTCAGAGGAGTAGATGTAGGGCAGAGATAGAGAGGAACTGATTTTCCCAGACAGTAGTGAATCTGTGGTATTCTCTGCCCAAGGAAGCAGTGGAGGTTACCTCCTTAAATATATTTAAAACACATTTGGATAGATTTTTGCATAGTTGGGAAATGAAGTATTATGAGGAAAAGGCAGGTAGGTGGAACTGAGTCTATGGCCAGTGTATTTTGTAGGAAGGGTTAGTTTGCGGGTACAGCAGGCAAGCAAATCCAGACACAGTGTGGTGCAACAATACATGGGCTTTATTAAAACAGTACACAGGAAAAAAGGCCATATGGTCAAACATAGTTAATAACGATAATGTTAAGCTAAACAAGTTCAAATACAGCAGGTTCACAGTCACCCACACAACATCCCCCCCCCCACCCACACACACACACACACACACACACACACACACACACACACACACACACACACACACACACACACGCGCGAATCCCATCCGAGGGAAGGGGCTAAGTGACAAAGGAGTGTGCATGAACCCTCACCCAGCTCGGGAGTAATGACCCATGGGCAGGGGGTTCTGACTCCTGACGAGGTGCCCTAACTGGCTACCTACAGGGAAGAAACACAGCCCCTAACCCCAAGTAAACAGATGTGTGTGGCTACAATGCCGGTATCTACTGGGTTGCCGATAATACCCTGGTCGGCCTAATATCCTGCTAGCCCCTTAGCTGCATTCCTCTCCGGATGGCATCCACCATGGCGACAATGACCCAGAACGAGTGCAGGAGTTGACCATCTGTCAAAGAGAGTGAACAATGGTGTGCTCGTGTTTAAATATCCTGCTCTGCTGAGCAGGGGCTGCGATTTATGGGGCCAGCCAATGACAGTGCGTGCTCTGGCTGGTGGGCGGGCACACAGCTGATTGGCAGGCTGGAGAGGCTGGGCAGTGCCTAAGGGATGATGGACAATTCTATGTGGCTTCCGATATCAGAGGTATGGTTACCTTGGCAACGTAACAACCAGATCAGCCATGAATGGCAGAGCAGCCCCAATGGGCCGGATGGCCGACTCTTGCTCCTATTTCTTATGTTCTTCTTTAGCTGGTGAGTTTTGTTTTCTTTCTCTATTGTAAAGCTATTGACTCTAAACTGTAATCGAGGAAAAAGAATATGAATACAATTGATTCCAGATTATTTATTGTAATTAAATAATATAAATAGCAATTGAGAAACATAATTATTATGAGCAGAATTAAATAAGAACATCTGAAGACATTGGGGTCAAGTTCAGAACATAAGAGTGCTGGAGAAACTCAGATGGTCATGCAGCACCCAGGAAGTAAAAGATAATCGATGTTTTGTGCCTGAGCCCTTCATCAGAAATCTGAAAAAAACAGATAGACAACTGAATAAAAACATGGGGAGACGGGAGAGAGGAGAAGAGGGTGGAGGAAGTGAAAGGGGGAGTGTTACGAACTAACAACCATTTTAAATTTTGTTTTGAACTAAAGGGAATTTGTTAGCACTAACAAAGGAACAACAATGGAAGATTCACCAGACAATGGTAAATTCAAAATAATAGTTTTTTATTAAACTATTAATTATATATAATTTCTTACTTAACTCTAAATTTAACCCCATTATGCGCAAATGTAAATGCGTGTGTGTGTAATTAAAGTCACACTCTGAAAAGTCCATTTTAAAGCTTCGGCGTCATTATAGTCTTGCTTGAAGGTCAGAAATAATTATGAAGTGCTTTTAAACATCATATGTTCAGTCCTCTTTAAACTCATAATTCTTTTGATGAGTTGTCCTTGAGATATATTCTTCAAGAAGAAGTGGCCATTTTCTGAACCACCAGTTTACCTCCTGTAAAAAGGAGAATACAAATCCTGTCTTCCCAGGATCAAAACTTCTTCTTTTGAATGAAGATTTTGGAATCTGGTTTCCAAATGAAACTACCCTCTTTATCTTAAAGAGACAGTCAGAAATAGCTTCTCTTTTGAAATTCTGTGTGTCTCTCCCCCTCCCTTTTCTTAGAAGAAACACATAACAGCATCTATTCTGGTTACAGAAATTCAACCCTGTCTTCCTCAAGGTTCCAACTCCTGTGTGCATCAACACAAGGGTTTGACTTCTGGACTCTGATTCAAAAATGTGTGAATTCAATTATATATTTCTCCAAATCATGTGACAGTTACATCATCAATGAGGTCAGTCCCAATACTTGGAAACCACATGACTATTCATTTTATTTCTACCAAACTTCTTGCCTTTTTCAAAGCCACTACATACCCATAACAACCTCTGTCCTCATCTCTGTTCAAGAGGTTTGGTTTAAAAACAGATGGCTTCCTTAAACAGTTCTTATTGAGTACTTAGATTCTTCTGTTTTTAATAAAGCAAGCACTCCATTGTTCTTGAATAATTAGGACCCACTTCAGATCCATTAGCTCTGTCTTCCTAGACGCTACGACTCTGAGAATGAACACTCTTCTCTGATTACAATGGTTCTCTGTAAATATACTGTGACTTGCATGTGTAACCCTGTAACCAACCTACGACCCACCTAAGATATATAATGTGAGAGATGGGAAAATTGATCTAAAATTATGAACATGGAAGAAACTAAAGTTCATCAGTAAAATGGCTGTAACCAGTTCAAACAGGATAAGCTTGGGGCTTAGGATGCAGGAAAGCAGAGTCAGCACGATTAACATAAGAATCTTCTAGTCTTTGTGACAAGACCATAGGACTAAGATAAGGAATGGTAAGGTACAATAGAATGTAGGAAGTTGAGGTAGTCTGGATCAGATAAGGGTCTCCTAGCCCTGGACAGAAGTACCAAGTCATACATTTCTAATTAGCTAACCATACACAGATTTATACATATGAAATTAGCCAACCCTAGATAGAATGAGTCAACTCTGCATATTAAGAGACTGTAGCCCAGAGAATCAGGAAGGTGTGAATAAGGACAATGACATGATGGGGCACCCACAGGATACCCCCTGGTCCTCCAAGTGTACTGAAACTGCACGTAGGCAGGAAGGATTACCTATGCCAAACCCATCCAGGGGGCAGAAGAATGTAAGGGGGAGGGCACTCTGATACTGAAATTGACTGTATAAAAGTTGGGTGAGTCCCAGTATGTGTGTGTATTCCCAGGGTAAGGGGAAGCACCCAACTTTGCATTGTTGTAGTAATAAATGTTCTTTGTTCTCAATTTTTGTCTCGAGCAATTTCTTTAAAGGTACATTAATTTCAAACAAATGGGGGCTCGTCCGGGATCACACTCCCTCCACTGACAGAGTACCCCGACGACGAGAGTAGGTGCACCCCGGCTGATTCAGCTGGACTCACGGGCGACGGGTGGCTGGTCAGTGGAAGAAGCGAGTGATATCCGAGAAGAGGCATTGAGAACAAACGACGGAAGGAAGCGCGCTAGAGCAGTACTACTAGAACTCGGTAAGAGTATTTTACTTGTTTCTAAACATGGGAATAACGGGCAGTAAAGAGGAGAGTCCTGACACAGGACGTGACCACCAGATAGCTACGTACAGCCCGCTTGGGTTGATGTTATCTGAGTGGGGCACAGGAAAGACCCGTGGTAAAGACAAACTGACAATGGTCAGGTATTGTTGTATTGAATGGGTTAAATACCCGGTTAAAGGGAGCTCCGTGTACTGGCCAAAATTCGGATCCGAGGATGAATGGATGTGTAAAGCTTTGAACCTATGGCTCTATCAAAACCAGAAAGACAATGTTGAGAGCAGGGAATATGCAGCCTGCTGGCTCAAGGGATCCATTGAACAGCTGGTTTTGAATGAGAAATAATTCAGGGATAAGAGAGAGGAGGAACCTTTTGTCCCTGAATCACAGGGTTGGGATGTGTTACATTCCCTCCCTCCACCTTATGTTCCTCCTATGCCGGCTCCTATCTTTCCTTCCCCTCCTATAACCTACCCTTCTGCACCTTCCCCACCTCCCCCACCACTAGAGAAGAGAGAAGAGAGCAGGAGTGGTATGATAACTTGCTCACAAAGCACTCGATTACCACCTCTGTTGACAGGAGAGAGAGGTAACTTTAATTCAGAACAGCGTGAGACTCTTCAGGAAGAAAGGGCAGAACCCTTTGATTCATTTCCCAGGGAGCAGGAACCCAGACCTAATAAGCCAGAAACCAATTGGATGAGACCACTGCGGGAAGTTCCCATGGGAGAGGGTCTCGGTTTCGTAAATGTGCCCCTGACCAGTACTGAAGTGCGTAACTTTAAGAAAGAACTGACCTCCCTGATAGAAGATCCCCAGGGATGTGCCGAACAGTTAGACCAATTTTTGGGACCAAATATATATACAATATGGGGGTCTCGACATAGAATCCCCAGCAGGGGAACAATTGGTACTAACAGGTTTTGTTACCAACTCAGCCCCAGACATTAAGAGAAAATTACAAAAGACAGAAAATTGGCATGAGCAGGGAATAACCCAGCTTCTACAGATCACACAAAAAGCATTTGTCCAGACATCTGAGGATAAGCAGAAAGCAAAGGCTAACATTTTGATGCAAGCAGTTAAAGTAATAGTAGATGAGTAACATGGAAAAGGCAGGGACTGTGTGCCAGCTCCTGAATGTTGGGAGAAGTGCAGGGAGTGGGAGAGTAGAGACCAGAGATAATTTCATAAATCACGACTTCCCACTTCAGTCACTGACCAATATTGATTAAAATTCATGCTAAAATTTAAATGTCATAAATGATCGTTTTTCAATACTGTAGAATTAGCGAATTTAACTACCAGTTAATTCCAATTTATGAAATAAATTGTATTCAAATGTGATTTTGCACAGGGACTACCTGAGAATAGTGATGTTATAACATTTGCAGGGAGAAATGTTTGCGCAAATAGGGTGAGTTCTACACGTCTTATTTTAAGTGTATGTAAGATAAAGAAAGGATCTGATGTGTAAAGTGGCTGGTTCAGCCAGTTGAAGCAGGAGTGTGCATGTCCCTTTAAGTGCACTGTGGCACTTGAAATTGAGGCTTCAGGCTCTTGTCTTGCAGTTAGAGGTATTTCTTCTACACATTCAGCAGTCAAGGTCCGTGAGTTTAAAGATCACCCACCTCTGGAGAATAAAGATACCTCTGGGGATTCCTATGGGGATTCCTATAAGTTTAATCATTCATTTCTCTGGTGCATTTTCCTCTGGAGTGAAATTAATGCCTCAGCACAATTTCTCTGTATTGCCGCTGTTATTTAATTCATGATAACTTTCCCCCATTCATCAGGTTTATATTTAAATCCGGTAGTGCGGAAGTTACATTGTAAATGATCACGGAGGTAAACCCTGCGCAAGTGGATTCAGCTTAATGGAGAAATAAACCTGCGAACTGGTCTATGGTGCTGTGTGAGTACTGCAATAGGTGGAATATGATTTAAATTGGTGGCATCGTTCAGAACAATTGGGTGCATAAGAATAATAATATCATTAAGAACTCACAGATCTTGTACCGGATGCTATTCAGTACATCTTGACTTAAGGACTGGAGAAATTGGCATGTTAGAATGAGATTGGCATGGTACCAATATTTCTTGATTCAATAATGACTCCACGAGCTCCAGGATTCATGCAGCAGAACTTTTAAGTGGAATATAATAGAAACTAGCCTGTACTTAAATTATTGTGTGTGCAATCTTCAAAAGAACATCTTTTAACTTTTTTTTGGTGCCTGTTTTACAGACTGTTTTAAATAAGGCCAGCTCCTGTGAGCTGTGGCACAAGGCATTTTACTTAAGGCAGAACTAAAGATGGAATATGTTTCAAGTTCTCTTGCAGGGGCTCTTGTGCTGCAATGTCTGTTATGTACTCACTCTAACAAATTGGAGGGTTGTGCCCCATACAGACAAACAGCTCCAACTGCATTTTAATAAGGTCTAACATATTCAAAACCCATGCAAATATGCTTTGTGTTTCATTTTACAATTTTTACACTAACACAAAGGAAAGTCAGATTGTTATTCATTTTATTAAAATCTAGTGATTGGTTATATGTAAAAGCATGGCAAGAGGATCAACTAAAACCTGCCTGGGATGGTCCCTTCTGTGTACTTTTAATTACAGACACCGCAGTAAGAACAAGAGAGAAAGGCTGGACCCACATTCAAAGAATTAAACCAGCTTCTGAACCACAACATCACGACACACAGATTCAAACCCCAACCTGGCGTGCAGTCCCTCATCCATCAGACCTGAAACTTACACTGCGCCGTGACAAAGTGCCGTAATGTTATATTTATTGTTGTATTTTTTTAACTGTTTATACATTTATTGTTGTATTTTTAACTGTTTATTTTTTAACTGTTTATTCATTTATTGGGGTATTGTTTGTTAACTGTTTATGTCACTTCATTACTCGCTATGTTTTAAGTCCCCCTGGAATAGGGGCAGCAGAGGTTACAATTGTGCTCCTTTAGAATGTAGACAGGGCATAGATTTAATGTATAGTCATAGTGGAATATGGGTTAACAAGGGATTCCAATACGGACCAGGGGAACTGAACAGCTTTAGTGGAGTACATTTAATTTGTCTCTTAGCCTACACAGGTATTAAAGACAAGAGTTTTGAGGCGATAGCACAAAAGACATGGTGGGACAAAGACAGACAGAATGGTAGTCAGGATTGTACATGTAGCAGAGAGAGAGAGAGTTAATACATATGCTAATGTACACAGACAGGCTGCAACTCACAAGTTCAATGATACATATGCTAATGTTAGCAGACAAGCTGCAACACACAGTTAAATCACAAGAAACAACCCCCCCCCAGCTTGGTCACTTTTCATCACCCCGTGAAGGGGAGCACCAGTTTCCAACAACGTGAGCTGCTTGACACTTTAATATCAGGCTCCAAACAGCCTTCGGAGATCGGTGGCCCTAGGGTTCGGGGCTGAAGAGGACATCATATACTAACCACAATTCAACGGAACCGCCTGACTACTCGTTCGCTGCTGAAGGCAGCGTCTCTCACAGACTTCGTCAGGACAATGCTTACAAAAGTCGGGTGGTTAAAAGACACTGCTTCAATGTTTCAATGTGAATCTGCCCATGCCCATGTTCAGACGTGGCAACTTCGGACTGATGTGGGATGGACTAGACTCTTTACTGAGAACTGGAGCCTGATACTCACAACCCTAATAAGCAGCTGGACTCGCTACTCTGACCTTCATGGTGCTCCCCTACCTAAAAACTTTACACAGATATTACAATTCGGTTATTGACCAGCTGGGTAAAACTACACCTTACACTTGAAAGATCAGTATTACTGATCTAAAAGAAAAGTGAGGAAGGGGGGGGATCAGTCACACTGACACTAGTAACCAAAGATCAGTAACACTGATCTTGGTGAAAGATCAGTATTACTGATCTAAAAGAAAAGTGAGGATTGTGAGAGATGGGAAAATTGATCTAAAATTATGAACATGGAGGAAACTAAAGTTCATCAGTAAAATGGCTGTAACCAGTTCAAACAGGATAAGCTTGGGGCTTAGGATGCAGGAAAGCAGAGTCAGCACGATTAACATAAGAATCTTCTAGTCTTTGTGACAAGACCATAGGACTAAGATAAGGAATGGTAAGGTACAATAGAATGTAGGAAGTTGAGGTAGTCTGGATCAGATAAGGGTCTCCTAGCCCTGGACAGAAGTACCAAGTCATACATTTCTAATTAGCTAACCATACACAGATTTATACATATGAAATTAGCCAACCCTAGATAGAATGAGTCAACTCTGCATATTAAGAGACTGTAGCCCAGAGAATCAGGAAGGTGTGAATAAGGACAATGACATGATGGGGCACCCACAGGATACCCCCTGGTCCTCCAAGTGTACTGAAACTGCACGTAGGCAGGAAGGATTACCTATGCCAAACCCATCCAGGGGGCAGAAGAATGTAAGGGGGAGGGCACTCTGATACTGAAATTGACTGTATAAAAGTTGGGTGAGTCCCAGTATGTGTGTGTATTCCCAGGGTAAGGGGAAGCACCCAACTTTGCATTGTTGTAGTAATAAATGTTCTTTGTTCTCAATTTTTGTCTCGAGCAATTTCTTTAAAGGTACTTTAATTTCTAATGTCAAAATATAGTTTGACATTAACCTAAATATTAATATTAACACAGATCCAGCACAGGCTAACAGATAAAATGGTTCTCAACCTTTTTTTGTTAGTAAGGCATTAGGTAAGGTGATATGTGAGTGGAAAAAATAGTTGAAAACCACTGTAATAGCTGGGTACAGGAGGGAGGATGGAAGAGAAAGACTCTGGGAAGAGATTGGGACAGGTGTCAGAGGGAAAGGAAGGGTAGTTCCCTGATACCTCTTTGCTGCGTGACCTGCTAAGTTCCTCAAGCACTTTTGTACATTTATATTATTTTAAACAGATGCATTGAATCCTGATAGAACAAGTGATGTGTTGTGCCTATTATATGCTGGAGTGAGTGATACTGTTGTGATCCAGAGTAGGTACATCTGCAACAAATGTCTGCATTCAAGGAATTTTACCTCAGGTTTAATAAGCTGGGAGCTTGAGCTTTGGACACCAGGAGGAGAGAACAGACCCATTGTTTTGGGAGGCTGCCACATCCCACTGGTTAAGAACAGTTGGGTTTGGTCATGTTAGGAATTAAAGTACCTTTAAAGAAATTGCTCCAGACAAAAATTGAGAACAAAGAACATTTATTACTACAACAATGCAAAGTTGGGTGCTTCCCCTTACCCTGGGAATACACACAGACACTGGGGCTCACCCAACTTTTATACAGTTGATTTCAGTGTAGGAATACCCTCCCCCTTACATTCTTCTGCCTCCTGCTGGAGAGGTTTGGCATTAGGCAATCCTGCCTGCCTACGTGCAATTTCAGAATACTTAGAGGACCAGGGGGGGTATCCTGTCGGTGTCCCTTCATGTTATTGTCCTTATTCACACCTTCCTGATTCTCGGGGCTACAGTCTCTTGATATGCAGAGTTGACTCATTCTATCTAGGGTTGGCTAATTTCATATGTATAAATCTGTGTATGGTTAGCTAATTAGAAATGTATGACTTGGTACTTCTGTCCAGGGCTAGGAGACCCTTATCTGATCCAGACTACCTCAACTTCCTACATTCTATTGTACCTTACCATTCCTTATCTTAGTCCTATGGTCTTGTCACAAAGACTAGAAGATTCTTATGTTAATCGTGCTGACTCTGCTTTCCTGCATCCTAAGCCCCAAGCTTATCCTGTTTGAACTGGTTACAGCCATTTTACTGATGAACTTTAGTTTCTTCCATGTTCATAATTTTAGATCAATTTTCCCATCTCTCACAACTGCTAACATCATAAATCAGTGGTTCTCAACCTTTTTCTTTCCACTCACATCCATTTAATGCCATTGATGCTCTATGTAAGGGATTGCTTAAGGTGGGATGTGTGTGGAAAGAAAAAGTTTGAAAACCACTGCTTTAATTGTACCTCATTAACTTGTTATGTGCACAGTTTCATAACTCCAAAGGAAATGGGCCAATGACAATTTTTCTCCAGCAAAATATTTCAATAACAATTGGGTCTAGAGCAATGATTCTCAACCTTCCCTTCCCACCTTAAGCAATCCCTTAATAATCACAGAGCACCGATGGCCTAGGGATTACTTAAAGTGGGAAGAAAAAAGTTGAGAACCCCTGTCATAAAGGACCCCCATCACCCTGGTCACAGCCTCTTCTCACTGCTACCTTGGGGCAGAAGGTACAGAAACCTGGCGTCCAGCACCTCTAAGTTCAAGAACAGATCCTTTACAACAGCTATCAGGCTCTTTCACGTTCCCTTGATACACTAATCAGGGATGGATCCGACACCACAAAAGGGCTGTCTGCACTATTACGTGACTTATTTTGTACAATAAAATGGAATATTTCTTATCTATTTGATATATTTATCGTCTCCTTTAATTCAATTAGTTTGCTATGTAAGATTGCAACAAGTAAGAATTTCAGTGCATGTGGACATTGTACAGTATATATGACAATTAAAATATAGCTAAAGCTCATTAAGCCAAACTCAATAATGTGACTAATGGTGAGACAATTTTGATGGAGCCTCGATCCCTTTCATCTGTCCAACTGGCATGGGTGCGAGGCTGCAGTGGAGATGAGCTCACTGACTACAGGAAAGGATTGCGGTGCTTGTGAAATCAAGGGGAGCTGAACAGCTTGTGCTGTGGACTACAGTGTCAGAGAGCATGAAGTAAATGATGATGGGGAATTTAGAAAGTTAGAGAGGAAGAACAAGACAATCAGGAAGGACAATAAGATGAAGCAAGGTAACCAGAGTCTTCCATGGGGAGATGGAGCACACACTCAGAACTGTACATCTGGAAGTGGGCCAAAGAAGGGAAAGTGGCAAAAGCACAGGTTGAATCTGTTCATCTGAATCTACAGAATAGGATGAATTGGGGCACAACAGTTGACGTAGCAGTTAGCGCAACACCTTTACAGCACCAGTGATCGGGACTGGGGGTCAAATCCCGCACTTCTATTAGGAGTTTGTACGTTCTCCCCCTGTCTGCATGGGTTTTCCCCGGGGGCTCCAGTTTCCTCCCACCGTTCAAATCGTACCGGGGATATAGGTTAATTGGGTGGCAGGGGCTCATGGGCTGAAATGGCCTGTTACTGGGCTGTATGCCTAATTTTTTTTTAAATAGAAATAAAAGAGTGTGGTGTGAGAGGCATTATACAGGCATGTTGATCTAGGCTGAGAACAAAATACTCCTGGGCAAAGGATAAACTCAGAGTCACAGAAACAGGCCCTTCGGCCCAAATTCCCCATGCCAAACGGCCTCCTACATACCAGGAAGAAATGACCCAGCCTCTCCTTATAATTTGAGCCCCCCAGTTCCAGTAACATTCTCATGAACCTTTCCAGTTTAATGATATCTTTCTTACAGCTGGGTGATACAACTGCACACAATACTCCAAGTGTCCACTCACCAAATATCCTCTATACTTGTACCCTGATGTCTCTGCTTCTGCACTTGGTTGGTGATGTATCTTTGCTCTATAAAGAACACCATTTGACCTGCTGAGTTCCTCCAGCCTTTTGGTTTTACTCCTGACTGCTCTTTGGCCTGTGTGCAAACTCCTTCATCGCCCTGAATACCTGTGTAACCACTTTCATGGAACTTTGCACCTGTTCTCTACAACACACTCCAGTGCCCCAGCATTCGCTGTGCAAGAACTGCCCTGGTTTAACCTAACAAAAAGCAACACCTCACACGTTCTGAGTTAAATTCCACCTCCCATTTCTTGGCTCACTTTCCTAGTTCATCCAGATCCTGCTGTAATGACAGGTAACCTTCTTCACTGTCCACTGCACCAACAGTTCGGGAGCCCTCCACGAACTTACTAGCTATGCACACACCTTTGACATCCAAATCATTAATATACAGTAGATGACGAACCACAGTGGACCCAGCACCGATCCCTCTAGCACGCTGCTGATTTGGCTCTAACCTAACACCCTCCACGACCACTATAAAGCTATCCTGTATCCAATTGGCCAGCACTCCCTGGATCCCGTGCAATCTGACCAGGCTACCATGTGGGACCTTGTCAAAGACCTAGCTAAAGTGCATGTAGACAACATCTACTGTACTGCCCTCATCGATCTTCTTGGTCAGCTCCCCAAAAAACGTAATCGAGACACGGTTCCCCACACTCAAAGCCATGTTGACTTTCCCTAATTAGTCTGCGATAGGCAGAATGAAAAAAAAGAGCTGAGAAACTCTGATAATGAAGATAGAGAGTTGTCCAGCAGAGAGAAAACATCTTGGAAAAACAAGATATAGAATCAGTTTGGGTGAAGATATGAAACAGCAAGTGAAAGATATCCATGGAGGCAGAGTCTAAATCCCCTCTTAACGGCAGAACTACTGTAGGATAGGGTACAAATAAACAGCCTGCTCGAAAATAACTGCCATAATCATGCAGGGTTTTAACTTTCAGATAGAGTGGACAAAAAAAATTGACAAAGGTAGTTTAGAGGCCTAGTTCATGGAATATATTCCGGACATTTTCTTTGAACAACACTACGTAGAACCATCTGAGGAGCAGGCTATTTTAATCTGTTCATCTGTAACAAGTCAGAATTAATTAATGATCTCATTGTAAATGATCCTCTGGAGAGGAATAATCGTAACATGACAGAATTTCATACTCCACTTGAGAAGGAGAACCTTAGTTTGAAGTTGGTGTTGTCAGGTAAACCCAACCATTCGCAAAAGCATGAAGGCAAAGTTGGTCAGAGTGGACAAGGGAAAGAGATTCAAAATCAGTTGGTGGATGAACCGTGGCAGACGTTTAAGGAAATATTTCACAGCCCCCAACAAAGTCCATTGAAAAAGAAAGAAACATCAAGAAGGACAATCCACCTGTGACTAACTAAAGAATTTTAAGACATCAAACACCAGGGCACAGGATCAGGTCCTTTGGCCCATGTGTGTGTGCTGAACCCATTGCCAAATTAAGCAAAATCTCTTCTGCCTGTAGATCAGGGGTCCCTTTAGCGGCCTGCGGCGACGACACAGAAGACGCCTTTCGAACTCGGCAATCGAGCGGGCTGCACGAGACATCAGCGGCCCGTTCCCATAGGCCGCTGCAAAATGGGCTCTGCCAACCATTGGCTGGTGACGGATCACAAAAGGGCCGATCGGCGCCTGGGACGGCACAAACCACACCCATCGATGACGCTGCAGCAAAATGGGCCGATCCAGCCAATCATCGACGGCAGGTCATAAGGACACCAATCAGAGCCTGAAAGGGCACAGGTTACACCCATCGGTCACATGCCTCACCATATAAAAGAGAGCGGCCAGTTCATTAAATCAGTGTCAACTGCACTCCTTGTTGTGTGTGTCTTATTTCCGAGCTAGAATCTCGAGATACGTCCCATCCCAACTATTTTAGTCCACCGACCCCTTCATGGAATCCTTGATACCTTATTGACCCCCCAGGCATGGAATCGTTAGGGTGGTGACGGTGCTGGATAGGGTTGGGGGAGGGGGGTGGTGGCAGCGCTAGATGGGTGGGCGGAGTGTGGCAACGGTGGACAGGGGGTGACGATGGTAAATGGGGGGGTGGGGGCACCAGGCAAGGGGGGGACGGCAGCAGCATTGGACACATACCTCCTCCTTCTCTGCTCCGTTCAGCCCTTCGCTCTCTACTTATTAAGAAGTCAGACGTGGCAGCCACCAAGGCCCGCTCTCGCGAGAAGTTGGCCACCCCTGTCATAGACACTAATTTTCGTTGACACACCCCTGCTTTTGATTACAAAAGCTCAGTGCTGGATTAACCATTAAGCTGAGTAGGTTGAAACCTTGGGGCCCGGAGGGTAAGGGGGCCAAAGCCCCTAGGCTTCAGCCTACTCAGTAAAGGGTAGGTGCCTGGTCTCCACTTACTGAGCCTGGTTACTGTGGGCCAGAGTCAGCATCGCACCATTTCCGGGGTCACGCACAGGGGAGCAGGCGGCAAGGGCTGGGAGCATGAAGATCGCCAGCATCACCAGTGTGTGTTCGAACCTCCACCTTTCCACCAAGCTATTAGATTTTTAACATCCAATTCTGATGGAGAATGGAGGATGATTGGGGGGGACAGGGGTTGAAAGCAGCTCGCCTCGCCCAGAGCGCCCGGAGGCTGACAGTTAAGTAATTAGTAGCACTCCGGTGGTCACCGCTGTGATTGACCGAGAGGCGAGTGCTTTAATTCAATCCTCTAACTTCCCAGGTCCTACCACCCAACTATTAGATTTTTAATGTCCGATTCGATCAGACAGACGTTTGATGGGAAGGTGGAGGATTGGGGGGTTGGAGTTGAATCCTGCACGTAATCTCCAGTATGCATGCTGGATAACAAGGAAGAGTTTAGGAGCCCCGTTGACCCCTGACAAGCATGACACGACTCAGCAGCACCACTTAGGGGATAGGTAGTTCAGTGCATGCTGTCGGGTCATGTCGTACTTGTCAGGACTCGTGGGGGAGCTCCTAAACCCTTCCTTGTTATTCCAGCATTCTGCGCCCCAGCAAGTCACTTGCTTTCCCTACCAAGGGAACACCAATGAATTCACATAACCTGTCTTTATGATATTTTATTATGGATGTGGTACTTTCTTTTCTTTTCTTTGGCTTGGCTTTGCGGACGAAGATTTATGGAGGGGTATGTCCACGTCTGCTGCAGGCTCGTTGGTGACTGACAAGTCCAATGCGGGACAGGCAGGCACGGTTGCAGTGGTTGCAAGGGAAAATTGGTTGGTTGGGGTTGGGTGTTGGGTTTTTCCTCCTTTCTCTTTTGTCAGTGAGGTGGGTTCTGCGGTCTTCTTCAAAGGAGGTTGCTGCCCGACAAACTGTGAGGCGCCAAGATGCACGGTTGGAGGCGATACCAGCCCACTGGCGGTGGTCAATGTGGCAGGCACCAAGAGATTTCTTTAAGCAGTCCTTGTACCTCTTCTTCTGTGTACCTCTGTCTCGGTGGCCAGTGGAGAGCTCACCATAGAGCACGATCTTGGGAAGGCGATGGTCCTCCATTCTGGTGACATGACCCACCCAGCGCAGTTGGATCTTCAGCAGCATGGATTTGATGCTTGCGGACTCTGCCAGCTCGAGTACTTCAATGTTGGTGATGAAGTCATTCCAATGAATGTTGAGGATGGAGTGGAGACAGCGCTGATGGAAGCGTTCTAGGAGCCGTAGGTGATGCCGGTAGAGGACCCATGATTCAGAGCCGAACAGGAGCGTGGGTATGACAACGGCTCTGTACACACTGATCATTGTGTGTTTCTTCAGGTGGTTGTTTTTCCAGACTCTTTTGTGTAGTCTTCCAAAGGTTCTATTTGCCTTGGCAAGTCTGTTGTCTATCTCGTTGTCGATCCTTGCATCAGATGAAATGGTGCAGCCGAGGTAGGTAAACTGGTTGACCGTTTTGAGGTCTGTGTGCCCGATGGAGATGTGGGGGGGCTGGTAGTCATGTTGGGGAGCTGGCTGATGGAGGACCTCAGTTTTCTTCAGGCTGACTTCCAGGCCAAACATTTTGGCAGTTTCCGCAAAACAGGACGTCATGCGCTGGAGAGCTGGCTCTGAATGGGCAACTAAAGCGGCATCGTCTGCAAAGAGTAGTTCACGGACAAGTTGCTCTTGTGTCTTGGTGTGAGCTTGCTGACACCGTGAGCAGGAAATACTAGAGCACCTCGGATGCCCCCCCAAGTTCCTCAACATGATTATCCAACTGCATGAAAACCAACAAGGTCGGGTCAGATACAGCAATGAGCTCTCTGAACCCTTCTCCATTGACAACGGCATGAAGCAAGGCTGTGTCCTCGCACCAACCCTCTTTTCAATCTTCTTCAGCATGATGCTGAATCAAGCCATGAAAGACCTCAACAATGAAGATGCTGTTTACATCCGGTACCGCACTGATGGCAGTCTCTTCAGTCTGAGGACAACATTATACATAGTAGAGCAGTGTAGTCGTACTTGTCCTCTAGTTGCTCAAATAAGACTCGCTCCTCACGAAACCGTGTTCACCTCAATCAGCACCAGTGTCTTGAGTTCCGCTGGTCCCAGTGCTACCTGTCAATCAATGCTCGTGCGTAGGTTAAAAAGCGCACACGTGTCTGAGCCCGTGTTTGCCTACTGCTGCAGAACTTGGCTCATGCAGCACCAACGTCACCCACAGAAAAGTCGGGGACAACTGATTCGATTAACCCTGGACGCTCTGCCATGGGAGCGGAGTAAGTGATCGCTTTAATCATTTTGTTCATGCTGTTTAAATTATGAACGAGAGAACATTGTACTGTACCCAGAGTTTGCAAATTGCAATGGTCTCTGGTGGGGGTATTTCAAGTCACTTTGTGTGTTGATTGTTGCAGAACGTCCACATGCTGATGGCCCGTGCTTTTACTGCCGTTATCCTTCAATCTTCGTGTAATGTTGCCGTGGGTTAAAAGATCCTGCCCAAGGAGTATTTCTGAGTCGTGGCTGCAGCCTGCAGATGATACACATTTACTAACTACTGTTGCCGTGCGTCAGTAGTGGGGTTGGTGAAGGGTTGTGGATTGAATGCCTATCGACGAGGCTGTTGGGTTGTGTATGTTGTCGACCGTCTTGAGCGGCGGAAGGTTACATTACGTGGTGAGTCAGAGATACAACACACTGCATGATTCGTAGCTTCTGACCTTTGTGCAGAAGACCAAATCACCTCAGTTTCTAATCAGTTAAACCCCCGTGAGCCATGATGTAGATGCTGGGGAGTCAGTGACTGTTATACAATTTACATGGTGTGGGGTGAGAGCTGAATTTCTTGGACGGCTGGCCTGGCCGTGGCTTGTAAGCTGGGGGAGGTTGGGAGGGGGTGGGTGTTGCACAGCAGAGCGCTGAACAGGGACTGGACAAGCTTCCCCAAATGCAGTCCTGTGTCAGAGCCCGGCGATGAGGTTCCCGACAGCGGCCAGCACCAATGGACCCCACCACCGGTCCATACCCTCCCCTCCTCATGCACCCCTCTCCACCGGGCTATTGCCACCTGGCCCACCATCCTGCCATCACCGAGCACAGTGGACACACGCACACCCCGAGTACATACCCGGCGGATAAATTTAGAATATGTGGGGGGAGGGGCGAGACAAGGTCAGGGGGGCCTTGCTAAAGCTCAGCTTAGGGGCCCGCCACTGCAAAAGCTCAATTACCCGCACCCCCGCAATTTATTGAACCCCCCGCCATTTATCAACTCCTTCGATTGTCCCATCGACCCCCAGGGGGGTGATATCGACCACTTTGGAGACCCCGACCGTAGATGCTGCATATCCCTACGTATGTCTATCCAGAAACCTCTTAAACACCTTTATTGTCTCTGCTTCCACCATCAACCCTGCAGCCTGCTCCAGGCACCTCGTAAGTCTCTTTCCAAAGCCTCCACATCCTTCCTGCAATGGGAAGACCAGAAATGCATTTGAAGTTCAAAGCTCCCACATCACAGTCAATCTTGAGATTCTTCTTCCTGTGGGCCAGGCAGAATTTCTACTTATTGGTAGTGCGTACTATACTCAAGATAAAGATAGATTTAAAATAGGGAGAAATGTGAACAAAGAAAGAAATCTAAACAAACTGACCATGAAAATAAAGACAAAATAATAATGTGCAAAGTAAGTCCTTAAATGAGTCTCTGAGTTTGTCGTTGAGGAGTCTGATGGGGGAAGGGTGGCAACTGTTCCTGAACCTGGTGGTGCAAGTCTTGAGGCACCTACACCCCTGTACATCTTTGGAGGGTGGGAGGAAACGGAGTACAAGGAGGAAACCCATGCACACACAGGGAGAACATATAAACTCCTTACAAACAGTGGCAGATTCAAACCTGGGTTGCTGGTGTTTTAAGAGCATTGCACTTGCTGCTATGCTAAGTGAACACTCTGTCTACTTGAGGGAGCTATGGACCTGAACCCTCAGATCATTCTGCTCATCACTGATTCTAATAGCCCTGCCATTAACTGTAACCATTCCACTTACATTTGTCCTCTCAAAGTGCACCTCACACAAGCTCAGATTAAACTGCATCTGCCATTTTTCTGCTCACGTCTGTAACTGATTGGTATCCTGTAAGGCACAAAGGAATACAGTAGGACAGAGAGATACAAATACTTTATTCCCTGAAAGTGGCAACACAGGTGGATAGGGTTGTAAAGAGAGCTTTTAGTGTATTGGCCTTTGTGGTGCACTGAGGTAGCAGCAAGCAAGTACAAAACTTGAAAGACTGTACAACGGGCTTTATTCCAGTAAAAATCTGAACACCAGTTCATGCCTTGGTGGCTCCCCGTGTGACTGGCTCTGGAGGGGCCAGCTCAGGTCTATATTCAGGTGGGCTGATTGACAGCTAGCCAGGTGGAGTCAGCACCTTAGGTGGTCTTTCTGCAGGTACAGAGATCACCCCCTGCAGTAAGCTGATGGTCATATCACTAAAACCTTCATAAATCAAAGTATTGAGAATAGGAGTTGGGATGTTATGGTAAAGTTGTATAAGACATTGGTGAGGTCACATTTGGAGTATTGTGTGCATTTTCGGTCACCTAACTACAGACAAGATAGAAAGAGTGCTGAGACAATTTACAAGGATGTTGCTGGGACTTGAGGAGCTGAGTTACAGGGAAAAGTTAAACAGGTTAGGACTTCATTCACTGGGGTTTTGGAAACTGAGGGGAAATTTAATTTAGAGCAAGTAACAAATGTTGTATTTCCACAAAATCCAGACATTCCCATTGGATTAAAATGGCTTATTCCTATTGGACTAGACCTAAATTAAAATGATCATTATATCAAGGGGAATTTGCTATAAATTGCACTAGCAGTGGCATGAAAATGTATTGCAACTACCTGGAAATCAGACTCACATTTGTGTATGGAAAGATGAAATGCAGAAATTACATACAATTTTAGAAACAAATTTGGCACCCCCATATGTAAAATTTATGTATAAAATATATAATAGTCTTCTTCCTTCCCCTCGAGCCCTGTATTGATCCTCTTCAAATTGATGACGTAGAAGCTTGGTTAATGTCCTGTGTGACTGTGCATCTCAGAACAATCCTTGAAGATTTTCTTTCTTTTATTTTACTTTACTATATTATTCTACTTTTAGATAATTTCTTTATGGGGATAGAGGGTGGTGGTGGGGAGGGTTTATAAATATCACGTAGTGCATTTTTTGAATTTTATTATCGTTATATTAACTAATTGCTAACGACGTGCACGGACAATTTAAATAAAATATTTTTAAAAAAGACATCAGAAGGGCAGAAAGGGGACAGGAGTCAGCTCTGGCAGCAGTTCACATTAAGGATAATCCCAAGTGATTTTACAAGTACACAAAGGGAGAAAGAGTAACCAGGGAAAAATCGAGAACCCCTCTGGAGTCAGTGATCAATCTATGCGGAGCCACAGGAGGTGGGCAAGGTCCTCAATGTGTTTTCACTGTGGAGGAAGACATGAGGACTGGGAAACTTGGGCAGACAGTGGTGGCCTCTTGTTAGTATTACAGTTGAAGATCCTGATGCATATGAAGGTAGACACATCTCCTGGAGTTGATCAGATATACCCAAGGACACTGTAGGAAGTTGGAAAGGAGATTGCAGGTGCTCTGGCTGAAATTTATTAGCTGACAATAAGCACAGGTGGGGTGCCAGAACATTAGGCACTTTTAAACTGCCCTCCTGGGACCCAGGTGCATTTAATGGGTCGAAGGTGCTCCCAGCACTTTTGAACCTGCAGGGGGATTCCCCCATTAAATCGCCAACCCAACGATTTAAGGGGATCCTGCCCCCCCCCCCCACCCCCGCGTGATGACACTGTGAGTGACGTGTCACACACTCCCCGGATGAAATGAAGTGAAAGATTTTAACCTTACTCTTCCTGAGAAGCGTGTTTAGACCACGTTCTAATATCCCCTTTCCTGACCTGCACTGCTGAGTTCCTCCTCTACATTTGAACTTGGCACCAACGTGCTGCCCGGTGATGCATGCATGCAAACGCTGACATCACCAGAATAACCGGGTTGGCCATTTTCATTTTCAAGCCACCGGTGGACGAGACTTAGGTAAATTTAACTGGGTTCCCTGACTACCTCTGAGGTAGAGCAGGGACCTGGTTAATTTATGAGAACCAGGTGAATGGGCCACTAACCAGGCAAATCTCCCGGTTAACCCCATTTTACAAGGCAGCTTGAAAAGCACCTATTGTCTCTTGATAGCCCACCTTCTTTTAGCACCACATCGGTGTGGTAGACTAAACCATGTACTTCCATTTCTCAAGGAGGAATCAACAAGGTAGTCCACAGATCATGTCAGAAGGCTGTTGATAGAGATTGGGGAAGATTAGTCATCTGCTGAAGCACTTTGCTAATCCTGCCAAACTGGTTGCACAAATTATCAACCACATTCACCAGGTATCCATCAATTTGATCAATGAGGTTGTTAAAGCGAGTGGTCAGAAATTGCTGCTCTAAGTATTTCTTTGGTTCATTTCCATCCAGACAGAAAATTGTAATTTTGGCAGCAGGAATGATTTTTGACATAGATTTTTAATCATATATTTAAATAAGGGCATAAAACGTCTTCACAGTTTATTGGCATTCAGTCCTTGCTGCAAACAAAACCACATGAACTTCCGTCTTCTGATGTGATGTCCAACGGGTGCTCCGACTCTTTCATGACATTACGTGTCATTTATGGATTTTAGACTGCAATGTCGGGAAAATTGCAGAAAAAATTTACTGCCCATGCGGTGGTTCCCACTGGGCCCCTTCTTAGACTGCACATACCTGAGTGCAACAGTCCCGGTGGGTGGACGTGCAGTGGAGTGGGTGACCATCAATGGAATTTTCCAGTACGATCTGCACTGCAGGCTCCCTCCAAAAAGTTGTAGGCGGTCCTGCGGGATAAATCGCGGAGCAAGAATTTGCTCAAAATTCCTGCAAGTTCCTTTTTAGACTGCCCGTGTAGTGGGAAAATGCCTCGATTGTGTGTCTGCAGTCTAAAAAACCATAATTGATAACCATAATTTTACTTGTAGTAGTCCTTGAATATTAAATTAGCCCTGGGGTGGCTTGATGAATAAGCAGTTAAATTCTGGATCAAAATTATATCACCTAAAACCTGGTGCCAAAGTAACAATTTTCTGTCTGCCTGAATTTAGCTGAAAGAAAGGAGAGCTGGAGGAAGAGGTTCTGGCTGACCTTTTTAATTACCACTTCGACGTTTGCTTTTCTGTAAATGTGGCCAATAATTCTTTTGCATCTGTTGAATATATCTGCAGGTGAACATTTCAGTCCCCACACCCATAGCTTTATCGAGAATCTTCAGAGGGCAGCCTGCCTGCTTTGGATTTCTGATTATGTTTGATCAATTTCTCTAAATCAATTATCCTGCACATGTTATGCTCAAAAATGGAATGCTTCAACCAGTGACAGATTAAAATGAGTTCAAACTATCAAGCTCGTAAATGCAAATATTTTGAGAACCGTTTGAGACCATTGATGCTCTCTCATTGATCTTATTTCTTTGCCATTAATTAATTGGTCATGGACATAAGCTACTGTTGTTTATTTTTGGATTCCTTGTGGTAAGATTTGGGCAGTTATCTAATCTTTTCCATACCAAACATTGCTTAGTCGCCATTTGTTGGAATGTCCTTGACAGGGAAACAATCATTGTTTGCCCTAGATCAATGCCTGAGATTCCTTTTGTGTTAAGCCTGCTCAAGGTTTTCCCACTTTACTGCTTTAACATCAAGTATGGTCAAATCTCCAGTCAGCAGAAAAGATCACTGGGGGCTCTCTTCCCACCATGAAGGATGTCTACAACACTCGATGCAGGCGAAGGGCAATAAATATTGTGAAAGACTCCACGCACCCCTCATGTAAACTGTTCTCCGTTCTGCCATCTGGTTGGAGTTACCTTAGCACTCGGGCCCTCACGTCCAGATTGGGCAGCAGTTTCTTCCCCTAAGCCATCAAGCTCCTGAATTCCCAGAACAGATGGGGATAGAGTACCATGTATACATCTTAGTATTTTAATTTTGAACATATTAACATATTTATGTAAATATGCTCAGTGGTCCTGGAGAAACGCTATTTCATCTTTACCATGCGAGTATGGTATAAACGATAAATAAAGGTGACGACTTGACTTATGTACAACGAGGTTGCATGCATGAAGTTGAACACGAAAGTCTGCAGACCCCGTGGTTGAAATAATTTTTTATTTGGACGTCTGCCAACATTTTCCCATACCTTGACGAAGTGCTCAAGCCTTAAATGTCTGTTATACATTTTAATCTTTGCTATATAAAGGACCTGCTGAGCTTCTCATTATATTTTCATGAGATTGCACGCATGTTAATTAGTAGTTGTGATAGACTTATTCTAGGCCAAATGAAGTAGGAATCGTCAAATCCTAGAAGTATGTTAGCAGATAAAGTTATAATCCAATTTTGGTCAAGCACACTTAACAATCTCCAGTTGTTAAAGAACTCCTTCTGAAGACTGCACTTTGAACGAAGTCCAAATGTGATTGAGAAGCATGATGAGAACCTAGTCTATGTTCCGGTCAGTGTCACGGACAGTCTGGGGTTCTTTTAGTTAAAAATAAAATTTATTCATGAAAATATCCACAATGCCAAAAATAGTGCATAGCTTTCTATTCATTCAACTTCATTATCAACTGACTGTGCATACACAACCAGCGTTTCTCTGGTCTATGGTTGCACACTTATCAAAGCATCAGACATTTATCACACAGCACATAATTAATCAGAAACATACATAAAAATTTAATATATAAAACTCTGTATAATTATTCTGAAATAATTTACTCCATTTCATTAATAAGAGACCAATGTTACAGGATACTGTTCATCTGTCTCACAGCAAATTCATAGTGTGGTCCAATCTGTACATTTACATTATTGTTAGCCGTCATCGTCCATACACTCCACGTACAAAGCATTCAGCGCCACTCATGTCGTCCCTTTAAAAATGGACACTTTCAAGTGCTGACATGGCTACTGCACAGGGAACAGACCCTTACAACTGGGTTCAGTAACCCATCAATCCACACCTTGTTTCCTGGACCTTCGACTCCACTCACCGCATTCTGGTACTGGGGCTATCCCAGGTCACATGTATTCCAGAATATTTATGCATATTTATTATTATGTGCTGTGTATATGTGTGCATCATGGTGTACAGTCAGGTGATATTAAACGCGAACCTGAAATTGTCACTGTGCCCAATTGGAGCCTGAAGTAGATCTTGATATACCCCTGCCCTCCTATTAATTCAGTTCCATGGATGGCCAACTGAACTACAGCACTGGACCTTGGCCAGACTGCACATTACAATCCAGTATGATGTCAGGTTCTGCTCTGGTTCCCTTTTGAGGATTGCACCCACTCCTGGTTTGATCCACATATCTATTCAGGGTCAATCCCACCTTACATACAATGCTGACTTGTTCTCAGGTCCTCAGTATGAAGAGGGTGGTCACCAACACTTCTTATAAGATGGTGCAAAAGGAAACTGTAAATAACAGTCGATGGCAATGGGATAGTTTGTACGGAGGACTGGAGTTTGGGGAATTGGTCATTGGCAAACTACAGAACATAAGCAAATAAGTGAGAAATGTGTCAGAAATGACCTGGTAAAACCATTCAATTCAGGGCTATTTAGGAATGGTGGCCGTTCTACTGACCCCCCAGATCCTGAACAATGATCACAGGGTGGGTGGCTCATTTTAGTCAGCATAAAAAAGGTTGGGCTGAAGGGCCTGTTTCCACACTGTTTGACTTCAAGGCTACGACATGCCCACTGAAGTCCAAAGACTCGATGGTGAAGAGTTTCTGTCACACATCCACTGTCAGTGTACACATCAGAGAGGGAGGATATACCAGAGGCCAGAACTGTGATTATCTTTGAGAAGGGATCCACGTGGAGCAGTGGTGAGGGTAGAAGGGGCTCCTCTTGTCTCCAAGGGGAGGGAGGGGGAAATGTCTTTCTCTTCCCCTCATTCACGGCTCCCCATGGCAGGAAAGTTCATCCTGAATCACAGCACAGACTCCATCCATCGTGAAGCCCAATGGACATGGCCGCATGACCTCCTTGAGAAAGTTGAAGCCTCTACATGGCCTCGCTTGGTCACACTAAAGCCTTTGACTCCATCACTGAGGAGAGACATTAGAACACTCTCCTTGAATCCAGTCCTAGGTCATTTTGAGAATCAATCAAAGGTGACCTGATTTTATGAAAGGAATTCATGTTTGACAAATTTGTAGTACTTGGAGGATATAACAAGCACGGTAAAGGCAGACCAGTAGATATCACTCTCCCCAGTTTTTAATTTCCATCTACCTCATTTTCTCTTATCTCTTTTGCCCCTTTCCTCCTCTTTTCCTTCGATATTCCCTCCCCATCTATATTACCTATACATCACCCAGAGCCTCCCACCCACCTCCCTTCCTTCCTTCCTCCTATCATCTAACCATATTATGGAAACAGGCCATCTTGACCCCTCTAGTCCACACCAATTTAAGTGATCTCCTCTAGTTCCACCTACCTGCTTCTTGTCCATAACCCTCCAATCCCATCACATCCATGCACTTATCCAACCTTCTCTTAAATGACAAAATTGACCCTGCTGCCACCACCTCTTCCAGAAGGTCATTCCACTCAGCCACCACTCTCTGAGTGAAGAAGCCCCCTCTCATGTTACTTCTAAACTTTTGCCCCCTAACCCTTAACTTATGGCCCCTCGTTCCAATCTCACCTACCCTCAAGGGGAAGAGCCTATTCACATCTACTCTATCAATCCCCCCTCAGAATTTTAAATACCTCTATCAAATCCCCCCTCAACCTTCTACACTCCAATGAATAAAGACCCAGTCTACTCAATCGATCCCAAAGCATCTTTCTCATCTTTCTTAGATCCTTCCCCTCCCACCTGTATTCAGATTTCAGATTCATTGACATCACATACAACCCTGAGATTCTTTGGGCGAGGCAGAATTACCACTAATTGGTAGTACAAATAAACCTTTACACAGCGTAAACATGTAAGCAAGTAAAGAACTGTAAACAGATTGACTGGGCAAAACAGAAGAGAATAAAAAAAATTCAATAAAATGCACAATGAGTCCTTAAATGAGTCCCTGATTGAGTTTGTCATTGATGGTGGAGGGGTAGCAGCTGTTCCTGAACCTGGTGGTGTGAGCCTTGTGGCATCGATACCTCTTTCCTGATGGCAGCAGCGAGAACAGAGCATGTCTAGGGTGGTGTGGATCCTGTTTTTTTGAATATTTTATTTAAAATTTTAAAACCACAATGTATTTAATTAGTAATGAATTATGTATATAAAACAATACATGTGGTATATAACCTCCCTCCCCACTACCCACCTCCCACCCCTAAGAAAAAAGAAAGGAGATTATTCAATGAATATATTAATTCAAATCAACTGCCTTGAAACCACCATCAGGACAAGTTAATGAGAGCTTAAATTTTCAAATCAACTTGTTGTAAATATGGGCTCCATATTTTCAAAAAGAAATGATATTTATCATGTAAATTATGTTATTATACAAGATCTCATTTCAGTATGCCATCTCTGCATCTCCAAATCTATATCAGACTTTCAAGTAATAGCTACACAGTTCCTTGAAACAGCTGAAGCCAATTGTAAAAATTCAATTCCTTAATTTTAAACTAAACATTTTAATATTTCCTAATAAAAATAAAATTGGGTCTAATGGACGTTTAACCTATAAGGCTTCCTCTAAAAATAGTTTAATTTGTATCCAAGATGACTTAACCTTAATACACGGGGGGATGTGGATCCTTGACAACACTCTCCTTCGGGCAAATTCGGTGTTCCTGATTTTCAGCCTGAAACATTGACTGTCTATTTTCTCCATAGATGCTGCCTGACTGGTTAAGTTCCTCCAGTTTTGCCCCAGTTGTCCATTGTCAGACTTCTTGTTTTCCTCAGTGGATTATATAGCCTTGGATGACTGGAGAATGATGTCCCTGGGAATTACGAGACCAGCGAACCTTCCATCCGTGGTGGGCTACCTATTGGAGCAGATTCTTAGGGACAGTATTTAGTAGTATTATGAGAAGCATAGTCTTCTCGGGGACACTCAGTGTGTCTTTGTAAGTGGCAGGTCATGCCTCTTGAGCCTAATCGAGGAGATGACGAAGGAAATTGATTAAGGTAGGGTGTTCATGAATTTTAGCAGGGTTTTTGACAAAGTCCCCCATTGTAGGCTCATTCGGAAAATCATGAGTCATGGTATCCAAGGAATCTTGGCTGGTTGGATCCAGAATTAGCTTGCCTGCAGAAAGCAGAGAGATGTAGTGTATGGAACGCAATCTGGCTGGAGGTCAGTAACTAGTAGGGATCAGTTCTGGGACCCCTGTCCTTCGTGAATCTTATAAATGACTTTGACAAAGAGGTGGAGAGGTGGGTCAGTAAGTTTGCAAATGACACAAAGTTTGGAGGGGTTGTGGATAGTGTTGAATACAGGATACAGACAGAATGCAGAGATGGGTGGAGAAGTGGCGGATGGAGTTAAATCCGGAAAAGTGTGAAGTGATGCACTTTGAAAGGTTGAATTTGAATGCAGAGTATGCAGATCGTGGCAAGATCCTCCAAGTCCATAGATCATGGTGTCCACACAAATCAGGATGGTTAAGAAGGCGTATGGTCTGTTGGGCTTCATGAGTCGGGGGTATGAGTTAAAGAGCCGTGAGATGATCTTGCAGTGCTAGAAAATTCTGGTTAGACCTCTGTTGGAGTATTGCATTCAGTCTGGTCATCTCTTTATGGGAAGGATGTAGATGATTTGGAGAGGGCGCAGAGGGTTACCAGGATGTTGCCTGGATTGAAGAACAGGTTGAAAGCGCTAGGGCTTTTCTCTTTGGAGTGACGAAGGATGAGGGGTGACAATAGAGGAGTATAAGATTATGAGGGTCCTAGATAGGGTGGACAGCCAGCAACGTTTTTCTGGGGCAACAATAGCAAACACCAGCGGACATTGGTTTAAGGTAATTGGAGTAAAGCTTAGGGGAAATGTCAGAGGTAAGGTTTTTACTCAGAGAATGGTGGGTGGCTGGAATGTATTGCTGGGGTGATAGTAGAGACTGGGACGATAGGGACATTTAAAAAAACTGTCAGATCGACACATGGATGTCAGAAAAATAGAGGGTTATAGCTGTGAGTGAGGGAAGGATTAGATTGAGTGGATTTAACACAGCATTGTGGGTCAAAGGGCCTGTCCTATATTATCAGAATATGTAAGAACTCAGAGATAGATGGTTAAGCTAACAATTGGAAAACAAGATGTTTTGGACAAACGGGAGGGTGCAGCCTGGTGAGGTCCCACAGGAATCAGTGCTGGGTCCCGACCATTACAATCTACATGGAAGGGATCAAGCACACCGGAGCTAGATTTGCTGATGTGGTGTCAACAAATTGGGAGGAGAGATGAATGTCCGCAAGGTAATATCAAGAGGTTTAGCGAGGGGTCGTCGGCTTGCCAGACGGAGATGTGGAGAGATGTCAGGCTCTCCCCGTCAATAAGAACAGAAATGAAGTTGCGCAGTAAAGTTGCTAAGCAATATTTAGGCAAGTAATGGAATGATGGATTTTTGCGAATGGCGATTGGAATATCACGAGGGAAACCTTGCTACCCTCACTCCTAGTTCTTAGGGTCTAATCATGTAGTGAGGAAGATGGCTAAACATTGGAAGCCAAAAAGTAACGGATTGAGGTACAGAAAATTGCTGGAGAAACTCAGCGTCCATAGGAAGTTTCAGCGATGTCCCATGAGAGTCTTGAGTTGAAGCTGCAATTAATATAAAAGACTCAAAGAAGCACATCTACTGAGGTTAACACAGCCAGCATTGCTGGCAATGTAAACAGAAATCATAGAATGAAGATAATAAACAAACGGATTTCCGCAAAGGCCTTGAAGCGAAAGGAAAAGCTTTGATCAACTGGAGCATGATTTCCTTCTTCTTGAATTTCACATTTCACCTCCCCTTTGCAATAAAAGCCAGCAGGACCATCTACCTTCAATTGGTGTTGTTGCTTGACTAATTGTTCTATGATTAATTTCTTGTCTTTGGCTTAGCTTCGCGGACGAAGATTTATGGAGGGGTAATGTCCACGTCAGCTGCAGGCTCGTTTGTGGCTGACAAATCCGATGCGGGACAGGCAGACAAGGTTGCAGCGGTTGCAAGGGAAAATTGGTCGGTTGGGGTAGGGTGTTGGGTTTTTCCTCCTTTGTCTTTTGTCAGTGAGGTGGGCTCTGCGGTCTTCTTCAAAGGAGGTTGCTGCCCGCCGAACTGTGAGGCGCCAAGATGCACGGTTTGAGGCGATATCAGCCCACTGGCGGTGGTCAATGTGGCAGGCACCAAGAGATTTCTTTAGGCAGTCCTTGTACCTCTTCTTTGGTGCACCTCTGTCACGGTGGCCAGTGGAGAGCTCGCCATATAACACGATCTTGGGAAGGCGATGGTCCTCCATTCTGGAGACGTGACCTACCCAGCGCAGTTGGATCTTCAGCAGCGTGGATTCGATGCTGTCGGTCTCTGCCATCTCGAGTACTTCGATGTTAGGGATGAAGTCGCTCCAATGAATGTTGAGGATGGAGCGGAGACAACGCTGGTGGAAGTGTTCTAGGAGCCGTAGGTGATGCCGGTAGAGGACCCATGATTCGGAGCCGAACAGGAGTGTGGGTATGACAACGGCTCTGTATACGCTAATCTTTGTTCTATGATTAATTGTTCTATGATTAATTTAAAAGTATGCTAAACACCCAAACCTCTGAATACCAGCATTTAGCAGTTCGTTTCCTGTTCAACACTATTTTATTTCTGCAATTCCTAACCTCACACTGCACCATCTGCTAACCTAAATGCTCACTTAACCCTCCTTAATGCCTTTTCAATCTTTTCATCATCCTTTCCTTCCATTCTAGCTGAGGAGGATCAGTAGATGTGGACTCTAATGAAGAACAGTTCCCCCCCATCCAGCTCATCCTTCAAGTTCAGCTGTTCTCAACCTTTTTCTCCCCACTCGCATCCCACTTTAAGTAATCCCTAGGCCATCAGTGCTCTATGATCAGTAAGGGTTTGCTTAAGGTGGGATGTGGGTGGGAAGAGAAGGTTGTGAATCACTGCTTGAGACCCAACCTGTTACTGAAATATTTTGCTTGAGAAAAATTATCATTGGAATTTCCTTTGGAGTTCTGAAACGATGCACATAATGAGTCAATGAGGGACGATTAAAATAGTGGCTTTAAAACTTTTTCTTTCCACCACATCCCACCTGAGTAATCCCTTACTAATCACAGAGCACCTATGGCATAGGGATTACTTAAAGTGGGATACAAGTGGAAAGAAAAATGTTAAGAACCACTGGACTCTAGCTGAAGACTAAGCAATGAACCAGGACAACTCTAATATTTGCAGACAGTCACTTTGAGACTGTTCCAGCAATCGTACATCTCTACTATCTCCTCATACCATCTGATTCCTCTTCTGTCTAGATATCTATTTATTTACTTCTTAAACCCCACTGCCTTCTTTGGTAGATAATTCTCGCTCTCTTCACCCCGCTCCCATTGGGAATGTGAGATCACGCACCACTATATTCAAGGACTTTCTTTCTCGCTGTAATAGGATTCCTGAATGAACCTCACACATAAAATGATGTTGCTTTTTCACTATTCCAATGTACCTCTTTTTGTAAAGGCACTTCAGTACTGTGTCTTTCTTGCTTTACTATGTATGGGATATACAGCTGGACTGCTCACAAAACAAACCTTCCCATTGCATCCAAACATGAACTTCTGCAGCCCTTTAGATGAAGGTACTCTAACAGTGCTCTTGGCGGATGAGTTTCGGGAACTTGTACCGAGTGGCACTGTGTTTCCAAGGCAGGATGGTGTGACATTTCACAACACATCCCTATTGGTGGAAGGGGTCATTCGTCAGAGGAACCAGGAGATTTGATAGGTTCTTGATTAGAATGGGTGTCGAGGGTTATGGGGAGAAGGCAGGAGAATGAGGTTGATAGGAAAAAATACATTAGCCTTGATTTGAATGCCAGAGAAAACCTGATGGGCTGAATGGCTCATTTCTGCTCCTACATCTTGTGGTGAGAAACTGCAGTGCATTTTGCACCTTGTGCAGTCTGCAGTCACTGAATATGGATAGTTCAGTGAATCAATGCCTGGAGTGGTGAATAGGGTTCCACTCAACTAAGATAGTATCCTTCGGCATTATGAGAGCTGCACTCAGTCAGGCAAGTGTAATGCATTCCACTACACTCCTGATCATACTTTTCACATATTGGAAATTCCCTGAGGTGTCCAGAGGTTAAATTACACCACCACCCCACCACCCCCCCCCCCCCACCCCACCACGATCATCCAACTTCTGACTTCATCTTGTGGTTTAGTTGAGTTCTTGCCTGATGATAACCTGAACCACACCGAGACTCTCCGATCACAGAAAATTTTACAAAGTTCCGCATGATCATTTATTTCCTTGATGAAGGACTGCAGTATTTCCCCAAATCAGGCGACACGGTCTCTAGTTCCTTGTTATCTTTATTAACAGTTGCCCTGCATTTGATGTTTCCGAATTTGCCAGCGCCACTCTCAAAGTGAATGGATTCAGACCAGTCAGATCTCCAGAGCTCTTCTGCTACAAACTTTCAGAATAGGACAGCAGATCTGGAAGAATTAAAACTCCTGCTTTTCATTCTATTCACTGATATTCACTATTTTTGTGTTCCTTGTTCTTTTTTGGAAAATTTTATTTTGGTTTTTACAGACTCAAAGCAATTCAAACAACCACTACCATCTTTTTCAACATTCATGTAATGTACAGAGCCTGTATTTATCCCCCTCCCTTGGAGTTCACCAAAACCCAAGAAAAAACAACCTCGCTAACTAAATAACTAAATAACTAAATAACTAAGTAAGGAATAGAAAGAAAGGACTTTTAAAAAATGCTCGTTGCCTGCGCCATGTCCCCCTCCCTTAACTCCACTCCTTTCCCTGCTGGGACAGAATTTTATAGCATCCATATTTTGAAGGGAGGGGGAACGAGTCAATCTGCGTGCCCGAGTATTTCAAACTTTAATGAAGGTGTCATGTTTCCTCCTCAGATTTTAGGTGATTTTCTCCAAGGGAATGGAATTCTGCATTTCCATATTCCATGTGTGGTATTTAATTGGGAGTCAAACTTTCATGTAACCGCTACCGACAGGGTGACCTTCACGGACTGAATTTGATATTTGGATAGTCTAAAACTCAGGTCCCCAACATCTCCCAGAAGGCACAATTCCGGATCTTGTGGAAAATTCACCTTTGTAATTTTTTTCAGAATGTCCCCTGGGGTCCTCCCAGAAGGATCTCACGTTTGTACACAGCCAGGTTCAAACCTCTACATTTCCAAAATTTCAGGCTTTGATTTATGTAAATTTTGTGGGTGTGAAATACAGCTGGTGCAAGACACTGTCCAGACACAGGTCTTGCCACCACTCTTCATTGATTGCTGTGCCCAAGTCCAACTCCTGTCTCTCCCTTGACCCGGCTTCAGGGGCTCATTTTGGAATATGTAATATATTCGAGAGATAAATTTATACACATTCCCCTGTTGGAATCTCCACATTACTAGACCTATGCAGGGTCATAGATGGTCCTAATTTTTCCCTTAAGAAAGATCTTATTTGCAGATAACATAAGAATATTCTATTCGACAAATCATATTTGTTCCTCAACTGCATGAATAACATGAGCCACCTTTGTTTGTAAAAATCCTCAATACACCTTTCTGGCACCAGGTGTCAAGGATCTGGGTAATAAGAGTTAAGAGTATTAACTTGTTCTGGGTCAAAGGCATTTTAGGAGATATCCCCACTTTCCATCCAAAACACTGAGGCCTTTGCCATATCTGTATATGCTTTAGTATGGGGTTATGTGTTTTCTTTGAAATCAGTGTTCCATTTGTATATAAATTCTTCTGCTATCTTTTCACCTGCCGCGTATTGTCCAATTTGTGCCAAGGAAGACGGGTGGGGGGGGGGCCTCAAAAAGTGAGGTGATAAACCTTGACTGGGCTGCCCAATAATATATTTTGAAATCCAATCGTTTTAACCCCCTCCCCCTCCCCATTGTAGTTCCATGTCAACTTTTCCATGGGGATTCAAGCCACCCTACCTTTCCACAGGAACCTTCTGACAAACTCGCCGAGTGAAACTCCGGGGCGATGAAATGGGTAACAATTGAAAAAGATACTGGAGCCTTGGCATCACCTTCATTCTGGCATAGTTAACTCTGGCTGCCAGTGTTCAGGGCAGAGTCCTCCATCTAGCAAGGTCCTCCTCAATCTTCTAAAGCAAAGGGAGATAATTAAGTTCGTATAAGTTGTCAATCTTTCTCTTATTTTTATCTCCAAATACTTAATGCCTTCCTGCAGCCATTTAAATTGACTTGATATTGTTGATATTGTCCATAATCCCCATTCATCAAAGGCATAATTTCACCTTGGTCCAGATTTGCCTTAAACCCCGAGACTTTCCCATAATCCTCCAGTTCACCCTGGCCAATGACCCCTCGGGGGTCTCTCAAATATACTAACACATCATCAGTAAAAAGGTTGATTGTGTGCTCCACCTGGCCCACCCTGAAACCTCTCATGTCTGGATCATGCCGAATGGCTTCCACCAGTGGCTCAATTGCCAGTATGAACAGCGTTGGAGACAATGGGCAGCCCTGCCCGAGTTCCTCGCCCTTAACCATCTTCAAATTCCCCTCTGAATCTGAATTGCTTTTCTTGTTTCCTTCATAATGATAGCAGATATGGGACGTCTCATCATTTACTTACCTGGCACACGATTTGTCCTGACTCAGCCTTAGGGTAACCAACATTTCACTTCATAAATCCCTTCTTCCTTTTCTTCAAGGACCTCTTACAATCTGGTTTGATAATTACCCTCATGGTTCTCTTTTCTCTTGATTTGCTTCAAGCTTTAAATGTACATCTTTCCTTTGTTATCACCACAGATCTTAATTAATTTCCCAATCCACCCAAGCCACCTTCCTTCCTCAGATCTACAGTATGGAATTACTTTAAATTTAATACTCTAGATTCGGACTTTACTGTGCCTCTATTAAAGTCAATGTGAAATTCTATCATGTCAAGATCAGCCTTCCCTTGAGGATCATTTACATTGAGATTACTAATTAATCCCATCCCACTGCACTATGTTGAACGCTCATGTTTCTCATAAAGCAAAGGAGGCCATTTGGCCCACTCTCTGGGTATTCCCATCAATCCCATTCCCCCAATTAACTGCTACACCCCCTTCCCTAGTAGTCCTGCCTACACATGGAACAGCAGAGCACAGAAGCAGGCCCTTTGGCCCACCATTCTGTGCCAAACATGACGTTCAATTAAACTAAATTTTAGCCGCTTGCACATGATCCGTGACCCCCTCCCCCCCCCCTCCCGTTCCCTGTATATTCATGTGTCTTAATGACACTTCTGTATTTGCTTTCACCATAGAACACTACTGCAGAGAAACAGGTGCTTCAGCCCTTCTAGTCTGTGCCAAACTATTATCCTGCCTCATCTCACTGAACTGCACCTGGACCATACCCCTCCCTTCCAGGTACCCGTCCACATTTGGTTTTTAAACGTGTGAGTGTGGAATGAGCCTGGATTTACTAATTCAGCTGGCAGCTCATTCCACGCTCCTACCACTCTCTCCCCTTAATGTTTCCTTTAAACTTTTCCTCTAGTTTTTAATCTCACCTCACCTCAGTGGGAAAACTACTATTCCTGGCAGCCCGTTCCAAGCATGTCCTCTTCTATATGATATATTTCCTCTGGGGGAAGACATTTCTGACCGTCTCTCATTACAAAATCTATCACAATTTAATTGACTTCTATCAAGTCTCCCCGCTCCAGCCTCCAACTCTCCAGAGTTTCTGGATAACTGGGACCTTTTTTGGGGGAGATGTGACCTGTACAGTAAGGACGGGTTACACTTAAATCCCAGGGGGACCAGAATCCTGGCAGAGGTATTTGCTAGGGCTACTCAGGATCCTTTAAACTAGAATGGTTGGGGGAGGGAACAAAATAGTACAGAGCAGTAAGGAGAAGGTTAGAATGCAAACAATGAAAGTTTGTAGTAAGTATTTGAATATGGATGGGCAGGTGATAGAGAAGGGAAATGCTCTGGAAGAAGATGAAGGGCAATTGGCAGGAAAAGTAAATAATGTTGTTCTTAAAGAATGGGGAAAACAGGGATTAAAAAATGGGAAATCCCTGAAATTCATATATTTTAATGCCAGGAGTATTGTAAAAAAGGTGGATGAGCTGAAGGTGTGGATTGATACTTGGAAGTATGATGTGGTAGCGATTAGTGAGACATGGTTGCAGGAGGGATGTGATTGGCAACTGAATATCCCTGGGTTTCGTTGTTTTAGGTGTGATAGAGTCGGAGGGGCAAGAGGAGGTGGGGTTGCATTGCTTGTCAGGGAAAATATTACAGCGGTGCCTAGGAAGGATAGATTAGAGGGCACATCCACGGAGGCTATTTGGGTGGAACTGAGGAGTAGGAAAGGAGAGGTTACTCTTGTAGGGGTGTATTATAGACCACCCGGAGGGGACCGAGACCTAGAGGAGCAAATCTGTAGGGAGATAGTAGATATTTGTGATAAGCACAGGGTTGTAATTATGGGAGATTTTAATTTTCCACATATAGATTGGGAAACACATTCTGTGAAAGGAATGGATGGGTTAGAGTTTGTGAAATGTGTGCAAGATAGTTTTTTACAACAATATGTAGAGGTGCCGACCAGAGAAGGAGCAGTGTTAGATCTACTGTTGGCAAATGGGATGGGTCAAGTGACGGAGGTAAGTGTTGGCGAGCACTTCGGGTCCAGTGATCATAATGCCATCAGCTTCAATGTCATTATGGAAAGAGAGAAATCAGGGCCAAGGATTGAGGCTAGATTTGAGGAGATGCGAAAGGACTTGCAGGGTGTGCATTGGGACAATTTGTTTTATGGGCAGGATGTAGTAGAGAGATGGAAGTCTTTTAAAGATCAGATTTTGAGAGTGCAAAAGCTTTATGTTCCTGTTAGGTTAAAAGGAGGGGCAAAAGGTTTGAGAGAGCCGTGGTTTTCAAGGAATATTGGAAACTTGGTTCGAAGAAAAAGGGAGGCGTACATTAGATATAAGAAGCATGGAGTTAAGGAGATGTTTGAAAGATACATTGAATGTAAGAGGAATCTTAAGAGAGGAATTAGGAAAGCTAAAAGAAGGTACGAGAAAACTATGGCAAGCAGGGTGAAAACTAATCCAAAAGAGTTCTACAAATATGTTAATGGTAAGAGGAAAGCTAGAGACAAAATTGGTCCCTTAGAAAATCAGAGTGGAAAACTGTGTGTGGAACCTAGAGAAATGGGGGAGATATTGAACAGTTTCTTTTCTTCGGTATTCACTAAGGAGAAGGATATTGGGAGATGTGGGATAAAAAAAGCAAATTGGGTAATTATGGGGAATATAGAGATTACAAAAGGTGTAGTTTTAAGGCTTTTGAAGAATATAAAGGTGGATAAGTCTCCGGGACCAGACGGGATCTTCCCCAGGACATTGAGAGAAGTGAAGGAGGAAATAGCAGAGGCTCTGGCAGTAATTTTTCAAATGTCATTAGATATGGGGATAGTGCCGGAGGATTGGCGCATTGCGCATGTGGTTCCGTTATTTAAAAAGGGTTCAAGGAGGAAGCCTGGCAACTATCGGCCTGTAAGTTTGACATCTGTGGTAGGTAAATTAATGGAGAAAATTCTTAGAGATAGTACTTATAAACATCTGGATAGACAGGGTCTGATCAGGAGCACTCAACATGGATTTGTGGGAGGAAGGTCATGTTTGACCAATCTGATTGAATTTTTTGAAGAGGTGACTAGGAATGTGGATGAGGGTAGCGCAGTGGATGTTGTCTATATGGACTTCAGTAAGGCCTTCAATAAGGTACCACATGGAAGGTTAGTTAGGAAGGTGCAGTCTTTAGGTATAAATTTTAAGATAGTCAAATGGATTGAACATTGGCTGAAAGGGAGAGGCCAGAGAGTGGTAGTGGATAATTGTCTGTCAGGTTGGAGGCCGGTGACCAGTGGTGTGCCTCAAGGATCTGTATTGGGCCCATTGTTGTTCGTTATATACATTAATGATCTAGATGATGGGGTGGTGAATTGGATTAGTAAATATGCAGACGACACTAAGATAGGTGGAATAGTGGATAATGAAGAAGGTTTTCAAGGATTGCAGAGGGATTTGGGCTGCTTAGAAAAGTGGGCTGAAAAATGGCAGATGGAATTTAATGCTGATAAGTGTGAGGTGCTTCATTTTGGTAAGAAGAATCAGAATAGGACATATGTGGTAAATGGGAGAGCATTGAGGAATACAGAAGAGCAGAAAGATTTAGGAGTAACGGTACATCGTTCCCTGAAGGTAGAAACTCACGTGAATAGGGTGGTGAAGAAGGCTTTTAGTATGCTGGCTTTATCAATCATTGCATGGAATATAGGAGTTGGGAGGTGATGTTGAGATTGTATAAGACGTTGGTGCGGCCTAATTTGGAGTTCTGTGTGCAGTTTTGGTCGCCTAATTATAGGAAGGATATAAACAGAGTGGAGAGAGTGCAGAGAAGGTTTACCAGAATGTTGCCTGGGTTTAAGCATCTGGAGTATGGAGAGAGATTGGACAGATTGGGTCTTTATTCTTTGGAGCGTAGAAGGTTGAGAGGGGATTTGATAGAAGTATTTAAGATTATGAAAGGGATAGACAGAATGGATGTGGATAGACTATTTCCGTTAAGAGGAGGAAAGTTTAAAACAAGAGGACATGAGTTAAGAATTAAGGGGCAGAGGTTTAGAGGTAACATGAGGGGGAACTTCTTTACTCAGAGAGTGGTAGCTGTGTGGAATGATCTTCCGGGAGAAATAATGGCGGCGGAGTCAATTGTATTATTTAAGAAAAGGTTGGACAGGTATATGGATGAGAAGAAGATGGAGGGTTATGGGCATTGTGCAGGGAGGTGGGACTAGAAAGGGGTGTTTGGTTCGGTGCGGACTAGAAGGGCCTAATGGCCTGTTTCCGTGCTGTAATTGTTATGTTATGTTAATCCATTTGTCTGAGCAGACCTCTTCTGCACCCTTTCCAAAGCCTCCGCGTCCTTCCTGCAATGGATCAACCAGAATTGCACACATTATCCATCCCAAGGGAGGCCTGACCGATGTCTTGCATTAGCTGCAATGTGAATTCCTTACTCATACACTCAATGCTCCCACCTGTGAAGGTAAGCAGATCATCCATCTTCCTCGCCATCCAATAACCAGCCAGCATGTTTTCAGCTGCCAGGTGATGGGGTGAAAGGAGGAGCTCTCTGTCTGGAGAGGTAAGGGAGTGAAAAGCTGGAGGAAGGTCCAGTCAAGTTCATCCCACGAACCTTGAACAGTGAGAATGAGATTGTATTTCTCCAGTCCATGGTGCTGCTTTATTTCCATGGATAAATTACTCAGAAACATTTTAATCAAATAACATTTCACTTATTAAATATCCTGTTACATATGCTAGCCCTGTGTCTCTGGAGTTCAGAGGCCTCATGGCTTGGGGGAAAATGTTATCTCATGAGGGCCCGAACGCTTTGGTGCCTCTTCCCGGATGGCAGGATGGAGAACAGATTACGGGGGCGAGGGGAGGGTGTGGAGTCCTTCACAATGTTTGTGACCTTCCGCAAACAGCGGCTGTTACAAATGTCCATCGTGGCAGGGAGAGAGACCTCAATGATCCCCTCAGCAGTCTTTACTATCCACTGCAGGACTTGCGTTCTGGGATGGTGCAGTTTCTGAACCGGGCAGTGATGCAGTTACATCGGATGCTCTCAGTGCATCCCCTGTAGAATGTAGCGCGGGTGGAGGGTGCAATGAAAACAACCTTGCATCAGAAAAACCAAGGAGATGATTGTGGACTTTCCTCAACCTCCGCAGGAAGTAAAGGCATTGTTGGGGCTTCTTGGCAATGGATCTAGTGTTGGGGGACCAGGAGAGATCCTCCACCAGGTGTGCGCCAAGAAATTTGGTGCTCTTGACTCCCTCGACGGTGGAGTCAGGACACAGTGGAATGGGAAAGAGAGAGACAAAGGATGGGCCGAATGGAAACCAGTGAAATCAACATTAATGCCATCAAGTTGGAGATTGCCCAGGCGGAATATTATGTGTTGCTCCTCCAATTTGCGGGTGGTCATGGTTTGTGAATACATTAGGGCCATGGACAGACATGTCAGCGTGGGAGTGGGGTGCGGAATTGAAATGGTTGGCCATTGGGAGACCCCTGCTATTGTTGTGGTCAGAGCGAAAGTGCTCAACAACATGATCTCCCAATCTGCATTCATTTTCTCCGATATATCCTTGCAGCAAATGTGATTACTGGGGATCAGGTTGATCTCAACAATCTCCAACATGTTGTAGTTATAACACATCCCCTGACACCCAGTTGAATCTTATTTTGAATACCCATTAAGTATTCAACTGATTTGTCCTTAGCTAATTAGTTTATCAATTAAAAATAAATTTGGATGACTGGTTAGATATTTGTCACGATAGTGTTACTAGATTGACAAATGTTCGTTATGCCATGGTTAATTACAATTTTTTACATCAATTGTATTTAACACCTGAAAAGTTAAAAAAAATATGGTTTTAGTGAATCAGACTCTTGTTTTAGATGTGGTAACTCGGTTGGAACTTTTTTTCATGCTGTTTGGTTATGTGTACATATACAATCTTTTTGGAAAGCAATTCAATTGTTTTTGGAAGATTTGTATAAGATTAAAATACTTCTAGACCCGACAATATTTTTGTTGGGTAAGTTGAAGCCTTTGAAAGATTTGGGATTAGATAAATTTCAGATTGCTTTTGTATATTTAGCTTTATCTGTAGCAAAAAAATGTATAGCAAGTACATGGAAAATACAAATATGATTGATATTAATAGATGGCATAATGAGATGAAAACTTGTTTGGTAATGGAAAAAAATCACGTATGTTTTACGTGATAATTATTCTTTTTTTCTTAATAAGTGGTCTTTATATTCAGAATATTTACATTTAAATTTAGTTTGATTAGATTTTAGTAAATATATTTTAGTTTACATTTTAGTTTTTTTTCCTCTTTGGCTCTCCTAAAGAGAGTTGGCTGAGAGGGGAAGGGGGGGGGTTCTTCTTTTTTTTTTCTCTCTTTTCTTTTTTATATAATTTTTTTTATTGTTCACAATATGTACTTTTTTTATGTATGTAATAACCTTGTTGAACAAATAAATAAAGTTGTGAAAAAAAATTAAAAATAAATTCATCTTGTTATTTGCATCCATGTGCTAGTCTGTTGCAAGAAAATAAAAATAATACACTCTAAGTTTGAGAAAATAAATTAAAATATTTTTTTCTACCTTGAGGTTACACAAGCCAACATAAAGGAACAATATATAGTAGAAGTCCAAAACTTCAGACAGCTCGGGGACTGGGTCGATCCGGATTTTCAGATTTTCTGGATTCTCAGGCAGTATTTTTAAAATTCAAAGTTAAGGAAGAATAAAGAAGGGATGAACAGGTAAAATGTTGATAGTTTATTCATTAGCAAATACAGCAGTTATCAAAATGAGCAGTTTTAAAGAAAAATAAAGTCAACACTTGACAAAAAGGTAAACATTAATTTTTTTCCACTACAATAAGAAGAGCATGTAATGATTGAAATTATGTTTAAACATGAACACTGTAAAAAGAAAATGCTTTGAGAGGCTGGGCATAGCCAGAATTAACACGTACCTATACAAAGATCTGGACCCACTGCAGTTTGCCTATCGTCACAATCGCTTCACAGCAGATGCAATATCGCTGGCTCTTCACACTCGGCTCTGAATCACCTCGAAAATAGCAACTCATACATTCGGCTGCTCTCATCGACGACTGCTCAGTCTTCAACACCATTATTCCCTCATTGCTGGTTGAGAAGCTCCAAGCTCTAGGCTTTAGTACCCCATTCTGCAACTGGATCCTTGACTTTCTCATTGGAAGACCACAGTCAGCATAAATTGGAAACAACGTCTCCTCCTCACTGATTATCAACACAGGCCCACCCCAAGGATATGTGCTCATCCTACTGTGATGTTATAACTGTGACTGTGACTGTGTGACCAGGCACAATTCCAATCCATCTACAAGTTTGCCAACAACACCACAGTTGTCGACAAATTGCACACTCATATGACAATAAACTTGACTTGATAAAGTTAATTAAATATACTTCTTGAATATCTTCTTGAATGCAGTTCCACAGAACTTCCAATGGCCATCATTCTTAAACCGTTAGAAATGCTGGGAGGCAGGTGGTCTGAAATTGCAGAATATCCAAAACACTCTTTTTAGTTAAAAAATTCCATTTTTTGTTGCTCTTGACCCTCTCCACCACTGAGCCCTCGATGAGGACTGGGTCGTGTTCCCCTGACTTCCTCTTGAAGTCCACAATAATCTCCTTGGTTTTTCTGACATTAAGCGCAAGGTTGTTTTCATTGCACCACTCAACGAGCTGATCTATCTCCATTCTGAATGCTTCCTCATTGCTGTTTCTGATTGTGTCGACAACTGTGTCAATATCTTCAAGGATCTGTCCTGGAGCCTTCATGTTGATGCAATCACAAAGAGGAGATACAGTCTGAAACTGAAGAATCTCACAAACTTTTACAGGTGGACTGTGGACAGCATTCTGGCTGGTTGCATCACTGCCTGGTATGGAGGGACCAAGTCTCAGGACAAGAATAAACTCCAAAGGGTCGTTAACTCGGCCTGCGACATCACTGGCCCCAGACTTCACTCCATCGAGGACATCTACATGAGACGGACTCTTAAAAAAGCAGCCTCTATCCGCAAAGATCCCCACCACCCACCTCTTCACTCTGGTCCCATCAAGGAAAAAGGTACAGGAGCCTAAAGACGAGCACCCAGCAGCACAAGGACAGCTTCTTCCCCGTTGCCATCAGATTCCTGAATAATCAGTAATTTTAAGAACCAAAGACACCGCCTCACTCTCGGTCACCATTATTATTAATTTTTCTTGCAGTGATGTAGTAAGATGGTGAAAAATTAATGTACAACTGGACACTGTCACAAAACACTGAATTTCATGACATGACAATAAATCCTGATTCTGATTCTGAAAAATACCGTATAACCACGTGGTCGCTTGTTGCCGCTGTGCATCTGTGGCACGAACACCCACAAAAGCCTGCTGAATTTTAAAAGTTTGAGAGTTTTCGAGAAGTCCAGATTTTCAGTTGGTCTGGATTTCTGGCATCCGGATTTTTGCACTTCTCCTGTAAAGCAGCTGGAGAAACTCAGCAGGTCACGCAAACCAAAGTTTCAGTCCTGGGCCTATTGTCAGGTACATCGATGCTGAGTTTATCCAGCACATTTGTGTACTGCACTTTACCCCAGCACCTGCAGTCTTTCCTGTTTAACAGGATAAAAACAGCTCCTTCTTCTCCCTTCTCTCTACTCACCGCGATGACCAAGTTCTCAAAATTGCCACACTTTGTGGGGAATTCCACTTTTGGAGCTGCCTGTGCAATCAGTGAAGAAGCCTGCTCTTGTTCCTCTGTCAGAATGAGTATCCACCCTGTTCACACTTACGGTAAGTGCTGTGCGCAGATTTGTCTTGACGCCTTAGTTGTACACACAGGAGTGAAACACTCTCCGACCAGATGGCATTAACAGAGTTCTCTGGTTGCTGCACCACTCCCCGTCCTCCCTCTCTACCCAACCCCTCTGGTTGCTGCACCACTCCCCGTCCTCCCTCTCTACCCAACCCCTCTAATGTGCGCCCATTTCCCTCTCCATTCACAGAGCTGTCTCTCCCTCCCCTTGTTTTCTCTCATACCCTCCATCCCTTATCTATCTCCTGCCTGCGGGCCTGCGTTCCTCCCCTTGCCCCTCCATCCCACAATTTATTCAGGAGCCGGTCTACATTTTGCTCATGCCTTGATGAAAGGCTCAGGCCCAAAACGTTGCTTATGTATCTTTACCTTTGCTCCCTGCTGAGTTTCTCCAGCGTTGTGCTTTTGCCATTCTCACGATATCTGCAGACGTTTGTGTTTCATTTCATTCTACTGCAAATAAAAACTGCCAAATTTCTTTGATGGATGCCTACCCTGAAGAAATTCTCTTTCTCTCTCCAAAGGGAGCTCTGTGAGATTCACTCCCACTGCTCGCCATCTAATGCTCTCAGGCTCTACAACCATGCACTCAGCCACACTCGCTTTCATGGCCACATTCCCTTCATTGCCATTTGCCTCTGCCATCAGCTTGTGCCTCATGACTTCCAGCTCCGATTCCAGGCCCCCACAAGGATCTCAATTACCTACACTGCACTGGCTGTTGCACTCTTTACTTCTCTCGCTGAATTCAACGGGCCCCGCTTGCCTCAATGTGAACACTCACCCTTTCGTTACCATACTTCCAGGCCTCGCCTGCCATGGATATTTCCTGTACTTCATCCTTCCACCAAATCCATACCTGAACCGTCGGTTCTACACTCACCTGGCATCTGTCAAGGATCAGAGGCTCGCCTCCCTGGAGTCTGCAATCTTCCACACAGGTTTCCACCTTGGCCCCCAGAGACCCACATGCTGTTGCAAATTATTGCCTCAGCCCCGGCGCCAGCCAATTGGAATTCCCAACACCTCCATACCAGGCCTCTCCCCTGTTCCAGCTACCTGTAGGCCAGAACTCCCGATGCCTTCAATGGATATTTCCATCCCGGCCTGGGCCGCCTGGAGGCTTTTTTCTCCAGATAACTCCACCACTCACCTCAGTCCTGGTCACCTGCGCACCTGAGCCCCGACCCCTCCGTCGACATAGATATCTACCCAGGTCCCAATCTCACCCATTCCAGCATCCTTGCTGACTCTGTCACGAGTTCCCACACCAGTCTCAGCCAAAGCAAGACTGACATGTTGGATCCCATGGGCTCAACCCTCACCCACCAACGCACCTTACCTTTCTCTATCTCCTCACAACCCCCCCCTGATCAATTCCCATCTACTCCTTTGAGCTCCCCTTTTCTTCCCACTCCATAACCCTCAGACCTCATCTCCCCTCCAACTCTCCTCTGAACACACCTCCGACCCACCCCTACCATTCACCTTCCCCCTCTGACCTCCACAATCTACCACCTCCATCCTCTGGTCTGCCCAACCCTCCACCTTCCCCTCTGATTTCCTCATCCCTTCACTTCCCCCCTCCCCGATCTTCCCCCACTCTCCTTCCCCAATATCCTACACCACACTGGCTCCCACTCTGACCCCTGCATGGTCTTTACCATCCCCTCCAACCTTCCCCTCTCAGAGGTCGGGGGGGAAGGGTGATAAAGACAAGGTGCCACAGTGGTGGCACCTTGTTTCAATGTGCTTTGAATGCTTTTACTTTTGTAAATGATTTATTGTGAATAAAGTCTAGTTTTGATTTTTAAAAAGTCTCTAAAATATCCCTCCTTTTCCTTCTAAACTCCAAGTATTTTTTTTAGACACAAAGCACGGTAACAGGTCATTTCGGCCTATGAGTCTGTGTTGCCCATTTACACCCAATTAACCTACAACCTTGAAGGGTGGGAGGAAACCAGAGCCCTGGGGAAAACCTATGCAGACACAAAGCGAACGAACAAACTCCTTACAGACAGCACGGGTATCGAACCCCTGGTCGCTGACACTGTAATTAGTATTTCACTAACCACTACATAAGCCTTCCTTGGAAGCTAACCTACTCATCTCCAAAATCAACTTGGTGACCTCCTCTGTCCCGCCTCCAAAGCCAGTACATCCTTCCTCAAGTCAGCAGACCAGAACTGCATATAGTACTCCAGGTGGAACCTCACCTACAACCAGGATAGTTGCAGGAGAACCTCCCTGCTCTTAAATTCAATCCCTCAAGCAAAGAAGGAGAACATTCCATTTGCCTTCTTGATCACTTGATGCACCTGCAAACCAACCTTATGGGATTCATGCACGTGCATGGTCTTCCCCAAGTTGTAGACACTAATAGACTGCACTCAAGAAAATAGCACTGAACAGTCTCTCCTGCCCTCATTTACAAAGAACATACTACCCACCCCCGCACCCCCCAAGGCACCATTCTCCATTGATAAGTACAGGTCGCTCTGACCCCCTAGAAATGGCCCACAACACCATCCAAACCTCACTAATCATTGACTCCATCATTCATTCTCTCAGCAGCAGCACTCCCCTGTGCCTGGAAGAGTGTTGTTTGCATTGTATTATGTCCCTTTCAGCGCAGCCTGAAAAGATTGCTGCTGCCAGTCATCAAGTTGAGAGCTGCAAGAACTCAGAGCACGCCCATAAGGAAAGGCAATGCCAACAGCATATGCTTCAGCTCGCTGCTACATAGGGAGATGGAACAATGCGGCTCTTTCAACCTTGCAATTGAAGGTTTCAGTGTTTATGCAACTTTTAAAAGTTAAGTGTTATGGGGATCTACCGCAGTGGTTCTCAACCTTTCTCTTTCCACTCACATCCCACTTTAAATATTCCCTACGCTCTCGGTGCTCTGTGATTAGTAAGGGATTGCTTAAGGTGGGATGTGGGTGGAAAGAAAAAGGTTGAAAACCACTGCTTTAATCATACCTCATTGACTCGTTATGTGCATGGTTTCCTAACTCCAAAGGAAATGGGCCAATAACAATTTTTCACAAGCAAAATATTTCAGTAACAATTGGGTCCAGAGCAGTGATTTTCAACCTTCCCTTCCCACCTACAACCCACCTTAAGCAATCCCTTACTAATCACAGAGCCCCGATGGCATAGGGATTACTTAAAGTGGGAATATGAGTGGAGAGAGAAAGGGATGAGAACCATTGCTGTAGCCTCAGGTTCCGTGCCCAAGATAGGGGTGCCAAAGGGGCTGCAGACTCCAAGGGAGCACCCGAAAAGGAGAGAACACCCTCTGTTGAGGAAAAGCGGAGGTGACGACCTTACAGGGAAGGTGACCAGCGGGGGACTCAGCAGCCAGGGCCGGACAACGCTAGTGCGGGGCCTATAACACATGTTATAAAGGGCCCCAAATTTTTAAAAATACACATGTGTTAAGGCACATAAATGTTGCATAGTAATTAATTTTTTTCATTTTCTTTACAGCCAGATAATACAACAAACATGTCTGACATTTCAGTAAGATAGTATTACTCACATGTAGGTATCAATTTCAAATCTCAAAAGTAACAAAACTAAAATTTAATAGTTACATTTTTTGAGATTTAGCATGAGCACATTTGTTGATGAACCTGGAAATCTTTATTTCAAGCAGATGTTCAGTGCTCATTAGAGTGAGATTGTTCAAACTGTTTTGACCCATCCTGCTCCTTTGTTCATTTTTAAACCTGTTCAGTTTTGAAAATGAGCATTCTCCACTGCAGTCGGACAAATAGATGCGCAAGGCAGTTTCTACGTTCTGAAAACAAGACTCCAAAGAATTTTCAGTTATCAAACTGTAAAACTGTTAACTCTGCAAGGTCTTGTTTGGCACCAATATGAGAACCCTTTAAGCAATTCAACAAACTGCATCGATTCTTCACTAAAACGTTTTCTCCCCAGATCTTCTGGATGTGATTGTGGCGCGATCAAGAACCACAAGCAGACATGAAGCGGGTGACTAAAGACTTTAATATCCAGAAATATTGAGCATGCCTGCTGGCACTGATCCAAGGCTGGTGTAGAGGGAGGAGACTAGGGCTCTCAGCCTTTATTAGGAATTTAAGGGGAGGAGTTAGAGAGTCAGAAGCAGGCCAGCCTGTACAGTCGAGTGAGGTCACACCTGCACTACCAGGTTCCACCACAACGATTTGCTAAGATTTGATGACCACTTTACAACCTCGTCAGGGTTTTCACTGTTCAGCTAAGGCACATTTGCATTTTTGTTTTCATCTTTTGTCCAGCGGCAAATACCTTCATATTTATGCATCGTATATGTATCACATCGATACCACACTCCTATTAATTACTGTGTTAAAATAATAACCCTGATTAAAGATGATAATTGGCTAAAATTGCTAACCTTAAACACCCAATCATTCATAAAAGTTGAAGACAGTTGTGATATACTCTATCACAACTGTATATATATATCTGCACCATGCTAGATGTATCGGTTCCAGAGCTTTTGAGAGAGTGTTCAAGAAACTTCACTGATGGATTGATGAAAGAGCATGCCGGAGCCGCTGCTGGCTGATCTGAGAGGGTCATGTGGTTTTGCAAGCAGAGAGAGTCAAACAGGCTTTCTCTCAGAGAGTCAGAGAGAAAGAGAGAGAGAGAGAGAGAGAGAGAGAAAGACACACACATAGAGATCAGTTCTGTCATGTTACAGCCAGCAGTCAGCATCTGGGACTGGAACAGGACAAGCTGGCAAGCTTGTGGAAAACCCCATTTGGAAGACAGGTTGTGAGTTCTTAGTTCAGCCTGGTCAAAGCCCTTGTGGTTCATGCAAGAGGAGAGGACTGACTGTCTAATCTTTCACTTTAATAGGAAAAACAAAAAAGAACCCTGTGGTGACCTGAAAGAAAGAGGTTATCATCTGGAGAACCCTGAGGGAGCAAGTTTCGTCAGCAAGACACTGAAGTGGCTGATTAAAAAAGAACAACAGATCTCTCTCTGAAAACCAATAAAAACCTTCCTGAGCGGTAACCATTTACCTTTCAAGCACCAAAGCCTGGTGAACTTTATAAATGTTAAATTCTGTGTACAGTATAAAAATTGCCTGCAACCAGTGAACTTGGAAGAATGAGAAGTGAGATTGGACTGTGAACCAAATAACTTTTCTTAAATTGATACACACATCATACACGTGCACTTAGAATTAGAAGGGGGTTAATTTGGGTTAGTTAAGTTAATAGAGATGTTAGTTTGGTTCTGTTTTCATGTTTAAAGATAATTTAAAAAAACTTTTGTACAAGTAACTACTTGCCTTGGTGAATGTCTATTGGGTTTTGGGATCCTTTGGGGTCATAACAATACTGTATCTGTGGAGGCAGGCTGTGGTATTATTAATTCAGAATGAGACAAGCTCGTTCCACACGTTTTCAGAAGGTTCTGCAAAGTTCACCAGCTGAAGACAATGAATGCATTGACCCTATTGCAGATGGCATTTGATTAGCATCCTTCAATTGCTAACTTTTATCCATCAGTGAATCGCTCTGTTGGGGAGTTCCACCTCTGATCAGGTGCAACAGATACTCATCTTCTGAATTGAAATGATTGTAGAGCAGAACATTTACAACTAATCTCAAACAATGGCCAGTCTTTTATTTATCTGGGTTATGCCCTGGCAGATTACATGGTGCATGAACTATCTGATTAAAGGATGATTGACCAAGGGTGACATCAGTGTCTGGGATGTGTGGAGAAGCCCAGAAAGAAGCAAAAGATCACCCAGGGGAGCAGAGCCCATACAGTGAGTTCTACCAAGGGTTAAGATGTGATTAAAGGCTCATTGCTGTGACCTTGCCTTGATAATGAGTGCTTTATATGTTTTCATGACCAAAAATAGACTTTGTTCATGATAAATTACTTATGCACAGAAAAGCATAGAGGTGGGGGTGGGGCGGCATAGTTGGCACAACGACATTACAGCGCCAGCGATTGGATATGGGATTCGAATCCTGCGCAGTCTGTAAGGAGTTTGCATTTTCTCCCCGGGTTATCACATTTTCTCCCACTGTTTGAAACGTATCAAGGGTTGTAGGCAGGGGTGAAGTGCTGCAGGAGCTCAGAGGAGGGCTGCTCCAGCACCTCCTTATTGCCATTTTTGGTGAGTTCCTGCACCTAAAAAATGAGCACTGCCCCCCCCCCCACCAATTGTAGGTTAATTGTGTGTGATTTGGCAACACAGGCTCGTGGGCCGAAATGGCCTGTTACCGTGGCCATTCACATCCTCAGTATCATCCCCATACATTTCCATCACTATACATTGTTACATTCATTTTTATTTAACACCACTGCACCCTGTAGTTACTCCCCCCTCTGTTGTTTGAGGAGCTTCTCCTCTATCTCACTCCCTTGATGCCTGGTAACAGAAGCTCTCCCCCCCCCCCCCCCCACCCCATAGTCCTTCACCACAGTGCCCTTGCATTGGCTGCACCAAGCCTCAGTGCATTCATCAGCACGTGCTCCTGTGGCCTGGAACGTGCCAGTTGGCAGCATTCCCTCACCTATGTCTCTGCGTGCTGAAAGACGAGCAGACCAAAGTACAACCGAGTTGATGGTCTTCCGGCAGTTCGGGATGTCTGATTCTGTGTGCATCCCTGAGAACAGCCTGTAAATCAGAGCCCCTTCAGAGTCACCCAGTGCTTGTGGTTTTGCCTCCTGTACTCCCGCAGCCTCTGCAGTTGCTGGGGATGAACCGTGACAAGGTCCCTTGCATCCTTCTTCACACATTCTTAGCCATTCTCCATTTTGCAAGGAAGTGGACGATTGTCTCCATTCCACTGGGAGGGAACCTCACCGCCATGGGGGCATCTCACTGCCAGCTGAGCCAAGTCCTGGCTCGTTCTTGAGTACTGGCGATGAAGCATTCCACCAGATGCCCTGGGTGGTCTGCTCAGGGAACCATTCCATGATGTCCATCAAGTCTTCATCTTTCAGCATCTTCAGGATATTCCGTGCTGACCATTGCCTGATGGTCTTGTGGTTAAAGGTAATTGTATGGAAAGACTGTTCCACAAAGCATAGGCAGTGTGGCAAAGTCCAGCTGACTGGGATATTGCATGGCAAAGGAGCTAAGCCCATCCTTTGCAACACATAGGCCAGGCAGAACCTCTGCTTATAACAGCACTTGGTGCCCTTGTACTTTGGTTCCACACACAGCCTGATGTAGGTATCCACTAAGGTGGTCATCAGGATGAGGAACACGTTGGCTACGTCCTTGCTCCCGATTGTCTGGCAACTTGTACATGCTAGCCCATCAAATCCTTTCCATCTATGAACCAGAAATCTAATCTGGTGATCACCAGGGCGGAGGTGCAGAAGATGGGCCACAAAAGTGCCAAGTACAGCAGTACCAACAGCACCTTGCACCTGATGACCAGGTTCTTCCCTGTTATTGAGATGGAGTATCACGCCCACAGACCCAACTTTGATGGACCTTTGCAATCTGCTCAGACCAATTTTGGCCATGTGCCTCAGCCCTCCAAACCAATACCTTCAGATCTGATTGTGAAGGGGATGGTGGACCTGCCAGACCAATTGCAGAAGAGCATAGCCTCACTCTACTTCCAGTTTACCCTGGCACCTGATGCAGACTTAAAATTGGCTGCAGATGTTGATCACTCAGCAGATCGATAGTGTGTTTGATCAGAAGACGGTGATGTCCACGTACAGGGAGGCTTTGTCCTGAGTGCCTCCACTGCCTGGCAAAGTCACTCCTCTTCTTCCCTCATCCTTCCTGATGGATTCAGCAAAGGGCTCTATGCAGCACACGAATGGGACTGGAGAGACCGGGCAACCCTGCCTGCGACAGACTCAATGGGGAAGCTATGTTTCCCACTTATTGATTTTTGACTCCACTATGGAAATCCACGTAATGCAGTTTAATTCATTTCGGAGAGAACATCCATCACGTAGCAATGGTGTGTGATATCTGGTCAAAAGTATTCTCCTGGTTTATGCTAACCTGTTGGGTGTCCAGCTCCCTATCCATCACATAAGTGATGGTATCTCTGAGCAGCATGAGGCTGTTAGAGAATTTCCTGCCTGGAACTATGCACGTTTGGTCTGGATGAATCATCTGGCCCAGGGCAGACTTGACTCAATTGGCGATGACTTTGGACAGGATTTTGCAGTCAACATTTAACAATGATTTGTGCCTTCAATTCCTAATATCCTATTTCTCCCCCATCTCTATTAAGATGTGGGTGATGAAACCATTCCTCAAGGAGCCAGGAGTAAAGTGTTATAAACTTCCAGCAGGTCCAGTCCCACAGAATTGTGTACATGCTGACTCATTGGAATTCCATCTTGGAACTCTGTTTAAAATCTACTCTGGTGACCACCAGGGCAGAAACGCAGGGGATGGGGCGAAACCAGTGCCACATACAGTGGTACCAAGAGCACCTTGCACCTGTAATTGAGATGAAGTGTCACACCTGAAGACGGTTGGCATAGTGGTTAGTGCAATGGCTTTACAATGTCAGTGATTGGAACTGGGGTTTGAATCCCATGCTGTCTGTAAGGAATTTGTATGTTTTCCCCATGTCTGCATGGGTTTTCACTGGGGGCTCTGGTTTCTTCCCACCATTTGAAACATACTGGGGGTGTAGGTTAATTAGGTGTAAATTGGGCACAGACTCATGGACTGAAATGGCCTGTTAACGTGTTGCATTTCTAATTTAAATTAACTTGGTTCCCAGTTTTACTCAGTTTTCCTTCAGCTCCCCCAGGGTAATTGGCTGATCTAGACTCTCCTACTTGCTGTTGTCTAAGACCTCTGTGATAGAGGACAGAAATTTATCAGAGCCCATTCTGTCTGTCGCCTTAGTGTCATAAAGTTTGCCATAAAAGGATCTGCAGATCCTGTGTATGCCCGTCTGCGAGGATGTAATTGAGCTGTCCTCTTCTTTAAGGCTGTACATCACAGAGCTCCCTCTGAATCTTTTGGAAGAAGAAGCGTGAACTCATCTCCTGCTCCACTGGGCAGACTCTAGATCAGGGTAGTCCAGAAGACTATCTTGGAGGACTCAGGTGAATGGCACGGCTTGCCAGCTCTTCACCTCTCGGAGTTCCACCCCTCTTGAGTGCAGAAAGAGGAGTTGCTGCAGGTTAGTCTGGAGTTGGCTCAGCTCCGTCTGCCTTCCTCACTGAACATCTTTGAGGATAAGGATGATGTTCTCCTTGGTCGCTTCCCACTCAATAATTAAAAAAAAGGGTTTCACGGTTCTCCAACCAAGTCCAAGTTAAAGTTTATTATCATTTGAGTGCACCAATGAAACAGCATTCTCCGGACCTCGGTGCAAAACATGCAGACACACAACCAGACATAACACATATGATACATATGCAGCACATATATACGTATATGAAAATAAATAAATATTGTTTAATAAATAGTAGAGCTTGTATGAGTATTTCCTTCAGTCGATCAGCAATCTCACTGCCCGTGGGGAAACGTTGTGGTGGTCGTGCTGGCTCTGATACTCCTGCATCTCTTTGCCAATGGGAGTAGCTGGGAGATGCTGTGTGCAGGATGGTGGAGGTTCTCAATGATTTTGCGCGCCCTCTTCAAACAACAATCCTGGCAGATCATGTTGTTGGGGGGAGGGAGACTCCAGTGATCGTCTCTGCTGCTCTTATTGTCCTGTGGATTGACCTCCGATCCATTTCTCAGCAGCAACTGTTCCACACTGTGATGCAGCCAGCCAGGACACTCCTGATAGGTCTAGTAGTTGACAAGATGGTGGCCAGTAGCTTCACCCACCTCAGTCTTCTCAGGATGTTCAGTTGGTTTTACACCTTCCTGACAAGTGTGGAGATGTTGTGTGTCCAGGTAGGTCACTTGTTAAGTAAACTCTGAGGAACTTGGTGCTCTCTACTACCAAGCTATTAATGTTTTGGGGAGGATGGTCGTTCCTGGTTCTTCTGAAGTCCACAATAATCTCTTTCGTCTTGTCAATGTTGAGGCCCAGCTGATTATTCTCTCACCACTTCTCGGTAGGGCAACTCGTCGTCATGGCTGCTGAGGCGAACTGCAGTCATGTCATCTGCACTGTTGAAGCTGGATCTGTATTGCAGTTGTGGGTCAGTCGTGTGAGCAGGAGTGGGCTGAGCACGCAACCCTGAGGTGTGCTTTTGCTCAGCGTGACGGTGTTCGACGTTCTGCTACCGACCCAGACAGACTGTGGTCTTTCTGTTAGGAAGTCCAGGATCCAGTTGCAGAGAGGGGTGTTGAGTCCAAGTGAGAGCTCCTCCATCACCCTATGATCGTATTAAACACCGAGCTGAAGTGCCTGTTGTATGAGGCATTGTTCTCCAGGTGGGTAAGGAGGGAGTAAAGGTCAAGGCTATGGCATTGTCTGTGGAAGATTGTTATCTAGAGGAGAATTGAAATAGGTCCAGTGTCTCTGCAAGGTGTGCTTTGATACCAGACGCTCGAAGCATTTCATATTGGTGGAGATCAATGCTACAGGGCAGTGGTCATTGAAGCCTGTTATTGTCACTCTCTTTGGTACCAGTACTCTTTCATTAGTTACTCCACATTCACTGAAGTCAGCAACTCCACATTCAACTTCTACATTCCCCTGCCCACCTTCTGGTCTTCCTGTAGGTGACAGGAGGTGCAAAGGAGGCAATGGTCAGAGAAGAACTTTGTCGTGGTCCCGACTGTGATCGACACGACGACAGTCTATTTGGGACTGGGTTGAACCATCCGACCTTGACCAGATGAGCTGAGGCTGTGCTCCTCCTGCAGGGTTGCTGAAGGTGACACATAGCTGTACACCCTTTATTGTCTCCATCAGAAGTCCGGTCTGCCGTTAGCACCACCGTACCATCCAGCCGCATCAATATTGCAGTTAAGTCACCGGCCAGGACATTGCCAGGAATGGTGGGAGCTTCTGGAAGATGGTTGGCTCCTCACTTTATATGGGCTGATCAGCTGGAGTGGGATGTCGCAGTATGTTACATCCTCCTGAGGAGACATTCCCTGACCACCTACTTAATCTCAGTGTCTCTGAACAGGTACAGAATATTCTTTATGGGGGAGGGGGTGTTGTTCAGCCAGAGGACATGGTTGGTACCTATGACAAAGGCAGGAGTAGGGTAGAGCCCTGCAAAGTAAGTTTAGTGAGTTAGGAAAGTGTCTAAAGAGCAGGATTTTCAAGGTGGTCATCTCGGGATTACTCCTGGTGTCACAAGCGATGGAAGGTCGAAGGGTATCAGGGGAGGGAAGTGAGTGCAGTTACTATTTCAAAGGAGAAGGTGCTCAGAAAGCTGAATGGTCTAAGGGTGGGTAAGGCTCCCGGACCAGATGGATCGCACCCTCGGGTTCTGAAAGAAGCAGCGGTAGAGATTGCGGGGCCCTTGGTCATGATATTTCAGGAATCATTAGACTCTGGTATGGACCCGGAGGGCTGGAAAATCGCAAATGTCACGCCATTGTTCAAGAAGGGAGGGAGGTAGCAGAAAGGAAATTAAAGGCCGGTTAGCCTGACGTCAGGTTGGAAAGATGTTGGAGTTGATTGTCAAGGATAAGGTTATAGAATGCATGAAGGCACATGAAAAGATAGGCCAAAGCCAGCATGGCAAGGGAAAATCTTGCTTGACAAACCTATTGGAATTCTTTGAAGAAGTGACAAGCCAGCTGGATAAGGGAGATGAAGTAGATGTTGTGCATCTGGATTTTCTGAAGGCCTTTGACCAGGTGACGCACATCAGGTGACTTAACAAGATAAGAGCCCATGGACTTAATGGAAACATATCAGCATGGGTAGAGCATTGGTTGATTGACAGGAAGCAGAGATGGAATACAGGGATCATATTCTGATTGGCTGTCTGTTGCAGGTGGTGTTCCACAGGGGTCGGCAAAGCTTTATTTTAAGTGCTATCCGGACAAGTCAACTCATACTGCAGGTAGCAAAATTATCACAAATAAATAAACAAATGTGATGCCAGTATAAAAGGTAAAGGTTCCATTATTATCACATAATATTACATTTAGAATGTAACATGAAATTCTTTGCCTACCGTAAGGAAGACAGAGTCACCATTTTGTCAAGTGCCCCCCTCAGAAATGAGGCCCCAGCAAGGAAAGAACCTGCAACCCCTGGTATACAAGACCCATGCTCTAACCACTGAGCTATCGTATAGAGAGGTAGTACACACACTAGGGCAGGGCAATTACCCTGAATTCGAAACCCCCACTGTCTGTAAGGAGTTTGTACATTCTCCCCAAGACCTGGTTAGGTTTCCACTGGGTGCTTCGGTTTCCCTCCATGAACCAAAGACATATGGGGTTGGTAGGTTAGTTGGTCATTTTGGTGTAATTGAGCAGTGTGGGCTCGTGGGCTGGAAGGGCCTATTGCTATGTTGTATATCTGTTAAATTAAATTAAAATAGCCAAATCGTAGAGGGAACAAAGAATGTCCCCTCTCCCATTTAGAAGTATCAGCATGGGGGAGAACCCTATGGGATAGGAGACCACGCTGGCAAACAAGTGAGTGGATTTGGTGTCTGAAAGACTCACTCTGTCCGTGGGTTTCTGGAGACCAGCTCATGGGAACCAGGTGGCAGGACTTGAAACTGTGAGGGCAACCAGGACTCCTGTAGGACCTAAGGCACTGACAGCTCACTGATTGTATTGGGTTTGGGAACCAGGGGCCAAGAAGGCCGATTCAGACACCTGGTGTTTGAGTTCACCCCGGAATGGACAAGAGGCCGATTCAGACACCTGGTGTTTGAGTTCACACTGGAGTGGACAGGAGGCTGATTCAGACACTTGGTGTTTGAGTTCATCCTGGAGCGGACAGGAGTCCGTGCAGTTGTGGAGGTTACGTGGACACAGGAGGCAGCAACACCAGAGGAGGTGGCATGATTCGCGGACACTCAGTCTCTCTGAATGGACTCTTATTTGCTTATCTTCCTGATCTCTATCAGGGTGCTGGACCACACGGCAATAATTAAAACCTTCAATCTCGAGAATAAGTACATGAATCTTGTCTATGATTCAATGAGCTTAGCCATTTCAGGGGTGAGCTGGTTAAAGTGATTTGAGATTCAGGCCAATTTCCTCTTGGGGAGCTCCGGGGCATGAAGAAGATGGAAGCAAGTCCACTCTGGAGTGAAATTTGGAAACAGCTCGGTACACACCAGAGTGGGGAGAATCTGGAACTTGGGGCTGGGAGCAGACCTTGCCCACTGGCAAAGGGGAAAAGCTCTTGTTGTCCCTTTAGTTATCTTGCTTTGTCAGCCCCAGCCTGAGGTATACTTGTCTCCGGGGGGGGGAACGAGGGGGGGGGGGGCAGTGCTAATTTTGTAGGTGCCCAAGCTCACCAAAAATGGTGACAAGAAGGAGCCATCCCGTGAGGTGCCTGGAGTGGCCTCGTGAGATACTGGAGATGCCCCCTGCAGTGCCAGATCAGCACTCCTGTAAACTCTGCCAGCCCTGCACCCCTGCTTGTCTTATAATTTTATTAACATTTCTTGACAAATTAAGAGTGCAATGTACAAATTCTAGGTGGATTGTTTGGAGACAGGTAATAATTCAGAGACTGAAAATTGACAGAATGAAATTTAAGTGCTTATTTCAACTGAACCATGAGATATCTGTCCATACACAATAACGCTAGTTAAAATAGAATACATAGGATAGTGTAATGTTAGAATGGAATATGATGTAAAATGTTTATTACCTCACGTCGCAATTCTTTCCTTGTTACTCTTTTTCTATCATATTCCCAAGCGTGAAATCTCTAATCGCAGGGAATGTTTAGGATCACTTCAGATTTTCATGGCTGACATTAATACATTGCGTCAGGTCATTTTGCAATGGAAGATGGAGCTGAGGTAGGTATTATAGTGCAGCACTCATCAATTCTAACCTGATTGAACTAATGGAGAAGGGTTGGGGGCTGAATGCAGTATAAGCTGCTCCTAACCTGTCAACTGCCTCCTCCACTAAGCCCTCTGATGTACTTCAATGTCAGCAGCGTGCACCATACAACGTGTCAACACTTGTCAACACTCATCTTCCATCACCAGGCAGCTGCTGCATTAACATTTCGCCACACTTCACCGTCTCTTTCCCACTCACGCGCATTCCATCAACCTCGATGCTGGAACTGCCCCACAACAGCCATATTGGTCACGAAACAAGTCAGGAAGGTGTCCTGTCATCAGCTTCGTCTGGAGTTACCATGCTCCCAGTGGCTCACCACTTATGGTAACAGAGGCTCATCAAAGTACCCATTACAGTTCAGTTTTTGATTTACAGCACGGTAGAAGCTGATTCCCACCATTTAAATCCATGGTTCCTAACTGACCTGCAACCCCAAGTATGTTTTGAAGGGTGGGAGGAGACTGGAGCACCCGGAGGAAACCCATGTGGACAAGGGAGAATGTACAAACTCCTTATAGACAGCGGTGAATTCGAACCCAGGTCGCTGGTGGTGTAATAGTGTTGCACTAACCGCTACACTAAACATAATTGGTCATGTTGCCATCCCTTTATTATAGAACCATGGAACACTAGAGCACAGAAAGAGGCTCTTCAACCCATCTAGTTTGTGCTGAACTATTATTCAGCCTGGTCCCGCTGACCTGCAGTCAGAAGAGAGGGTTATCTTCCCACAGATCATCAACCAAGCAAATCAACTTATGCATCCGTTCATGTCAAGGGATATGCAATTACTGGTGAATCACTCTTCCACTTTTGTGAAGTGCCACCTTTCCCCCTTTGGCTATTCTACTTTCCTACACTAGGCTCCCTCGTCGTGCTCCCCACTTGAAGCCAGGGAGGTTGCGAGGACAATGTAGGGAAGGCCTCAGGCCTAAAACATCGAGTGCATTTCACATCCGATGCATGCTGCGTGACCTGCTGAGTTGCTCCAGTACTTTTGTGCACGGCACCAGATCCCAACATCCACTGATCTTCTTGTTTAACAAGATCTGTTTGTTTGCAGTTGATACTCAAGGGGAAGAGATGATAGAAGTCATGTGGATTTGAGCTCTGAGCTCACACTATGAGACCATGGTTGATCTGAGACCTCTGAGGGTGCACAGAACACTATGATCTAATCTCTTGGACATGGCTCATATATGATGTGGTAAAGGGAATTAGGTCACTTCATGTGCATCTAATGCAGGAAACCTCCACTGAGCTAAGTGTGATTTGTGCCGGGAAGTACCCAGACGAATTTTCACCGACACAATTTAACTAGGAGGCCAATGTCCATTCACGATGTCCTTCAGAGATCAAAACCTCATTTATAAATTTCTGGGCTGTTGTTTGCTAGCTTTTATTGCGATGGTGTTTGTGTGTGCTACACCACTCATTATAGAACCATAGAATACTATAAGCTCAGAAAACAGGCCATTTAGCCCTTCTAGTCTGCGCTGAAATGACATTCCGCTAGTCCCATTGACCTGCACCTAGTCCATAACCCTCCAGACCTCTGCCATCCATGTATGTATCCAATTTATTCTTAAAACAAGAGTGAGTCTGCATTTACCACATCAGATGGTAGCTCGTCCACACTCGCACTGCTCTCAGAGTGAAGAAGTTTGCCCTAATGTTCCCCCTAAACTTTTCCCCTTTCACCCTAAAGCTTTGTCCTCTCATATTTATCTCCTCCAATCCAAGTGGAAAGAGCCTAATCGCATTTACTCTGTCTATACCCGTCATAATTTTATAAACTTCTAGCAAATCTCCCATCATTATTCTATGCTCCATGGAATAAAACTTGTTTAACCTTTCCCTGTAATTCAACTCCTGAAGTCCAGGCAGCATCTTAGTAAATCTTCTCTGCACTCTTTCAATCTTACTGAAATCCTTCCTGTAGGTTGGCGACCAGAACCACACAAAAATTTGGTCTCACCGATATCTTATACAATCTCACCATAACATCCCAACTCCTGTACTCAATACTTTGATTTATGAAGGCCAAGATGGCAGAAGCTCTCTTCACAACCCCGTCTACCTGTGATGCCACTTTCAGGGAATTATGTATCCATATTTCCAGATCCCTTTGTAGTTCTGCACTCCTCAGTGCCTGCCCACTTACTGTGTATGTCCTACCTTGGTTTGCCCTTCCAAAATGCATCACCTCACACTTGTCTGCATTAAATTGTCAGAGTCACAAATAAATATAACAGCTTACAATGTGAATATATTCTATTTAGAATCACTTAATTTCCACAAGGATACTCACAGCTTATAAATAGCCCACAAGGTACTAGTTGATTTCAGATTTTAATTTTCTCTTGATGACTTCAGAGCAAACTATAAATGATGATATAACCAGGCAAAATATAAACACAATGAATGAATCTGTTTCATCCATTACTTGGCCCGTGGAAGAAGGGCGCTTGTGTTACAGGATATACTGTATCTTCTAATTACCCTAGTTGCATCATGCCCCTAGGAATGCAAAAGTGCTGACAATGTGAGAAGATCATCTGCCAACACAGAACATTAAATAGCCTCATGACATCGGTTATGGAAATAACCTTCATACTCAGTAAATCGAAAAAGAAAGAGTTTGTTTTTATCTGGGATTCTAAACACTCAATGTTGCCTATACTGTAATTTAACTTCAGAGGGTCTCCTCCATTGCTTTTAATTTTTCTTTATCAATATTTTTATTAACATTGAAATCTCACATCCAAAAATACAGAGTGCATACAGACACATGTTAAAATTCAAAAAGATACATTATAATTAAATCATATCATTTCATCCAACGTTCCCCACATTTTAATCAAACAGATCATATATTATTATTTAAAAAAAAAGGAAATCTAAATTCATAACCAAGAAAGCTGTTTGGCCAAGAAGAAAAGGAAGACAGAATTCTTATCAAAGTGATAAATTACCTCATTAGACAACATTTCTACCTTCATAACAAATCAAAGATTATAAAAGTGATTAAAAAAGGGGCCCCACAGCGTTTGAAAATTTACATTCAGATCGGAAATTGAACATCTAATCTTCTCTAAGTTTAAACGTGACATGACGTCGCGTGGCCATTGAGCGTGATTAGGCGGGGTAACGTCCCTCCATCTGAGCAACACCGCCCGCCTCGCCATAAAAGAAATAAAAGCTAATACGTGCAGCTCAGATGTCGTTAGTTATATCACTCTCTCCAACAATACTAAATAAAGCAGTTCAAGTCAAGTCACCTTTATTTGTCATTCATAACATAACTACCAATGCAATATACAGTAAAGGTGAGATCGCGTTTCTCCAGGACCATGGAGTAGATTTACATAAATAGGAGTTAAATATTAACTCATAATGCAATAAAAATCCATGATAAACTCGTACAGGTATGTTCTAGGAATTGAGGAGTCTGATGACTTGGGGGGAAATACTGTTGCCCAATCTGGACTTGTGGGCCTTAATGCTATGGTACCTCCTTCCAGATGGCAGAAGGGAGAAAAGTTTACAAGAGTGGTGTGAGAAATCCTTCACAGGGTTATTTGCCTTCTGCATGCATTGTGTGTTGTAGATGTCCGTCATGGTAAATTATTTATTGTCAAATCCATTATTGTCAAGTAATACTATATTTAGAATGTAACATACATGAAATTCTTTAACTTTGTCTACCGTAAGGCAGACAGAGAATCGAAAGAGAGGCCCCAGTGATCTTCTCTGCTGACTCCACTATCCTCTGCAGGGTTTTACGGTCTGAGTTGGTTCAGTTTCCAAACCACCTGGTGATGCAGTTACATAGGATGCTCTCAATACAATCCTCTGTAGAATGTAGTGAGGGTGGAGGGTGGGAGATGAACTTTCCTCAGCCTTCGCAGGAAGTAGAGGCGCTGCTGAGCTTTCTTGGCTATAGACCAGGTGAGGTTCTCCGCCAAGTGCACACCAACAAACTTGCTACTCTTGATGATCTCAATGATAATGGTCAGTGGAGAGTGATCCCCCAAGCCCTCCTGAAGTCGGCAACCATTTCTTTTGTTTTATTAATATTCTGATGCAATTTGTTGGCTCTGCACCAGTCTGTTAGCGACTCCACCTCATCTCTGTAGGCTGACTCATCGTTCTTCCTAATAAGGCCCACCATGGTCGTGATGTCAGCGAATTTGAGGGTGAGGTTCGAGCTGTGTTTTGCTGCACGAGTCAGCAAAATGAACAGTAATGGACTAAGCACACAGCCCTGCCCCCCACCCCCCATGTAATGGTCTTAGAAGTGCTGTTTCCAATCTGGACTGCCTGAGGTCTCCCCCTCAGGAAGTCAAGAATCCAATTATAGAGGGAAGGGTTAAGACCCAGAAGCCTCAACTTCCTTATCAGGTACGTGATTGTGCCACATTCGAACATACGTGTCCTTATTTTCCAGGTGGGTTAGGGCTAGATGAATGGGGGTGGCGATGGCATCCATAGAGGGGTTGGATCTGTGGATCGGTGACGGGGGCAGCAGGAGCTTGATGTGCCCCATGATGAGACCCCCAAAAGCACTTCACGATGGTAGACGTGAGTGCAACAGGGCAGTAGTCATTGAGGCAGGACACAGATGACTTCTTTGGCACGGGGATGATGGTGGCAGCTTTGGAAGCCTGGCACTGCGGAGGGAGATGTTAAAGATGTCAGTGAGGACATCTGCCAGCTGAGCTGCACATCCCCTGAGCACTCTGCCGGGAATGTTATCTGGACCAGCAGCTTTCTGTGGGTTGACGTTGCCTAAAACTCTACTCACATCGGCCACAGCACCTGATCATTTGAGGGAGGGGTGGTCTTCTTTGCCACCACATCGTTTTTCACCTCAAAACGCGTGTAGAAGTTGTTTGGTGCATCTGGGAGGGAGGCATCACCAGCACAGGCGGATGGTGTAGTCTTGTGGTTGGTGATATTTTGAATGCCTTTCCACATGCGTCGTGTGTCCTTGCTGTCCTGAAAGTGACTATGAATTGGCTGGGCATGTGCACACCTTGCCTCCCTAATGGCCTTAGACAGTTTGGTTCTCACAATAGCTAGTGTTACGAACCGCACATAATAAGCAGCAATAAACAATAAACCAGACAGTGTTTAATTTTAAAACACTAATTTTATTTCTAACTCTTAAACTATCCTTAACACTAAATCTATCCCCAACTATGAGCAGGTGTGTGTGTGTGTTATATACCAAATCCATTGCAGTACACCCAGAAAGTTACTTCAAAGTTCAGTCTTTTCAGTGTCGACGTGTAGGCCTTTGAAATTTGATGCCCAGAATTAATGTTGAACTGATGGGGAGACAGGAGTTGTGTCTGTTACAGACTCACGAATTCACCTTGCGTTGCCTTTGAAGAAATGTCCATCCACACAAGCTGTGGTCACAACACTCCTGGTCCTTTTGTAGGCGAGACTCGAACTGGGTGGCCTCCACAAAACTTCTAAGACCCTGGCTCCGGTCTCTCCAAGTAACTTCACTGTTAGTCACATTCAAAATGAAGCACTTTGCTTCCCAAAAGTCCCTCCTGGCACAGGTCATTCCACTGAAAAGGCCCAGTCATTCATCGAGCATGCTTTGCTCTGCTTTGGTTGGCCACAAGAGCTGCTTCAAAAAGCTGTTTTCTCTTCAGCAGCCAGAATGGTTCTTCCTTACAAATTCAGTGTCTTTGCAAATGTATCGAATTCTGTAACGAATTCTGTGACAAATCTTCCCTCAGTTCTTCCAGTGTATTGAATTGTCACTGGGCTGTGATTTGTGATGGTGCTGTGAACATTCAGTTCTTATACTATCCCTTACATTGATAATCCCATTTTACTAAAATGGGAGCTCGTAATACTAGGACTATCTTGTCACCTGCTCTGAAGGCAGAGTCTCAGCTCCTTAGCATCACATGCATCTCTGCAGTCATCCATAGCTTCTGATGGTCTTGAGCACAGTGATGTCATCAGTACATTTACTAATGTAGTTGGTCACTGATGCCGTATATTCCTCCAAGTTGATGCAGTTGCCATGAGTTGCTGCTTCCTTGAACATGTGTTGGTCAGTGCGCTCGAAGCAGTCCTGAAGTGTATGAATGGCTCCTGCTGGCCAGGTTTTAACCTGCTTCAGAACTGGTCTGGAGCATCTGACAAGCGGTCTGTATACTGGGGTTAGCATTACAGAGATGTGGTCTGAGTATTTGAGATTGGGGGTGGGGCAGAAATGTTCATAAACACAAGGTCCAATGCGTTCGTCCCTCTCGCAGCAAAATCCACATACTGATGCAATTTAGGTAGCTCTGACTTGAGGTTCGCCTTGTTGAAATCCCCAGCGATAATAAACAGTCCATCAGGGTGTGCGGTCTGCAGTTCACTTATAGCCCCTTACAATTTCCAGATCACCTCCTTAGTTAAGGAATTTGGTTTAAAATTAACTTTAAAAAGTGCAGAGAAAGTTTGAAATACTTCTATCCAAGTCTCAGGCATGTCCAAAACATGAATTAATGAAGCATTTATCACAACGAGGAGATGCAGCCACATAAAAACAAGGTAGTTTGACTTTGGACGTGTGAGCCCTATGGACTACCTCAAATTGTAGGAGAGAGGTGAGCACATAAAGAAGAGACATTAATTAATTTGAAAATTATATTCCAAGTTTCTTCAGGAATTAAAACCTGTAGGTCCTGTGCCCAAGCTTTTTTTAAGTTTATCTGAGGGAGTCTCTCTTATTCCCAACAATATATCATAAATATTACATATTGAACCATTATAGAAAAGTTGTAAATTAAAAATTACATCAATTAAATTCTTAGCAGTCCTCTAAGGAGATCTATGTAATTCTTTCTTCTTTGGCTTGGCTTCGCGGACGAAGATTTATGGAGGGGTATGTCCATGTCTGCTGCAGGCTCGTTGGTGATTGACAAGTCCGATGTGGGACAGGCAGGCACGGTTGCAGCGGTTGCAAGGGAAAATTGGTTGGTTGGGGTTGGGTGTTGGGTTTTTCCTCCTTTGTCTTTTGTCAGTGAGGTGCGCTCTGCGGTCTTCTTCAAAGGAGGTTGCTGCCCGCTGAACTGTGAGGTGCCAAGATGCACGGTTGGAGGCGATAGCAGCCCACTGGCGGTGGTCAATGTGGCAGGCACCAAGAGATTTCTTTAAGCAGTCCTTGTACCTCTTCTTTGGTGCATCTCTGTCTCGGTGGCCAATGGAGAGCTCACCATATAACACGATCTTGGGAAGGCGATGGTCCTCCATTCTGGTGACGTGACCCACCCAGCGCAGTTGGGTCTTCAGCAGCATGGATTCAATGCTTGCGGACTCTGCCAGCTCGAGTACTTCGATGTTGGTGATGAAGTCACTCCAATGAATGTTGAGGATGGAGTGGAGACAGCGCTGATGGAAGTGTTCTAGGAGCCGTAGGTGATGCCAGTAGAGGACCCATGATTCAGAGCCAAACAGGAGTGTGGGTATGACAACGGCTCTGTACACGCTGATCTTTGTGTGTTTTTCCAGGTGGTTGTTTTTCCAGACTCTTTTGTGTAGTCCTCCAAAGGCGCTATTTGCCTTGGCGAGTCTGTTATCTATCTCGTTGTCGATCCTTGCATCAGATGAAATGGTGCAGCCGTTAATTAAGATTAATGTAATTAAGATGGTAAAAAATCTCTAATCTGTAGGTAACTAAAAAAATGAGTATTTAACTGAAATAAAACATTTAATGCCCAATCTATACCATTCTTTAAAAGTTACATCAATCATGGAAGGTTAAAAGAAATAATTAGAAAGAAATAGGACTAGAGCAGACGTTCTCAACCCTTTTTCTTTCCACTCACATCCCACCGCAAGCAATCCCTTACTAATCACAGAGCACCCAATGGCACAGGGAATACATAAAATTGGGATGTGAGTGGAAAGAAAAAGGTTGAGAACCACTGGACTAGAGAGAGAAAATCTCATTAAACCAAGATGATTTCTAAATTGTATCCAGATCTTCAACATACATCTAACCCATCGGATTATTAGTTAATTTATTTCGAGATATAGGAAGTGAGGATCCAAGAAGAGAGATGAGAGAAAATTTTGTAACAGGATTAGATTCCAAAGATATCCATATTGGACAGTCTTCCCGGTTATTATAATATAACCAAAACATACAGTTATGTATATTGACTGCCCAATAATAAAACTTAGAGTTTGGTAAAGCTAAATCTCCATTCTTTTTAAGTTTTTATAAATGGACTTTATTTAGGCAAGGATGTTTATTCTTCCATATATAAGATAAAGATTGAGTCAAAGGAATCAAAAAAAACAGGAATTAAAGGAGGCAAAGACTGAAAAAACGTATAAAAATGTAGGTACAGTAATATATTCATTTTAATAGAGTTGATTCGACCAACAAAAGGGTTAACCAATTTGATAGCCCCCCTTTCACTTGTTTGATTGAGGTGCGAAAATTTTCTCTGAATAGGTTTTTATGGGTTTTAGTCATTGTTACACTGTAGTGAAGTATTCTATTCTGAGATACTATAGTAATCGGTGGACACGTTGTCGAATCGCTGTACACGTTGTCGAGTTGATGTATGTGCGGTAAAGTCAATGTAGTTGCTGTGGAGTCTAGTGCAAGACTGACACCTCCAGACTTGCATATATACCTCACTGCTTCTGTCACATGGACAGGAAGTGATGTCATCAGCTCAGATTAAAAACCTCTATTGGATGCAGGTCAATTTCTCGCCTTTTCCACAACACGTCCGCCATTTTGGGAGCCAGTTCGCTTGCTGGTAGGTGGACAACACCTAAATTGCTTTTCATTTTCATTGTACATTTTTGCATCCATAGTGCTTTTGCCTTTCATGTAGAAAGCGGAAGGAGCAGATTGCCTCAGAAATTGGTGACTGAAGGAATATGAAATAACATTGCTAAAATAAAGAGGTTGAATTGGTTACTTACGTGGGTTCATTCTCCAACATCGGTTATTACTGTGAACTCAAACTGGAATTGTAAACACCAAAATGTTTTGGTGATTTTTTTTCCACGGGGCATTGAATGTGTTGTTTGTGAGTGAATATTGAAAGTGTGTTTTTCTGGAGTTTGGAGTTGTTTCGAAATTTTTTTAAATAAATTTTTTATTTGATTTATAATGTGCAGCACTTCTGGCCCATGAGTCCATGCCACCCAAATATATCCATGTGACCATTAACCCACTAACTCTGTATGTCTTTGGAATATGGGAGGAACCTGGAGTGCCCGGAGGAAACCCACGCAGGCATGGGGAAAATGTACAAACTCCTTACTGGCAGTGACGAATTCAATCCTGGGTCGCTCACGATAATAATGTTGCGGCAACTGTGATGCTAACCGTGCCACCATTGTGTAACTGTGTGAATCTCATCAAATGATCGGAATGGTTAAATGTATGTGGTTATCTCCTGACTTATTAAAGCAATTTACAAGTTAACCTTTAAAGTTTGTCTACAGTTGGCAGCAATCAATCCGTCCTTGAAGAACACACAACATGGTATTGTTCAAAGTGTGTGCTGAAAAGTGTCCAATGTTGCAATTATAATTTCCTTTCCAATATTTAACAGATTTTATACTCGACTACTCTGCCCTTTCCAAGGACTTGTTTGATTTGGAAGGGGAACCTTGTTCTAGCCCTGGAGAAGTGGCAGTCAGTTTGCATGCAGCAGGATATCACACACAGAGATGGGAGAAAGGTATGTTCTATTGATATTGGTTGATGAGAAAATGTTACTGGACACCAGGAAAAAGTTTTGTTTTGCAAAATAATGCCTTTTAATCTCTTAGGTCCATTTTAGATGATGGAAAGAACATGATGTATTATCTCATCTAAGAGCAGGTAATTCAGCACTAGAGTTTGGATTATGTTTTAGTCCTTGAGAAGATCGAGAACTTTGGACTCAGAGCTGACATTTCAATGACTGAAGTGAAGGTGATGAACTGCTTGATTCTGCTCTTCTTGTTCACTTTTTTCTGCGAGGCCTTGCTCGCTTTCATTTGAGTACTAAGCAAACTTCCAAATGGACCTCACAAAGACAAAAGGGAATGTGAATGAATGGATTAAAGGAAGGTTCAAAAGAAAAGCAGAGGATCTGTTTAGGGAGGTAATTTAAGGCAGTGTGGTCAGCACAACTAAAGTTGAACAAGGAAGTCTGCAGGTGCTGGGATCAGAGTGCAATGTACATGGTCACAGAGAAACTCAGCAGGCCATGCAGCATCTACAGGAAGTAAAAGGCGAGCCTGGGCCTTTCAATTTCTGTTAACCCCCCTCTCCCAAGTCCCTCCTTTCCTCCAGCTAACCCCTTCCCTTCCTTCTATCAGAGAGCTACCATCTTAATCCTCTGCCCCCTCCCAATCACCTCAGCTTTTTTTTCTTCTAACTTCCTGCATGTATCCATCTATCACTTCTTATCTGTTGGTCTCTGCTCGTCCCCCTGCCCCTTCCTCTCTCCTTGTCTCTCCTCCTACTCCCCCTCCCTTCAGTGCTTAAACCTAATGACGGGAGGGAGAAATGAGATGAGCAGGAGGTGACTGCAGGTCTCAGGGTTTTACAGAAGCAAACTGACCATGGAGAAACTTAAAACACACGAAGGGAGCTTCAAATACGAGATCCAGTGATTCTGGGAGCTGCAAGCAGATGATTGGTGAGACAAAGGGAGGCTTGTATTTATGCTTGTCTTAAATGAAAATACTAATTTACAACCAATTGAAGGCTGTTTATGCTGTGAGTGCATGCAGAGCACATTTCTATCCACAACAGGGTTGGCGCAACACTGTTACAGCGCCAGAGATCGGGACCGGAGTTGAAATCCTGCGCTGCCCATAAGGAGTTTGTACATTCTCCCTGTGCCTGCGTGGATTACCCCTGGGGGTGCTCCGGTTTCCTCAAATATTACTGGAGTGAGAGTGCTTGGTCAATTACCGTGCTATACAGAATGTTAAAATTAAATTAAAAACTAAATGTTAATAACTAAGTGACCTGCGTTTTCTGATGTAGGTATAATTATTGGTCTTGGGGAGGATTCCACTTTGGTTCCCTGTGGCCAACCAAAGGGTGGGTAGAAATGGACAGGCCTCGCTGGCTCTCTGCTCTCCTGGTCTCACCTTGGTTGTGCAAGCCCCATCTCACTCATCTTCGCTGCTCTGGAAGGCCGCCAGTGAGTCAAGGAAGAGTCGGAGGGGCAAGTACATATCTGGCAGGCCTGTCATGACAACCCACCTGCCCCTAGAGCACAAAGGCAGGTTTTTGTAACCTCTGGGAGTTAATAACTACCAAAACATGGCAAATATATTCTTCCAAAAATAAACTTTATTCACAATAAATTATTTACAAAAGAAAACAGTTCAAAGTCTTTCCAGATCAGTGTCATACCAATACATTGCCAAATATTCTTTTAAAAATGTAATATAGTGAAACTAAAGTTCATTAATGACACACAGTAAGGTTGGGTCAAGGATGACTCACTTCCACTCTCAGTCCTGTGGTTTCTGACGTTACTGATGAGACCAACCTGCAGAAATTAGTCCAGCCAAGTTCAAGTCCAAGTTTATTATCAAATCTCTAAAATACAGCAATCGAGTTTGTTTTATGAGCAGACCAGTAGACATCTCACACATAGTACAAGTAAGACACAGTGGAGAAGTGTAAAGTTCCAAAGATATATTCGTTGGCACAGAGCAAAGGTAGCATTATTTCACTAGTGTGAGGTTCATTCAGGAGTCTGACAACAGTGGGAAAGAAACTGTCCTTGAATCAGGTGGTGCGTGATCTCACACTTGTGAATCTTCTCACTGACGGGAGGGGAGAGGGTGAAGAACGGGCAGTAACAAAGCAGAGAGGGTTGCAGATGGAGGTGTTTGAGGGAGGGATGTGTGTGATGGTCCGAGCCACGTTCTCAACCTTCTGCAGTTTCTTGGTGTGTTGAGCGGAGCAGTTCCCCCCACCCCCCACCGCAGTGATGTACATTGACAGGATACTTTGAATGATACACCTGCAGAAGTTGTTAAAGGATCCAGGCGACTTGCCAAATTTTCATAGGCTTCTGAAGGAGTAGATACGCTGGAGGCTTTCTTACCCATTGCATCGAAGTGGATGGACCAGGAGAAAGTCATTGGAGAAACTTAAAGCTGTCTATCTTCACCTCATCACCAGAGAAAGAGAGTTAAAGTTTCAGGACTGAGACCTTTTGTCAGATCTCTGGGTCCCACAGCTTCTGCCACAGGTTTGTGGGGGGGGGGGGCTGGATGTGTGGGTAGTTTGGAAGGTGGGGGCTGCCAAAGCACAGAGACTGTGGATCCTAGAAGCTGGACAACAAACAATCTTCTGGAGGAACTCATCTGGTCAAGCAATATATGGTGGGAGGAAAAGGACGGTCGACACTTCAGGCAGGAACTTTTCACCAAGACAGAGTGTAATGTGGACAGGGTGGTAGGGATGAGGCAGGGGTCTGTGTGGGGAAATGGTGAACCGGGGAGAGGTGAAGGATGACAGACAAGGGCAGGTGATTGGCAGGTGCTAGACAAAGTGAGTGAGAGTGGAGGGAAAAATAAAGGGGGTCAGGTGGAGTCGTACAGGGTGGAGTTGTACAGGGTGGCGTCATACAGGGTGGAGCGGAGAGACAAAGCCTCCCAGTGCTGGAATCTGATGAGAAGGTGTTGATAGTGGTATCATGAGAGCTGTTAGGGAAAGACAGTTGGAACAAAAAGGAGGGGCAGGGAAGCATCCTGTGGGGAAAATGTTGGTGAGAGATCATGGATTTGGAGAGGAAGGGAGATGAGAATATGTCCCCAAGTATCTCTGAGGTAGAGGAGGTGCACATCAATCTTGGTCTCATGTGCAAGAGCTATTTTGGACCCTGGATGGTGAGAAACGGAGGAGTATTTACAAGTGTTACACTTCCTGTGACCACCAAGTCTTGGCTGTAGGGGCATGTGCAGAGGGATGCACTGAGGCTTGATGCAGACGACGTGAGGGCACTGTGGGGAAGGACCACAGCGTAGAGTCCTCCTGTTACTGGGCACTGAGGGGCTGTCACTGAGGGGAAGCTCCTCAACCAACGTGGTGGGGGAAAATGTTCCTCTAGTTTACATTGTGGAGAAAGCCCAGGACAGGCAGGTAGGGGTGGGAATGGGAAGAGGCATTGAACCAAAGACTAGATGGTCTGCAAAACAGTCCCCAAGTCTGCATTTGGTCTCTCTGATGTAGAGGAGGTGCATATCAATCTCGGTCTCATGTGCAAGAGCTATTTCGGACCCTGGATGGTGAGAAACAGAGGAGGAGTATTTACAAATGTTACACTTCCTGTGTCCACCAAGTCTTGGCCTGGCTGGAACTGAGTTCCAGTCAGATCTGTCCTGTAGAACAGGAACAAAGCATGTTGTCCTCAAGGGGACTGTGGTAGGGTGGAGACAGTTGCCCACCTCCTTGCTGAGTGCAGATTTGCTAAGAGGATGTGGAGAAGAAAGTCCTGGTCACAGTTCAACCCCAGCAGCATGATGGAGGACTCTCTGCTCTATGGGTTGTTCCGGCACGCGCACACACGCACGCGCACACACACACGCGCACACACACACACACACACACACACACACACACACACACACACACACACACACACACACACACACACACACACACACACACACACACACACACACACATAGAGACAGGCATTAAGAACTGCTGGGAGGTGAAAGATGCACTTTGGTCTGCCGGAAACCTGTTGGTCTTTCAGTGCGGGAATGCTGCCAACTGGCATGTTCCAGGCTGTAGGATCATGTGAAGAGGGACGCACTGAGGCTTGATCCAGACAACGTGAGGGCACTGTGGGGAAGGACTACAGTGTAGAGTCCTCCTGTTACTGGGCACTGAGGGGCTGTCACTGAGGGGAAGCTCCTCAACTAACGTGGTGGGGGGGTGAGGGGGAGAAACAACAAGGTGCTACAGTGGTGGTAATGGTGTAAACATATGGGGTTGTAGGTTAATTGGGTGGTATGAGTTTGTGAACTGGCCTGTTACTGTGCTCTATGTCTGAATTTAAAATTTAAATAGAAATTAATGTAACAATATACAGTGCTGGAAATATATAGATACGAAGCTAAGGGTGGGAAGATTCTTTGAACAATTTTCCTTTCAAAAATTATTTATTGTGAATAAAGTCTATTTTTGGTTTTTTTAAAAATCTTCCTGTGGCACAGGGGAAAATACCAGGGGCCATGGAAAGATGTGTAGGGAGGGATGAGAGGACAAGTGAATCACAGAAAGCAGCAGGGAGGAGTAGATGGAGCTGGTGGAGGGGGTGAAAGGAGGGGATGTGAGATACCCTATTCCTTTTCTGTTGGGTGGAAGGCAGATAAGAGCGGAACTCCAAGAAGCAGATGAAATATGGAAGATGGCTCCCAGTGAAAGGAAGATGATCAGTAAATGTGCAGAAGACACTCGGAGGGAGAGGCATAGGAGACGACCCTGCAGGACGGTGACCTTGGCAGTGGACCAGCGAGGGGCTCAGTCGCTGAAGGACCCACCCAGGAACGACCAAAGGAACTGCTCCTACCAACCATTCGATACTCTCATATTCATGAAACAATATTTATATATATGAAAACTTGTCCAGCATATACGGGGTGGTAAATTGGGTGAGTGAATATGCGGATGATACAAAAATAGGTGGAGTTGTGGATAGTGAGGAAAGTTTTTATGGACTACAGAAGGATTTGGACTGTTTGGAAAGGTGGGCTGAAAGGTGGCAGATGGAGTTTAATGTAGATAAGTGTGAGGTGCTTCATTTTGGGAGAAATAACCAAAATCGGACGTATGCAGTGAAGGGGAGGGGATTGAGGAATGCAGAGGAACAGAGGGATCTTGGAATAACGGTTGAGCATTCCTTGAAGGTGGATTCCCATGTAGATAGGGTGGTAATGAAGGCTTTTGGTATGCTGGCCTTTATAAATCATAGCCTCGAATATAGGAACGGCGGGGGTGGGGGGGGGGGGAGGGGGGGTGATGTTGAGACTGTTTAAGGCATTGGTGAGGCCAAGTTTGGAGTATTGTGTGCAGTTCTGGTCTTCAAATTAAAGGAAGGATATAAATGTTGAGAGGGTGCAGAGAAGGTTTACAAAAATATTGGTTGGATTGCAGTATCTTAAATACAGAGAAAGATTGAGTAGTCTGGGACTTTATTCATTGGAGTGTAGAAGGTTGAGAGGGGATTTGAGAGAGGTATTTAAAATTATGAAGGGATAGAGTAGATGTGAATAAGTTCTTTCCCCTGAGGTTAGGGGAGATGGAACAAGGGGTCATAAGTTAAGGGTTAGGGGTCATAAGTTAAGGGATAGGGGGCAAAAGCTTAGGAGTAATATAAGAGAATGCTTCTTCACTCAGAGAGTGATGGCTGAGTGGAATGATCTTCCGGAAGAGGTAGTTGCAGCATGGTCGTTACTGTCATTTAAGAGGAGTTTAGATGAGTACATGGATATGAGGGGGGTTGGAGGGTTGTGGGCAAGGGAGTGGGTAGGTGGAACTAGTGGAGTTTCATGTAAATCAGTGCAGACTAGAAGGGCGATATGGCCTGTTTCCGTACTGTAAATTGTTATATGGTTATATATACATTGTATGTGTGTTATGTCTGGTTATGTGTCTGCATGTTTTGCACTGAGGACCAGAGAATGCTGTTTCATTGGGTTGTACAATCAGATGACAACAAACTTGAGTTGACTTGCGTTAACAGGCTGCGGGTTGCTGAAGACTCATGGGAAGCAGGTACTGGAACCAGGATTCGAGGGGGTGCTGAGGGCAAGAATTGCTCCCAAAGGGCCTTGGGCCCTGAAGGCTTCCTGATGGTGTTGATTTGGATCTGGAGCTCAGTTTGCCAGTGGTTTGAACTGGAGCCTGTGCGGCTGCATGGAATGCAGGAGCGCTGGAGGGTTGAAGTACCGGTGCATCATATTACTTTTTTCATGTATTATTATGTGACAAAAGAAGGAATTGTAGTGGACAATGAGGAAAGCTCTCAAACCTTACAATGGAATCAGGATCAGCTGAAGAATGGTCTGTAAAATCTAATGTGGACAAATGAGAGGTGTTGCACTTTGGGAGGACCAACATCTGCCACATCTGTTCTCAAGATAAGATCTTCAATTCCAGGACATAGAACCACAGAACCATAGAACATAGCAGCACTGAAACAGGCCCTTTGGCCCATCTAGTCTGTGCTGAACTATTATTCTGCCTCATCCTATTGACCTACACCCGGCAACCATAGCCCTCCATACCCCTCCTGTCCATCTACCTCTCCAAATTTTATTTAATGTCAAAATTGAGCTGGTAAATACCACTTCAGCTTGCAACTCGTTCCACACTCTGCAGGAAGAAGTTCCCCCTTTCGGTATTTCCCCTTCACCCATGTCCTCTAGTTCTTAAACTTGTCTCACTCAACCTCTATGGAAAAAGCCTGCTTATATTTACTCTGTCTATACCCCTCATAATTTTAAATACCTCTATCAAATCTCCCTTCATTCTTCTATACTCCAGGGAATAACGCCCTAACCTGCTTAACCTTCCCCTGTAACTCAGTTCCTCAACTCCCAGCGACATCCTTGTAAATCTTCTCTGCATGTTTTCTGTCTTATTGATCTTTCCCGTAGTTAGATGAACAAAACTGCACACAAAACTCCAAATTTGGCCCCACCAATTTCTTATACAACTTCACCATAACATCCCAAATCCTAAGTATTTATAAATACTTTGATTTATAAAGGCCAACATTTCAAAAGCTCTCTTTACAACCCTATCCACCGGTGACACCACTTTCAGGGAATTATGTCTCTGTATCTGTGTACACCTCTTATCATGTCATCCTTCAATCTTATCTGCCCCAGGGAAAACAATCCCAGCCTGACCAATCTCTCCTCATATCTCCCCTGTACTCTCTACAGCACAACCGTGTCCTTCATTGTGACAGCCAGAATTGCACACAATACTCCAGGTATGGCCCAACTCTTAATTCTTTGTCACAACCAGTGAAAGCAACTATCACATATGTCGTCTTCACCACTTTATCCACCTGTGTACCCAGTGTGGTGCAACCCCTGGATGCCTGTGACTCCTCCCTCCTGGATATCCCTATAAAGGCTGTCACACCCAAACTGCCTTGGAACTGGGCCAGTAACATGTGAGATGTGTTGATGTCTTAAGGTGATTAAAGCCTATTAATCTCAACTGTCTGTCTAATGTGGTTGATCGATAGCACTACACGCTCATGCAGGTACCTATGGACTTGAACCCAAGGTCTCTGTTCATCGACACTCCCTACCACTTACTGTGCACTTCCTCCCCTCAGTTGCTCTCCCAAAATACATCACCTCACATTTGACTGGATTAATTTCTATTTGCCAGTCCTCTGCCGAACTTTGTCATCCTGTAGTCTTAGACAATCTTCCAAATCACCAGATTCAGTGTCATTTGCAAACATTCCAAGATTGTTCAACCTCTCCTTATATTTTCTCCAAAAATTTCCCTACCCACTGATGTAAGGCTCACTCTCTTATCATTTCCTGGATGGGTCCTATTGCACTTCTTAAACAAAGGAACAACATTAGGCTTTTTCAGGTGCATTCTACGCTAAAAATGCGCCTGAAGAAGCAGAAGTGGTCCTTTAAATTGCCGTTCAGGTGGCAGCGTTTAATGTGCAACGTTGGCCACCTGAAGGACACAGCTGCACAGGATGTGGCTCTGAGCCCACTCAGGCTCCTGCTCAGTGTCAGCTGTGATCAGCAGCCTGACCTTTTAACATCCGCTTTCAGCCCACTGCATTCAGGTGGCTAGGGGAGCCACTGAGCTGAGCTGATTATCCCTCTCGGAGGAGGGTTCCGTAGCTCACCTCAAGAGCACCTTCTGCTCATTCAGGTGGCCTCAAAACAGCCGCATATTGCCCAAAACATGCAGCTTTACACGCGGGGCAATTGGCCTCCTGAAAGTGCCTACTGTCTACTCCATTCTTCTTGGACCTCACCTGTGGCTAAAGATCTCGGTTAAGGCCTCAGTAATCGTCGCCACAGGTGTATTATGGCAGCTATGGCACATGCCCTGGGAGCCACTTGAAGGGGACGCCACTGAGCAGTTCTCCTGGTCCCGGCCACGTCCAGCTAAAAGATACAGGAGAGAGAGAGAGAGATTTTTGTGTTCTACCCTTCGCAATCCATCATGCAAATACAGACTTCTTCCACAAAGGACACATTTAATTCAACAATGGGTACTAACAAACCCCAGCAAGGTACTCAGGATTGGGGAATGGATAGGCAATAGAAAAGTACTTCATTACAATTTTGAGATGTAATTTTCCCCACTAAAAGACCTGCATTCCAATGCGAGGATTCATTTGAACTGGCAAATCAGCATAACATTTGCAGAGGACACAGGCCTGGGTTACACCTTGTCTCAATACAGCTCAGGGCAATTTGGTCTTGTTATTTGTATGGTGTACTCATTGAGTGGCAACACTATTTTGTTAATATGTTCCATTTAATCGATTGCTTAAATTGCACCATTAAAGAGGGAAGATAGAAGTTGTGGTGCACTGTTAGCCAGAATCAGACACGCACAAAGGTAAAGACTCTGCAACAGGCTTTAATCCACAAAGACTTCCACAGAGACAGGCTGACTGTGGCTGCAGCAACTCTGAGAGAGGCCTCGGGAGGCCGGCACAGTCTTATATCCCGGAGGGTGATTGACCCACGACCGGGTGGGGCTTGATTCATTCAGGCCGACTGATTGACAGCCGGCCAGCTATTGTCCTGTCCCCTTAAACTCTTGCAGGTACAGAGGTTGCCCCCTGCAGTAGGCCGGTGGTGTACCACCACAGAAGTGTATCTTACATTTATATAGGTCAACTTTAAATTATTATTACAAATTCTAAATTGGATTGCTTTATTCGAATTAAAACAGACACGTATAATTAAAACATACAACATGAAGTATGTATGCCAAATTTTAATATAAAATTCTGCAACTGAGTACTGACGTGGACGAATGTTTCAATGCATTGATGGGAGTGAGAGTCTCGAGCTCGGCCACATTTCCTCATAATAAGAAGTTGAACATTTAGGACGGGTGGAGATTGTGAATCTTGGAATTTTTGCTCCTCTAGTCTGTGGATATTCAGTCATTAAATATAGACAAGGTTGAGATCGGGAATGTTTCTGTATACAGGGGTTTGGTTAACCGTGTGATGATGAGGGCAGATTGGATGAGTTCTGTGCCTCAATCAGATCAAACAGCTGTGCCTTCCTGACAATAAGTAGCCTGGACATCACCAGCAGTTCGGACTCTGGATGGTGTTTAGCAGTAAAATGCAATAGTTCCCATTTCGTCTGCTCAGCGATGTCATCTGCTGCACAAAAGGCAGCTAGTGAAAAGATTGGGGATAATCCATCCCAATCCAGCATTAATATACCACCTTTATTTCACAAGTCTGTAACACTGCACCAATGTTATAATTAACGAAATGTGACAATGCCTGTGAAAGAATAATATGCTCCAAATGAAGTTTTATTTAAATGCGAAAATCATAAGGTCATCAAATACCCCTTCCGCCACTGTCCTCCAAATGTTTGTACAATTAACGTGAAAACAATTATTTGTATTGTTCATGGGCACTAGGGAATCATCCTCAATTTCTGCTGGAGTCGCAGGATGAAGGGTTGAAGTAAGTTAGTTTTAACTTTTAACTTGCACTTCTTAGCATCCTGGGATAGATTCCATCAAGATCTGGGAATATATCCACCTTAATGTTTTTCAAGGCATGCTACACCTCTCTTTTCTTAATGTCAATATGCTCTAGAATATCAATATACTCCACCTTAGTTCCACCTCCTTCCATATCTTCCTTCCTCCTTGGTGAATACTGGTGCAAAGTACTAATTCAGGATCTTGTCCGCTTCCTCTAGCTCCATGCATAAGTGCCCTCGTTTGTCCTTCAATGAACCTATTCTTTCTCAACCCTCTCATCAAGTATTCTCGTTAATTTTACATGCTCAAGGATATTTCTTAACCCCTTTCAACCCTCCTAATTATTTAAGTTATTTCTTGCATCCTTTATGTTCCTCTATTCTTCCTGAGACGGTGTGCCCCCCCCCCCACTAACACCTCCAGCCCCCGCAGTTCCAAAGAGTGTTGTTGGGTCGATAGGTCGTTGTAAATTGTGTGTATGCCCATGTAATTGTAGGGATAGAGTCTGTGGTGAACGGATGGGAATGTAGGAGGCTTGGTGGTGTGAATGGGTGCTTGATGGTCAGCATGGTCCCTGAGAGTGAGGGGCCAGTTTCCTTGCTGCTGACTCCATGACGTTGGAGACATGAGAGACGTTGCAATCCTGAGCAACAAACCGCTAGAGAAACTCAGCAGGTCCGGCAATATCCGACACTGCCATTTGTGGGAGCTGGCTGTATGCAAATTCAATTTAATTTTTTTTTAATGTAGACATATACTGCATGGTAACAGGCCCTATTGATCCACGAGGCCGTGCCGCCCAAATGACCTACAACCGCTGGTACATTTTAAACATAACAATTCACTGTCACAATTCCTATAACACAACACCTTTTCCACAAAAAATATTTAATATGATCTGAAGTATATATAACCATATAACAATTACAGTACGGAAACAGGCCGTCTTGGCCCCTCTAGTCCGCACCGATTTAAGAGAACTCCACTAGTCCCACCTACCCGCTCCCTGTCCATAACCCTCCAATCCCCTCACATCCAACCTTCTCTTAAATGACAAAATTGATCCTGCTGCCACCACCTCTTCCGGAAGGTCATTCCACTCAGCCACCACTCTCTGAGTGAAAAAGCCCCCTCTCATGTTACTTCTAAACTTTTGCCCCCTAACCCTTAACTTATGACCCCTTGTTCCAATCTCACCTACCCTCAAGGGGAAGAGCCTATTCATATCTACTCTATCTATCCCCCTTATAACTTTATATACCCCTATCAATGAATAGTATTTCTAAAAGCAAATGACAATGGGGGAAAAAAAGCATCTCAAGAAGACATCACACATGAAAGGAAGTTAATCCTAAAGCCCATAAAGTTTCGTAGTGATTTTGAACAATTATGTTTTTCAAAAGCAAGCTAGCCACAGAGACTGCAGAAGGAAGCCAAGCTCTTATTTGCATTTATTTTCATTTTCTCAGTGAGGCATGTCCATTCTAGGAGATGTCTGGCTGCAACCTTACGGGAGAACATACAGCACGCCGCCTGCTTTTGAGGTGTGTTCCCTCTCCCTATCCTGAATCTATCTTCACATTCTCATGTTGGAACTTTCCGTGTACAATCGGCAGTACTGAAATATTATGCACAATATGTGAGAGGAGCAATGCCCAATGTTTGAGAAGACAGGGTGGGGTAACTCTGCAGATCAGGCCGCATCCATGGGTAGAAATGGTCAGTCAAGATTTTGGGTTGGAACCCTCTATCAGGCTCGACAAAGAGTCTCAACCTGAAACACTGAGTGATCATTTCCACCCAGAGACGGTGCCTGACCCGTCGAGTGATCATTCCCACCCAGGGATGAGGCCTGACCTGTTGAGTCCCTTCAGTTCCTTGTTGTTTGCTCAGGATTTTAGTTTTTTGAATATTTTATTTTGATTTTCACTCAAATCCATAGAATCTTTCTCAAGGATGGTATATAACATACAGAGTTTATTTTTCCCCTCCCCCACACCCTAATATCACAAAGATTTTACAAATTAAATTGGTAAAGTCACAGACCCTTAAAGGAACTTCAGAAAAACCCAAAGTAACCTGAAATAAAAAAGATAAGGAACAAAATTCAAGAGCCCATCATCTGGGCCATAACCCCCTTCACTGATCTCAATCATTCCACCACTGGCACAGATGATTGCCTTTCTTTTGTTCAGAAGGGGTAGAATTATATCTGCGAACCAATGTGTTGCAGAGAGGGTTCCCCCACCCCAACGAATGGGTCATACTTCCTCCTTAAATTGGACGGGATTTTCTTCAGGGGAATACAACTCTGCATTGCCATATTCCACTGTGTAATATTTAGTAGGGAGTCGGATTTCCACGTGACCGCTGTAACTAATTAACTGTTAACTAACCAAACCAAACTAACTAACCAAACTAACTGTTTGCTCAAGATTGCAGTATCTGCAGTTTTTGTTTTTCTCTCATGCCCGAAGCTTGTTACTCATGGATCTTAAAGGAAGAAACTGAGATTGGGAGGCACAGAAAATGAGACAAAAATCCAGAAGGTTCTTGCAATGAAAATGAGGAATGTGACAGATTCAATTGGAGGAGAGGTACAAGTCAATGGGCCAAGTGTTGGAAGATGGATGGCTATTGTCCAGCATGGATATGGTGGGCTGAATGGCCTGTTTCCACACACAGGAAAATGACGGCTCTGCTGGAGCTGGTGTAATGGCAGTGCTGTCGCTGGTGCAGGCCCACAACGAGTGGGGAGTGGAGTCACAGCACTCCCACAAGGTCCAGCCACCCAGTCCGACACTGCCTTAAACAACCTGTAAATGGAGCCAATGGATGGTTTTATTTAAAAGTACTGTAACTGCAGGGTCTGCGCCCAAGCTGGTAGTGCCTTTGATTGGTAGCAGCCACGAGAGGTTACAGACTTCGGGGAAGCAGAGGACTGGTGCAAAGCACCAGAAAACACTGAAAACATCCCGTTTGAGAAGAAGAAACAGAGGAGGTGACTCACGGGATGGTGACTATGGCAGCAGACCAGTGAGGGGCTGAGGCTGAATAACATACAGGCGGTGGCAGGCTGTTGGTGACTTGAGATGAGGAGACCACGCAGGCTACGGGCTGCTGGCAAACTGTGGTCAAGGGATTCACACCAGGCCGCAGACTGCTGGAGACTGGCTCGATTGGTGGAAAGGGTACCAGGTATTTGAATTGGGATACAAGAGGGGGCCAAGGGCACTGAAGTGCTCCTGATTGAGTCAAAGATTCAGATCTGAAGCTCAGATTGTTGATGGTTTTGACTGGACTCTGTGGGACTGCGGGATAGCTAGAGGCAAATCCACGACACTTGGTGACTCTGGGGGAGACTCTCTTTTGCTTCTCTTTCTCTGACTGTAAGAGGGGCTTCAGGAAATTTCTGCCGATGGGGAATCTGTCCCCCTCTGGCAGTCGAAAACAAATTTTGTATGATGTTGTACCATCTTTATTATATGATGATAAATTGAATCTTGAATCTTGAACGACTCTACAAGTCCTTGACTATGTCAGAAGGTTATTGCACTGGTGCAGTTTATAAGGATTAGAAAAGGGCATGGATGGATTTGAAAGCAAGACTGATCATTTGGAAACTGGGCTTTTATCATGCCTGATTACCTAATGTTGTCATGGATCCAGCAGGGCAGTGATGAGTGGATGAATTGTGTGTGTTAGGGTATTGCAGCAATAGTCCCTTTTAAACTGCAGCCCCTGGGCAGCCCTCCTGGGACCCGGGTCTGTTTACTAGGGCAAAGGTGCTGGAAGCACCTTTTAAATTGCAGGGGGATGGACCTATTAAATCATCAACCCAGCGATTTAAGGGGGATCCCACCCCCATAATGACGCATCATGTACTCATCGGAAGTACCGCCGGATGTTCGGATGCTGGCTGCCCGGTGACGCACGCACACAAGCGCTGACGTTACCGGAATAAGCAGGTTGCCCATTTTCCTGCTCAAATCGCTTGTGAACGTGACCTAGGCAAGTTTAATTGGGTTCCGACGGGGTTGACCAGGTCAGACCCTTTCTAACTGCCGCGTAACTGGGGCATTAACCAGGCTGCCAGGTTAACTCTATTTTACACGGCAGTTTGAAAGGGCCTATTGTTAGGTTACGTTCAAGTTTATTGAGGGTGTGAGATGAGAGGCCAGCTAAAGGAGCATTGGAATATCCATGTGTTGTGTGAAGCACAGTTCAAAGGTGATAACAGTCTTTATTTGCCCACGAGGGAAATTCACCTCAGGGAATCACAATCACTCACAAACTCACACAAAGTACAGAGAGCAATCACATCCGATGCAACTAAACAAGCTCTATAACTATAAACCATGTCGGAGAGGTCACATGGCCCTCCACAATACACATTCTGACCAGGTTCCAGCTGGAGCGGTCACATGGCCCTCTACAATCCACACTGCACCATGAAGAAAGTCACTGCCCTGAAATTGTTCACCAGCAAAATGGCTCAGTAATTGGTCCAGCTCCCAAGTTCGTTTATTGTCACATTTGGCAAGGCACAGCAAGAAAATTAATTTTGAGAGCAGTCTAGCTTGTGAGCTCATGTGTAGTGCAGCAATTAAAAGCATAGTAGAGAGTTATAGAGAGAGATCAGTTGGAATAGAGCAAAGACAACACTGTTTCACTGATGAGACATTCATTCAAGAGTCTGGAAATGGAAGAAAAGAAACTGTCCTTGGATCTGATGGTCTGTGATCACACCCTCATGAATCTTCTTGGGGTGGGATGAGAGTTTTACTATGTTGCATCCCTTTCCGACGGAGCAGGGAGGTGGGGATTGGGAGCTGTGCAGAGTCCTGAACTATTTTTTGATCCAGGGACATGAGTTTGAATCCCACCAATGTAGCTGGTAGAGAATTTAATTCAAGCAATAAGTTACATTTCAACTCAGTGATAATAACAATAACATTACTATATGGTTATAAAAAGCTATACTTACCCAGTCTGGATCACACGCGACTCCTGACTACCCTGTGTGGCTGCTTTTTAAATGCAGCCTCAGTTCACTACCAATTGGGATGGGAAATAAACACTTCCAACATTGTCCTCATCTTGTGAAGCGATACATTTAAGAAAAAGTCTTGATTTGAGAAGGTCATCTGTTTGTCATGGTTTGTGTGGAGCAAACCGTTTTTGTCTCTGTCACCTCCTCCAGCCCTATGGATTCTCTGTCCCAACATTCTGCCTTCATGGATATCCGACTTAGACACACCATTGAGAGCCATGCCATACAGACCATGCATGCACACACCCGCACACAGACATTCCACCCCCTAGTGCATTTAGCCATCTGTCCCACCACTTCCTCCCATTGCTCAGTGATAATGGCCCTGTCATTTGGAGTTTCAATAGTTTGATGTCACTGCCTAAATGCAAACTGTTATGACCAACATAAAAGCTACTTTCCTTTCATTTAATTTTCAGAAGCCATGCTGCAGGTGGAGTTGATAAGCCTCACTCTGTGCAAATTGTTCACAGTTGTCTGCCTTTCCAATTATACTACATTTGAAAAACGTTTACAGCAACAAATGTAAGAGAGAGAGATCATTTCCTTTCCCCAAAGTCTATTGAGTATTGTCATTGCTGCTTGCTTATAGAACATTGATAAAAAGCTTCATTCACGAAAGGACTTAATGATTAGACTGGCACCAAGATTCTTCAGAGAATATGTAAAGGTACTTTATGGTGTTTACACTTTGAAGGCCACCTAGTCATTACAGATAATCACTGCACCTAGCTTTGGGAACAACTACTTGGATGTTACTTGTAAGTTTCTCAAAGATATCTATCTGAATGTGTACATTGTGTAAATAAAGATGAGTAAAGTTCAACTGAGCGTAAGCTGGAATGCCTACTTGACACGTCATAGTAGGAAAGAAATGCCCGGGGACAGTAAAAAGGGACAATTCCTTCCATTCAAGTCATCCATCTTATATTTTCAGATTCAATTTTTTCACATGGCAAGGTAAGCATTTATTGACTTGAAAAGGTTTGCATAGTCTGTCTTCTTGAATCCATGTCGTCCTTGGCACGATGGGTGGGGAGTTTTAGGATTTAGACCCCATTGACAAATAAGGGAGCAGTGATAGGTTTCTAAGTCACGCTGGTGTATTTCTTAGAAGGAAATCCACAGGTAAGATGACGAGATGGAATTTATTGACATAAAGTACAGATCACTGCCCTTGATTCAAAGCTCTGGGATTTGGACGGCGCTTTTGGAGTAGCCTGTAGAAGCAGTGGCAGTGCATTTTTGTGGACGGTACACGCTGCCGCTGGTGGTGAATGGAATGAATGTTCAGGGTGGTGGAAGGAGTATCAGGCTGGCCTGCTTTGTCCTGGATGATATGGAGCCTCTCGCCTGTTTTCGGATCTGAACGCTCAAGAACAAGCAGGGAGTGCTCCGTGGCGCCCCTTACTTCTGCCTCGCAGAGGGTGGAAGGATTTGAGATGTCGAAAGGAAAGTTACTTGCTGAAGGATTTCCAACCTCTGACCTACTTTTGCTTGTGTTTGTGGTTGGGGGTGGGTAGGGGGGAGCCTCAGGGTGTTGATGGTAAAGATCCCAGCACTGGTAATGCCACGGAATACCAAGAAGTGCTGGAGGAACTCAGCAGATCCCGCAGCGTCCATAGAATGTAAAGATATTTTGGGCCCGAGCCCTTTTTCAAGGTATGAGCAAAAAGCAGGCAGGTACCTGAATAAAAAGGCTGGGGAGCAAGGAAGAAAGGGTGGAGAAGGGGGGGGGGGCTGTCAGGGAGAGCACAGGTCAACAGACAAAAGGTAATAATTGGATAGGAGATCAGGAAAGGTGAGAATTAATTGAAAGGGGTGGATGCATAAATGCAGAACTGGAGGAAAGGAGACAGGGAGAATGAACTAGAGGAACAGTAAAATAAAAAATAGGAATAGAAGGGGAGAGGTGGCAGCAGGGGGGGGAAGATTGCTAACAGAAATTACTGATGTCGCTGCCACTTGGAGGGTGCCCAGGTGGAAAATAGGGTGTTGTTCCTCCAATTTGCAGGTGGTCTCAGTCTGGCAGTGCACGAGACCTTGGACAAACATGTTGGCATGGGAATGGGACAGGGAATTGCAATGGGTTCCCAATGGGAGATCCCCACTATTGCAGTGGACAGAATGAAAATGTTGAACAAAGCAATCTCCCTGACTGCGCCTAGTCTCTTCGATGTAGAGGAGACCACAACAGGTGTTGCAAATGCAGTAGATGACCCTGTGCTTCTCCAGTTTCTGTTTTTTTTGTAATTAGAATTTCTACCTGTGCAGTGAACTAGAATTCATTGTCTGTGTGTAGATTAGACAGCCAACCCTTCCTCTTGGCTCTGCCCCTGTCGGTCCTGATATAAACCCTGTTTTCTCTCAGATTTACCTGAAGACTTCTGCAAATACTGGCCATTAGTTGTAAGCTAATAAAAGTGTGTTCATGCTCCTCACAAGTCTCTGAATACTATCGATCACATTACAATTTTATTAGCTTACTTTTGAAGACTGGATGGAAGCCCACTTGAAGCCTGGGATGCTCCAGGTCAACCCTCTGACCCCAGAGGCCCCAGAGGAATTCACCTACTGGTTGGAAGGCTTCCAGTCCTATATAGCGGCCACCCAAGAAGTCTTCCACTCCAACGGCCTCCAGAGATTGGCCCTCCTCTCTCAAGTCAGCCCCAAAGAATACACAGTCATCAGGGACTGCGCAACTACGAGGCGGTCATCGAAGGCCCATTACATGAGGCCCCAGAACAATGTGCTGGTGAGACACCGAGTCTCACAATGTCAGCAACGACCAGGTGAATCACTGGACGACTATGTCCTAGAACTATGGATGCTGATGAGAAAGTGCCACTACGAGGTGGTCTTAGCCCGGAGTGAGGAAAGAAGAATGTCTGGGATATACTCGTGGCTAGAGTGAGTTTGAGGTATGTAAGGCAGCGCCTACTGAAGTTTGGGAAGAAAGACCTTGCCAGTACCCTCAATCTAGTGAAATCTCTCAAACAGGCCCAACTGGGAGCAGACCATCTCGCCAATGAAAGCAGTGCCTTCTCGGAAATCCAGGCCCTAGGTACCAACTACTACATGCAACCAGGAGTGCTACTTCTGCAGACAGGCCAAACACCCCTGCAACAGATGCCCCGTGAGAGACTCCGTGCTCAGGATGCGGTAAGAGGGGACACTGGGTGAAAATCTGTCAGGCAAAGGGGAACCCCAGGAAGGCTACCGCGAACAGTTGTACATCCCGTGTCCAAGCCCAGATGTGTGGGCCCCCGCCTCTCCATGCTGCTCGCCACCACCATCTTGCGGGGCCTCGTGGCGGGAACCGCTACCGGAAGAGAAGTAATGGTGGGAACGGTGGCTGTCACTGCTACCTGAAGAGAAGCAACGGTGGGAACAGTGGCCACCTTGGCGTTCCTTGTGGTCGATGCCACTTCTCTGGCCTTCGGATCAAGATGATGGCGGCAGGGGGAGAAATGCATCCTCCGGAGCACTGGCAACAGTCGTCCTCGACCAAGCAAAACCCCACCTGCTGAGTAACTCGATGATGAAGGTGAGGGTGAACGGACATCTGACTTACTGTCTAATGGATATTGGCTTGACGGAGAGCTTTATAAACTCTATGACCGTTTGCTGGAACAAATTAAAGGTTTACCCCACGGACTACCATATCTATTTAGTGTCACAATCATACTCAGCAACTATTCAGAGATATTGTGCTATGCACTTAACTGTAAAAGGGGGGGGGGGGATTTTGCGATTTCTGTCAATGTGTATTAAAAGGTTTGTGTGCTTCTGTGTTGCTGGGCCTAGACTTCCTGTGTCACCTTAAAAACATGACCATGGAGTTATCAGGACCACTTCCCCCAATCACGGTGCGGAACGAAAGGTCCCAAAAACCAGACACTACATGTGGTCTTTGCACGCTGAATATCAAATCCCCCTCCCATCTTTCAGACTTAACCCCCGACTGTAAGCTGATAGCCATAAAGAGCAGGAGATACAGTGCAGGGGTCCAAGAATTTATTAGATCCAAAACACAGTGGAAACGTCAAGAAAAAAATCATTGAACCCAGCAACAGCCCGTGGAGAGCCCAGGTGGTAGTCGTGAGAGGGGGAGAGAAGCCCAGGCTAGTGATTGACTATAGCCAAACTATTAATCGCTTCACACTCCTGGATGTGTTCTCCCTCCCCCAAATCTCAGATACGGTGAATGAAACTGCACAGTACCGGGTCTAATCAACCATCGACCTGAAAGCTGCATATCACCAGTTATCAATCTGTTCAGAGGACCATCCCTACACCACATTCGAGGCCTATGGGCAGCTTTATCAGTTCCTGAGGGTCCCTTTCGGCATTACAAATGGGGTCTCGGTCTTCCAGAGGCAGACGGACAAAATGGTAGGCAAGTACAGGCTAAGGGCTACCTTCCCCTATCTCAAAAACATCACTATTTGAGGACATAACCTGGAGAACCACAACACCAATCTCCAGAAATTTCTCCATACAGCCAATCCATGAACTTCATGTACAATGCCAGTAAGTGCTTGTTCAGGACCAAACACCTAGCTATCCTGGGCTATGTGGTGGAAAATGGCCTCACTGGCCCAGACCCTGAGCGTATATGCCCCCTCTCAGACTACCCTATCCTGTGGACCATGTAGGCGCTAAGGAGGCGCCTGGGCTTCTTCTCATACTACGCCCAGTGGGTACCTCATTACGCCGACTAGGTCCGCCCTCTCTCAAAATCCACCTCCTTCCCATTGTCGGTCGAAGCCCAGGCGGCTTTTAACTATGTCAGGAGCTACATCGTGAAGCCACCATGCATGCAGTGGATGAAAACGTACCATTCCAGGTGGAGAGTGATGCCTCCGACGTAGCCCTGGCCATGAACCTTAACCAGACGGGCAGTCCAGTAGCTTTCTTTTCCCACACCCTACAAGGCCACGAGTTCCAAAACCTGTGTGTGGAGAAGGAGGCTCAAGCCATTGTGGAGGCCATCAGGCACTGGAGGCACTACCCGGCCAGCAGAAAATCCACTCTGCTCACTGCTCAGTCTTCTGTAGCATTCATGTTCAATAATACGAATGGGCAAAATAAAGAATGGCAAGATCGCAAGGTGGAGAATTGAACTCTCCACCTATAATTACGAGATAGTGTATAGGCCAGGTACTCTCAATGAGCCTCCAGATGCCCTATCCCAAGGAAGCTGTGCCGCTGCACAAACCAGCCAGTTGTGGTCACTTCATGACGACCTCTGCTACCCGGGTTATCACCCACATGGCCCACTTTGTCAAGGCACGCAACCTGCCCTTCTCTATTGAAGACATCAGGGAGATGACCGGGTCACACCAGGTCTGCGCTGAGTGCAACCTGCCCTTCTCTATTGAAGACCTCAGGGAGATGACCAGGTCACGCCAGGTCTGCGCTGAGTGCAACCTGCCCTTCTCTATTGAAGACCTCAGGGAGATGACCAGGTCACGCCAGGTCTGCGCTGAGTGCAACCTGCCCTTCTCTATTGAAGACCTCAGGGAGATGACTGGGTCATGCCAGGTCTGCGCTGAGTGCAAACTGCCCTTCTACAGCCCTGACAAAGCGCACCTGATAAAAACTTCCCACCCCTTCGAACGACTCAGCATCGATTTCAAGGGGCCCCTTCCTCCCACCAATGGAAACGTACTTTCTTTTCTTTTTTTTTTTTTTTTTTTTTTTTTTTTAAATTTTTTATTTTTCACACCATAAATCACAATAGCCATGATATACACTTTTTCTTTTCCACACATTTACAGTGACTTTTTCTCCCTCCCCCCTCCCTCCTCCCAAGCCACCCCCCCATCCCTCCCCCCTCTCATCCATTTTAGTTATACAATCTAGGTTGCATTATTTCAGTTAGACAATGTTGTCATTCAACAAAAATACACCAGAAATTCTACTGAGTCCATTTTTTTTCTTCTCTTCTCCTTCCATCAACTTAGGTAATGTTTGTTCCCGGTAGGTTTTCGCTATTGTATTTAATGTAAGGCTCCCATACTTGTTCGAATATTTCAATATTATTTCTTAAACTATATGTTATTTTTTCTAATGGAATACATTTATTCATTTCTATATACCATTGTTGTATTTTCAAATTATCTTCCAATTTCCAGGTTGACATAATACATTTTTTTGCTACAGCTAGGGCTATCTTAACAAATCTTTTTTGTGCATCCTCCAAGTCAATTCCAAATTCTTTATTTTTTATGTTACTTAGGAGAAAGATCTCTGGATTCTTTGGTATATTGTTTTCTGTTATTTTATTTAATATCTGATTGAGATCATCCCAAAATTTTTCTACTCTCTCACATGTCCAGATTGCATGAATTGTTGTTCCCCTTTCTTTTTTACATCGAAAACATCTATCAGATACTGTTGGGTCCCATTTATTTAACTTTTGCGGTGTAATGTATAGTCTGTGTAACCAATTATATTGTATCATACGCAGCCTCGTATTTATTGTATTTCTCATCGTTCCAGAGCATAACTTCTCCCATGTTTCCTTTTTTATCTTTATATTTAAATCTTGTTCCCATTTTTGTTTAGTTTTACCATTTGTTTCCTCATTTTCCATTTCTTGCAGTTTAATATACATATTTTTTATAAATCTTTTGATTAACATTGTATCTGTAATCACATATTCAAGGTTACTTCCCTCTGGTAAACTCAAGTTGCTTCCTAATTTATCTTTCAAGTAGGATCTCAGTTGGTAATATGCCAGCGCTGTATCTCCCGTTATATTGTACTTATCTCTCATTTGTTCAAAGGATAAGAATCTATTTCCTGAAAAACAATTTTCTATTCTTTTAATCCCTTTTTTTTCCCATTTTCTAAAGGCAAGGTTGTCTATTGTAAAAGGGAGTAGCTTATTTTGCGTCAATATTAGTTTTGGTATTTGGTAATTTATTTTATTTCTTTCTACATGTATCTTCTTCCATATATTGAGGAGATGGTGTAATACTGGAGAAGTTCTATGTTGTACCAATTTTTCGTCCCATTTATATAATATGTGTTCAGGTATCTTTTCCCCTATTTTATCTAATTCTAGTCTCGTCCAGTCTGGTTTTTCCCTTGTTTGATAAAAATCTGATAGGTACCTTAATTGTGCGGCTCTATAATAATTTTTGAAGTTTGGCAATTGTAAGCCTCCTTGTTTATACCATTCTGTTAATTTGTCTAGTGCTATCCTCGGTTTCCCCCCTCTCCATAAAAATCTCCTTATTATTTTCTTTAACTCTTTGAAGAATTTTTCTGTCAGTTGTATTGGCAATGCCTGAAATAAGTATAGTATCCTTGGAAAAATGTTCATTTTAATACAGTTTATCCTTCCTATCAGTGTTAGTGGTAGCTCTTTCCAATGCTCTAAATCGTCCTGTAGTTTTTTCATTAGTGGATTGTAATTGAGTTTATATAATTGGCCTAGATTTTTGTTTATTTGCACACCTAGGTATCTTATTGCCTGCGTTTGCCATCTGAATGGGGATTCCTCCTTAAATTTTGAGAAATCCGCGTTATTCATAGGCATTGCTTCACTTTTATTTACGTTTATCTTGTATCCCGACACTTCTCCATATTCCTTCAATTTCTTATATAGTTCTTTTATTGATAGTTCTGGTTCTGTTAAGTACACTATCACATCATCCGCAAACAGACTGATTTTATATTCCCTGTCTTTTATTTTTATTCCTTTTATATTATTATCTCTTCTTATCGATTCTGCTAGTGGTTCTATAGCTAGCGCAAACAATAATGGTGATAGTGGGCATCCCTGCCGCGTTGACCTGCTTAAGTTAAATTGCTTTGATACATGTCCATTTACTGTCACTTTCGCTAACGGTCCCTTATATAATGCTTTAATCCAATTAATATACTTCTCCGGTAAACTGAATTTTTGCAATACTTTGAACAAGTAATTCCATTCTACTCTGTCGAAGGCCTTCTCTGCGTCTAAAGCAACTGCTACTGCCGGTGCTTTATTTCCTTCTACTGCATGAATTAAGTTAATAAATTTACAAATATTGTCTGTTGTGCGTCTTTTTTTGATAAATCCAGTTTGGTCTAAATTTACCATTTTCGGTACCTGTTCTGCTAATCTGTTCGCTAATAGTTTAGCTATTATCTTATAATCTGTGTTTAGCAAAGATATTGGTCTATATGACGCTGGTGAGAGTGGATCTTTCCCTTGTTTTAGTATCACTGTAATTATTGCTGTTTTACATGAATCTGGTAAGTTTTGTGTCTCATCAATCTGGTTGATTACATCCAGGAGGGGCGGTATTATTAGGTCTTTAAATGTTTTGTAGAATTCTATTGGGAGTCCATCCTCTCCTGGTGTCTTATTATTTGGTAAATTTTTTATTATCTCTTGTATTTCTACTGTTCCAAATGGTTCTGTTAATTTATTTTGTTCCTCTATTTGTAGTTTTGGTAGTTCAATTTTAGTCAAAAATTCATCTATTTTCCCTTCTTTCCCTTCGTTTTCGGTTCGGTATAATTGTTCATAGAATTCTCTGAAGTTTTCCTTAATTTCTTTTGGATTATATGTAATTTGTTTGTCTTTTTTCCTTGTTGCCAATACCGTTTTCTTAGTTTGCTCTGTCTTAAGCTGCCATGCTAGGATTTTGTGTGTTTTTTCCCCTAGTTCATAATATTTCTGTTTTGTCTTCATTATATTCTTCTCCACCTTATATGTTTGTAATGTTTCATATTTTATTTTTTTATCCGCCAATTCTCTTCTTTTGGTTGTATCTTCCTTTATTGCTAATTTTTTTTCTATGTTTATTATTTCCCTTTCCAACTGCTCTGTTTCCTGATTATAGTCCTTCTTCATCTTGGTTGCATAACTTATTATTTGCCCTCTAATGAATGCTTTCATTGCGTCCCATAGTATAAACTTATCTTCCACTGATTCCGTATTTACTTCAAAGTACATTTTTAATTGTTTTTCAATAAATTCTCTAAAATCCTGTCTTTTAAGTAGCATGGGGTTTAATCTCCATCTATACATTCTTGGAGGGATGTCTTCTAGCTCTATTGCCAATAACAGGGGTGAGTGGTCCGATAATAGTCTAGCTTTATATTCCGTTTTCCTAACTCTCCCTTGTATGTGGGCTGATAACAGGAATAGGTCTATCCTTGAGTATGTTTTATGTCTAGTCGAGTAGTATGAGTATTCCTTTTCTTTTGGGTTTTGTTTCCTCCATATGTCCACAAGTTTCATTTCTTGCATTGATTTAATTATAAATTTGGTTACTTTGTTCTTCCTGTTAATTTTTTTCCCCGTTTTATCCATATTTGGATCCAAATTCAGATTGAAATCCCCTCCTATTAGTATGTTCCCTTGCGTATTAGCTACCTTCAAAAAGATATCTTGCATAAACTTTTGATCTTCTTCGTTAGGTGAATATATATTAAGTAGATTCCAAAGCTCTGAATATATCTGACATTTTATCATAACATATCTCCCTGCTGGATCTATTATTTCCTCTTCTATTTTAAATGGCACATTTTTGCTAATTAATATAGCCACTCCTCTTGCTTTTGAATTATACGATGCTGCTGTTACATGTCCTACCCAATCTCTCTTTAATTTCTTGTGCTCCAATTCAGTTAAATGTGTTTCTTGGACAAATGCTATATCTATTTTTTCCTTTTTCAGTAAATTTAGTAGTTTCTTCCTTTTAATTTGGTTATGTATTCCATTAATATTTAGAGTCATATAGTTCAGCGTAGCCATTTTATATTTTGTTTATCTTCTCTTTCCGTTTTTCCATCATTACCTTTCCTCCTTTTCCATTTCTGTTTTCTTATTTTCAACTCTTTACCAGACAACATTCCTACAACATCCAACATTTTCCTTATTCTCCTATTTCTATCTTCTTTATCCCCAATCTCCCCTTCCCCTCCTGAGTTGCCCTTTATCCCTTGTCGGACAACCACATCTCCCCTCTCCATTTGGATTTGCGAATCCACTCGCAAGCGTCAACTGATTTTGCAGTGACCGCTCTTTTCCCCCCACCCAGCCCCCCCCAGAAAAGATTTCGTTTTTTATATGTCACAAAGGTCACTCTTTTAGTTCCCTCCTTATTCTCTCTATTCCATTACCTTCCCTTATTAATTCTTGTCTATACTTTCTATGTTTTCCTCTAATTACAGATACTTTCACATATGCCCGTTGTCTCTATTCACTCTTATACCTCTTTACCCGCATACATATCAATCGTGGTCATTTTTACCCTCCTTACCCGTCTTCATCCCTCAGTCTATTTTTGTCTTTACCCACATACATATCAATCGTGATAATTTTTGCTCTCATTACCCGTCTTCATCCCTCAGTCTATTTTTGTAATTGTTCTGCAAATTTTCGTGCTTCTTCTGGATCCGAGAATAGTCTGTTTTGTTGTCCTGGAATAAATATTTTCAATACCGCAGGATGCTTCAGTGTAAATTTATATCCTTTCTTCCATAAAATCGCTTTTGCTGCATTGAACTCTTTTCTCTTCTTTAGGAGTTCAAAGCTTATATCTGGATAAATGAAGATTTTTTGCCCTTTATACTCCAGTGGTTTGTTGCCCTCTCTTACTTTTTCCATTGTCTTCTCCAGCACCTTTTCTCTTGTAGTATATCTTAGGAATTTTACTACAATAGATCTTGGTTTTTGTTGTGGTTGTGGTTTAGGGGCCAATGCTCTATGTGCCCTTTCTATTTCCATTTCTTGCTGTAGTTCTGGACATCCTAGGGCCTTAGGGATCCATTCTTTTATAAACTCCCTCATATTCTTGCCTTCTACATCTTCCTTAAGGCCCACTATCTTTATGTTATTTCTTCTGTTATAATTTTCCATTATATCTATTTTTTGGGCTAGTAATTCTTGTGTCTCTTTAGTTTTTTTATTAGATTCCTCCAATTTCTTTTTTAAGTCTTCTACCTCCATTTCTGCTGCTATTGCCCGTTCTTCCATCTTGTCCATTTTTTTCCCCATTTCTGTTAAGGTCATATCCATTTTATTTATTTTCTTTTCTGTGTTGTTTATTCTTCTTCTTAAATCATTGAATTCCTGTGTTTGCCATTCTTTAAATGACTCCATGTATCCTCTAACAAGAGCAAGTACCTCCTTTACCTTGCCTATCTTTTCTTCTTCTATTTCCCTGTACTCTTCCTCTTCCTCTTCTTCTTCCTCTAGGTTGACCATCTGTTGTTTCTTTGCTGCCCTTTCCTCCTCTTCTTTCTTGTTTCCATTGTCTTCTGTGGTGTCTTCTTGCTGCAGGTGTTCTGCAGCTGTCGTTGCCGGCTGTGGAGATCGACTCCCCAGCTGGTCCCCCCTCCCGTCGGTGTGTTTTTTTGTATGCGCATCGCGCATGCGCGAGGAGTCGCGCATGCGCGGTTGCGCACTTTTACTCGGCTCTGTGAGCCATTGTTGTAGTTCTCTTTCTACCGACCTGAGGTAATGGGGTCTTCTCTCCACAGCGGGCCTCTTCGGACAGGTAAGGCCTTCACCTTTTTCCTCCGTTGTCTTCTCTTCCTCTCTTCTTTCCGTTGATTTTGATTTTTCTCCTTTTGTCTCCATCTTCTTTCCACCTTTATATTCACTTTTCTTTAACTTGTATTTCTGTGCCTTTGTATTTTCTCTCGTTTTTCCCGACTTTTCTGGAGAGGGCTGGAGTTCACCGTCCGGCCACTACTCCATCACGTGACTCCTCGGAAACGTACTTTCTTAACGTTATTGATGAGAACTCACGTTTTCCATTCACCATCGCCTGCCCGGACACCACCACCACCACAGCCAACAGAGCTCTGCACTCTATTTTCACCCTGTTTAGGTTTCCCAGTTATATTCATAGTGACTGGGGCTCATCATTATGAGCAAAGAGCTACACTGATACCTGCTCACAAGAGGTATCACCTCAAGCAGGACGACCAGCTACAACCCCCTAGGGGAATAGACAAGCTGAAAAGGAGAAAGCTGTAAAATTGGCCCTCCGGTCTAAAGGCCTTCCAGACTCACGCTGGCAGGAGGTTCTGCCCATCATGCTCCACTCCAGACGGTCACTTCTCTGCACTGTGGTCAATGTGACTCATCATATTGGATTCCCAAGGAAATCCACATGGGGATCACTCTTCCAGCATGGCTAACAACACTAGGACTGCTCCTGCTTAAAAAGCAGGAGAAGCAAAACGACCCACGGTCGAGAAAGAGCACCTACTGTACCCAAATCCAATGTATGCCTTTGTGGCATACCCATATGGCAGAGAGGACACCATCTCGATCAGAGATCTGGCACCTTCAGGAACTGAGGTCCCGATGCCCACAATAGGCCTGGAACCTCCAAACACCCCACGCAGGGTTCCAGATGACATGGTTCCAACAGAGCTACCATTGGATCTGGGACCCCAAAGTCCCCCCTCGAGTCCCACTACCCAAGAACCAAGGGAGGCACAGGAAGTCCTGGAAGAGCAAAGTCCACCAGTGCTTAGGCGTTCGACCAGAATAACCAGGCCCCCTGACAGACTCAACTTGTAAATAACTGTAAAAATGTTTTGTTGTTGAATATGGTCTCTGTTTTCACCCACAGATTCTTTTCTGAAGGAAGGGGTGAACCTACATATTGTCTGTATGTAGATTAAACGGCCGACCCCTCCTCTTGGCTCCGCCCCCATCGGTCCCAATATAAACCCTGTTTTCCCAACTTACCTCAGATTTACCTGAAGATTATTGTAGATAAGGGGCGTTAGTTGTAAGCTAATAAAAGCTTGTGCTCCTCCCAAGTCTCCGAGTACTATCGATCATGTTACAATCTGGCTCACAAGAAAAAGAATCTCATGGTTGTATGTGAAGTCATGTGTGTATTTTGACAATAAACTTTGAACAGTGGCTCTGTGGTTATCAGTGCGAATGTTTGACATTTGTTTCTTTTGACTTCAGATTATTAACCAAATCTAAAATCTACAGGAGCCATGGTGAGATGTGAATTTGGGTGTTGGATTGTTTATCCAAGCCTTTGTTTTGCAGTCTGGGTAACCTGTCATTCCACTTCTTGCTTACTTGGATACATTGCACCAATTTTTCTGAATACTGTAAGGTAAAACATCATGAGATGGGAATGTGTAGGGAGTTACCCTGTACAGGGCAGTAACAAGAAGGGGAGGTGTCCTTGTACTCCTGTTAGGTAAAACATCATGAGATGGGACCGGAGAAGGAGTCACCCAGTACTAAGGAGTAACAGAATGCATCCTTGTACTTACAAGATAAGAGAGACATTGATGGATTGAGAGGCAGGAAGCTAGCAGGGAAAGGATAGCAACAGTTTTAGTCATTGGACAAGTAATGATATGATGATGTTCTAAGCATGTATCCAAGGGTATAAAAAATCACCATTTTGCTGATAACGGCAGAATGCATTCTCCGACTAACTTTGTTAGTCGCAAGTGTTACAATCCGGTAATAAAGAACAAAGAACCCTGATTTCGACTCAGCCTGGTGTTTGTCTCACTCATTCATGAACAAAGCAGACCTAACAATACCCACTGCTTCACAAGATGCGCATTGGAAATTAGCCTTGGTAATCACTCCAAATGGTAGATTGTGAAGGTGTTAGAAAGTGATTTGCAGATTTCAAAATCAGGACCACCAGAGATGGTGCAGTGGTGGCATTCCTGAGGTCAGATGAACATTGGTTGACATCCTACTCTCAGGACTTGAGCACAGAGTACAAGCTGGCAGTGCCATGCATTAATGAGGGAATGCTGCATTTTTGGAGGTGATGTCTTTCTGTTAAGAAATAAGGCATTGTCCTTAAGGCATTGGTACCGACCCCTGTGATCACAGGAAATGCTACATTATCAACCCACCAGCCTCCACAGCTACCAGGTCATCCTCCGCCATTTCCACCACCTGCAAAGTGATCCCACCACTAGATACACTTTACCCTCTCCTCCCCACTCTGCCTTCTGCAGAGGCTCCATGGCTCCATCATCCACTCCTATCTTCCCATCAATTGCCCCCTTGGTATGACTACTGAAGTGCCACACTTCTGCCCACACCTCCTCCCTCACCACTATTCAGGGTCCGAAACAGTCCTTCCAAGTGAAGCCACACTTCACTTGTGCATCTACGGGCGTCGTCTACTGGATCCAGTGGTCCCGTTGCTGCCTTCTCTATACAGGCACGACTGGACACAAACTGGGAGATTGTTTTGTTGAACACCTCTCTGTGCCTGCAAGTGGTCAATTCCTTACCCCAGTCCTACGTTGACATGTCTGTCCATGCACTGTCAAACCGAAGCCACTTGCAATTTTGAGAAGCAGCACCTAATATTCCATCTGTACAATCTCCAACTGGATGGCAAACATCAACTTCTCTGGTTTCCATTATTCCCCATCTCTGTCTTCCCCCTCTTCCCCATCCGTCTGTCTCTCCACCCCCTAAACTCCATTCAGAGAGATATTCCCTCCATCACCTCGGATTTTTTTCTCTTGTGCCCTCCCACATACATCTTGCCTGTGGGCTTGAGCTCCTCCCCCTGCCCCTCCTCCACCATTTATTCAGGTGCCTGCCTGCTTTTTGCTCATACCTTGACAGAGGTCAGGCCCGAAACATCGGCTATGTATCTTTATCTTTCCTGTATAAATAATGTGGTGTGATTTACAGAGTCTCTCCAGCATTTTTGTGTAAACTAGAGACGTTAACATTGGAAGTGTGTTGAAAGGTTGGCACTCAAATCATGACCCTTTACGTTTTAAGAAATCTGTGTTGAACACTCTTCATTATCATTAAGTGTTCTGGTGGCAAATGAATCACCTAAGTGTACATTATTTATCCACTGCTTCATTCCACAGTGCAGGGACTGAAGAAAATCATTTTACTCATTATCAGTTCATTGGTAGATCATACCATACACCCACCTTCCACCCAGCTCCGGGAGACAGGGAGCACAGCCCCCACCCCACATCACTCTCCCTCCCCCTCCAGCTCCAGGAGGAGAATACAAGCCAGCTAGGGGATGAAGATGCACACAGCTGGATCTCACCCCACCCAATGACACCACCAGCTTTGCACAGAGGAAAATCACCTCACCCCAAAATCAGTGCTGCAGTTCACCAAAGCGGTGGGCATGAGGAATAAAGCTGATTGACTGGAAGGATTGTGAACTGTAGGCTCCTATGTATGACAAGGGAGGATAAAATAGCACCCTCAACGTGCGCAATTTCAAATGCATGATGTGATGTGTAAATGCCTTGTGAGACCTTGCCTAAGTCAAGGCAGAAGTGACCTTTCCTGCAGGAGTGTGGGCGGTCACATCTCAGAAACAGAGGTGGTCACCATGGTGGCCCCATGGATTGTCTATACATGCATCTGGTTTGGGTATCTTTGTAATCACCAAGGTTAAGGAGGTGGTTGGGGAAGCATCTCCTCATGATCCATCAAAAGTACCACAAAATGTATGCGTTGCCCATGCAGAGTGGGCGACTGGCCCCACTGCTGCTGGTGAGGTCTGAGTCAGTGTTTCTGCATCACTGATGTGGCTGGACAATTCAGCAGTGCCTACAGGAGACTGAACAGCTCCTCCAGATTCCTGATAGAGATGGTAAAGGGTACAAAGCTGAGCCATCTTCTTGCAAGGCTGCAGCAGGCTGTGCGTGGAACCTAAGAATTAAAGCACCATGTGACGCTATGTACTGACATTCTACCTGCCCCATCTCTTGGAAAGGATAGGCCCAGCTCCGTTGCCATGTATTGTCCCAGTTAGCTGGACTACACCACCTATCCTTTGTAGGAAAGCTTTTCCAGAACAACACCTTCAACTACAAGGCCATCAGACAGTGGTCAGCATGGAACGTCCAGCAGACACTGGATGGATGGATATGGTGGGGTGACTGTCCAGGTCATCTGATGGAATGTCTCATTGCCAGAGCTCACCAACAAACTCCAAGACTTGGCTGGCTGGCGGTGAGAGGAGCCGTCCCAGTCAGATCCTTCCGTTATGACCAGGACTGGATGTCTTGAGGGTCTTCAAGTAAATCATAGAGGAGAGAAATAACTTGATGTTCCTCCCTATGGAACCCAGGGGGTTCCAAAGCATTCTGTAGCCGATTGAATACTTGTGAACTGCTCCCATTGCAAACATATCGCAATATGAAAGATAATTTTCACACAGGAAACTCTCCAAATGACCAGCCAAAAAACCTAAAACTAAACTTTATTTGCAATAAATTATTTTATAAACCAAAAACAGTTAAAAGTCACTTCACACCCTTAGTTCTGTTTCGATACATTGCCATTACTATGCATTCATTTTCTATATGCCACCATTGCCACCAGTTATCCCTGAGATAACTGCAGTGGAGTGGAGGCAGTTCCCCAACACTTTGCTGAATGCAGATTATCTAAGAGTGTGTGAAGAAGGATGCAAGGGTCCTTGTCACAGTTCAGCCCCAGCAGCAGCATTATAGAGGACTCTCTGATTTATGGGTGGTTCTCATGGACGCACATAAAGTCAGATGTCTAGAATTGCTGGATGACCATTAACTCGGTGAAAGACGCCCTTTGGTCTACCCGGATCTTGTTGGTCTTTCAGCACATGGAGATGTTGGTGAGGAATGTTGCCAACTGGAGCATTCCAGGCTGCAGGAGTACATGCTGAGTCTTGGCGCAACCAACGTGAAAGCGCTGTGGGAAAGGACCACAGTCTAGATTCCTCCCATTACTGGGCATCAAGGGGCTGAGATCAAGAGTAAGCCCCACAAACAACGGAGGGAAGAGTAACAACAACATGCCACAGTGGTGGCAATGGTGCCATATAGAAAATGAATGCATAGTAATGGCAATGTATCGAAACAGAACTAAGGGTGTGAAGTGACTTTTAACTGTTTTTGGTTTATAAAATAATTTATTGCAAATAAAGTTTAGTTTTAGGTTTCTTGGCTGGTCATTTGGAGAGTTTCCTGTGTGAAAATTATCTTTCATATTGCAATATGTTTGCAATGGGAGCAGTTCATAAGTATTCAATCGGCTACAGAATGCTTTGGAACCCCTTGGGTTCCATAGGGAGGAACATCAAGTTATTTCTCTCCTCTATGATTTACTTGAAGACCCTCTTGGATGCAACTTGCTGTGGAACTTAGCAAGTTCAGCCTTTGGTATTTTAAGTTGAGAGATTCAACTTCTGCATGCAGCCACAGAGGTCTGTGAAATCACTTTAAATCTTAACTTTTAGCTTTGCACAATCAATTGGGCAATTTTGTGACCTTTTTGAAAGTGTTCAATCAGGATATGATTAGATGTTATCTGTACCAAGATAGTGGTTGAAGGTCTTGCACTGTTTACCTTCATTGATCTTTAAATGAGTAGACAATATCACCACCCATATTCCTGAGTTTGGTTACCTGAAAAGCGCTCAGGCCCAAACAGTCGATTGCCTCTTGCTTTCCCTGGATGTGGAGTGATGTGCAGTGTCCCTACAGCACTTTTGTGTACTTCACTGAAACATATTCCTGTACCTTGCCTGTACCTTGTCCCTAGCTGTTAATTTCAAACGAGTTGTCCAGCGATCCAATCAAAATATTGTGACTTGTGGAACATATCGCAACATTATTTTTGTTCCACAGGAGTATTCCTGTGCATAATAGTGTGATAGAGCATATAGATATATATAGATATGTTTTTAGGAGATAAATTGGGAAAGGTTTGTTAGAGTAAGTTACATACAAACACTTTAAAACAGATCTTATTTAAAATACTGGAGCTCTGCCCCAAGGTAGACATATCGGGTCCAGAGCTTTTGCAAGAGCTTTTGAAGAGTGCTCCAGTGACTACACTAATGGATTGTTGTTTGCAAAAGGCAACAGATGAAAGAGCATGATGCAGCCGCTGCTGTCTGGAAGTACAGCTTGCTGTTGTAAGAGGGTTATGTGGTTTTGCAAGCAGAGAGAGTCAAACAGGGTTTTTCTCAGAGAGAGAGACAGAGACAGAGATCACTTGTACAGTGTTACAGCCAGCAGACGGCAGCTGGAACTGGAACAGGACAAGTTGGCAAGCTTATGAAAAGTCCCCTGTTTGGAAGACAGCCTGGTCAAAGCCCTTGTGGTTCATGCAAGGGGAGAGGACTAGCTGTCTAATGTTTCACTTCGATTAAAAGAAACAAAAAGGAACTCTGTGGTGACCTGAAAGAAAGATGCTATCATCTGGAGAACCCTGAAGGGGCAAGTTTCGTCAGCAAGACACTGGAGTGGCTGATGGAAGTACATCAGTTGTGGATGTCCTGGAACAACAAATCTCTCTCTCTGAAAATCAACAAGAACCTTCCTGAGTGGTAACCATTTACATTTCAAGCACCAAAACTTTATCAATGTTAATTTCTGTGCACAGTATAAGAATTGCCTGAAACCAGTGAACCTAGAGGAATGAGAAGTGAGATTGGACTGTGAGCCAAAGAACTTTTCTGAATTGACACACACATTACATGCACGTGGACTTAGAATTAGAAGGGGGTTAAGTTAGGTTAGTTAAGTGAATAGAGATAAGTTAAAGTTTGATTCTATTTTCATGTTTAAAGATAATTAAAAGCAACTTTGTTTAAGTAACTATTTGTCGTGGTGAATATCTATTTCTGCTGGGTTTTGAAGTCCTCTGGGCTCGTAACATTTTAGACAAACAAAATAATGTAGATGCTGGAATCTCAAACGCTAGCCAATCTTTTACACCCACTCATGCTGGTCGACCTACTGAGTTCCTCCAGCAGATTCTTTTTTGCCTGTACATACTTACTGGTGATTTGAGGATAATTTGTATGAGTGCCATGCCCTTAAATGTGGATATATTTCTTTCCATTGCATCATAGCGGATGATATGGTCATTAGTGAAAGGAAGCGATCTTTAAAATACATGCCAAGATTAGGGAACCTGTTTTGGATTGCAGTGTTTGAAAGGAGGAGATCACGGTACAGTAGGATGCTATTTATCCCAAAGTGTCCATGTCAGCCTTTACCTTTTTACCTTGTTAACTTTTGTAATTTTGAATATCTAAATCAGTGGTTCTCATCCCACTTTAAGTGATCATATGCCATCAGTGCTCTGTGATTAGTAAGGGATTGCTTAAGGTGGGATGTGGGTGGGGAGGGAAGGTTGAGAATCACTGCTCTAGTCCCATTTGTTACTGAAATATTTTGCTGGAGAAAAGTTGTCATTGGCCCATTTCCTTTGGAGTTCTGAAACCGTGCACATAACGAGTCAATGAGGTACAAATAAAACAGTGGTTTTCAAACTTTTTCTTCCCACTCACATCCCACCTTAAGCAATCCTTTACCAATCATAGAGCACCGATGGCAGAGGGAATACTTAAAGTGGGATGTGAGTGGAAAGAAAAAGGTCCAGAACCACTGATCTAAATCCTTTCCTCTAAACCAGGGGTGTCAAACTCAAATTCATGGAGGGCCAAAATTAAAAACTTGGACTAAGTCGAGGGACGAACTAAATATTTATTGAAAATTTTCAACAACATCTGCATGTTTTCTCTTCTTTCAACATATGTAATGTTAAACTTTTTCTTATTAAAATAAATGTTTAATACCTCCCTGTGCCCGGACTGGGGCCGCCGCCTCCCACTCCCTGCCCGGACCGGGGCCTCCGCCTGCCTCACTCGACCGAGGCCGGGGCCGCCGTCTCCCCCTTGCTCCTGCCCGGATCGGGGCTCTTTTCAGTGCCAACCGCTCAGTCCAAGATTCCGCCCTGCTCCAGCTCCCTCATCAGCCCCTAAGGCTAGAGCTGGATGAGGTCCTCACCCTGGATGAGACATATAAGGCAATCGAACAACTGAAAAGTGGCAAAGCAGCAGGTATGGATGGAATCCCTCCAGAGGTCTGGAAGGCTGGCGGCAAAACTCTGCATGCCAAACTGCATGAGTTTTTCAAGCATTGTTGGGACCAAGGAAAACTGCCTCAGGATCTTCGTGATGCCACCATCATCACCCTGTACAAAAACAAAGGCGAGAAATCAGACTGCTCAAACTACAGGGGAATCACGTTGCTCTCCATTGCAGGCAAAATCTTCGCTAGGATTCTACTAAATAGAATAATACCTAGTGTCGCCGAGAATATTCTCCCAGAATCACAGTGCGGCTTTCGCGCAAACAGAGGAACTACTGACATGGTCTTTGCCCTCAGACAGCTCCAAGAAAGGTGCAGAGAACAAAACAAAGGACTCTACATCACCTTTGTTGACCTCACCAAAGCCTTCGACACCGTGAGCAGGAAAGGGCTTTGGCAAATACTAGAGCGCATCGGATGTCCCCCAAAGTTCCTCAACATGATTATCCAACTGCACAAAAACCAACAAGGTCGGGTCAGATACAGCAATGAGCTCTCTGAACCCTTCTCCATTAACAATGGCGTGAAGCAAGGCTGTGTTCTCGCACCAACCCACTTTTCAATCTTCTTCAGCATGATGCTGAACCAAGCCATGAAAGACCCCAACAATGAAGACGCTGTTTACATCCGGTACCGCACGGATGGCAGTCTCTTCAATCTGAGGCGCCTGCAAGCTCACACCAAGACACAAGAGAAACTTGTCCGTGAACTACTCTTTGCAGACGATGCCGCTTTAGTTGCCCATTCAGAGCCAGCTCTTCAGCGCTTGACGTCCTGCTTTGCGGAAACTGCCAAAATGTTTGGCCTGGAAGTCAGCCTGAAGAAAACTGAGGTCCTCCATCAGCCAGTTCCCCACCATGACTACCAGCCCCCCCACATCTCCATCGGGCACACAAAACTCAAAACGGTCAACCAGTTTACCTATCTCGGCTGCACCATTTCATCAGATGCAAGGATCGACAATGAGATAGACAACAGACTCGCCAAGGCAAATAGCGCCTTGGAAGACTACACAACCAACTGAAAAACCTCACAAAGACAAGCGTATACAGAGCCGTTGTCATACCCACACTCCTGTTCGGCTCCGAATCATCGCCGAATCATGGGTCCTCTACCGGCATCACCTACGGCTCCTAGAACGCTTCCACCAGCGTTGTCTCCGCTCCATCCTCAACATCCATTGGAGCGCTTTCATCCCTAACGTCGAAGTACTCGAGATGGCAGAGGTCGACAGAATCGAGTCCATGCTGCTGAAGATCCAGCTGCGCTGGGTGGGTCACGTCTCCAGAATGGAGGACCATCGCCTTCCCAAGATCGTGTTATATGGCGAGCTCTCCACTGGCCACCGTGACAGAGGTGCACCAAAGAAAAGGTACAAGGACTGCCTAAAGAAATCTCTTGGTGCCTGCCACATTGACCACCGCCAGTGGGCTGATATCGCCTCAAACCGTGCATCTTGGCGCCTCACAGTTCAGCGGGCAGCAACCTCCTTTGAAGAAGACCGCAGAGCCCACCTCACTGACAAAAGACAAAGGAGGAAAAACCCAACACCCAACCCCAACCAACCAATTTTCCCCTGCAGCCGCTGCAACCGTGTCTGCCTGTCCCGCATCGGACTTGTCAGCCACAAACGAGCCTGCAGCTGACGTGGACTTTTACCCCCTCCATAAATCTTCGTCCGCGAAGCCAAGCCAAAGAAGAAGAAATGTTTAATAATAGTTTTGGATAAACTCTTTCATTGTCATTGTCATTGGCCCATTTCCTTTAGCGTTCCGAAACCGTGCACATGACGAGTCAATGAGGGATGATTAAAGCAGTGGTCTTCAAACTTTTTCTTTCCACCCACAGACCACCTTAAGCAATCCCTTACTAATCACAGAGCACCAATGGCACAGGGACGCGAGTGGAAAGAAAAAGGTTGAGAACTGTTGTATTGTGGTAACTCCACATCTGATTAGGTTAATTGTTAGGCAAGTGGTCAGAGAAGGACCCCCCCCCACCCCAAGAAGGCTTAAATCACAGGAACAAAATAAGCTTCCATCTCACTGCTCCCAATCTTACACACAGTCCTGATGTGGAATGTGGGGTCGCAGCTCCACGTTCACCCGAGTTCAGGTGCTGTCTGTGTGGAGCTTGTACACTCTCCCCTTGTCTTGGACCAACAGGTTGGTCGCCTGTCGAAGGCACCCGAACCCCCGTTGAAACGCCGGCGTCCGGGGCGGTGGAGGAATTGGCTGAGAAGAGCGCGTTGCTCCCACCCCCCTCCCATGGTTGGAGAGGGATTAAACTGCGATCTCACGGCGCCGGGCTCGTCTCCAACAAAAGGAGCGGGAGGCAGGGTCCACCGCGCACGGAGCGAGGGGGAAGGCATCGCCAATGAGACATTCGGTCCGGCGTCATCGCTGAAGCGCAGACCCAGCGAGGATGGTCCCCAACAGCCGCGTCTGTGTGTCTGGGAGCCAGGCGGGCTGAGTGCGGCGCTCCGATCCCCGGGATTCGGGACTCTGAGATCCCTCCACACCTCCGGCGTCTTCATTTTCACCTTTAGTGTGCATGCGCTATACTGGCGCGGCGGCCAGCAGGCCAACTCTAATATATATTTAATATGATCTTGCGGGCCAAATATAATTATAGGCCCGCGGGCCAGAGTTTGACATGTGTGCTCTAAACCATCTCTGCTCTAGCAACATGGGCCTCAGTTTCTCTCATCTTTTCTCCATGCAGAAGACTTGATTCCTGCGATATCATTTTACTGAATCCCCCCTGAATTCTTCTTGATTGAATTGACATTCTTTTTTAAAGAAGAGCGTCCAACAATAGACGTAATGGTATAGATTTTCCTGGTGTGTTCTCTTGAACTGATAACACAAGTCAATAGAAGATCAACTGAAATTATGTTCATCTGTCTATTGTTGATGATCGGCAAGATAACAGCACAATCATTGATGTAAAGATTCCCACCACCCCCCCTCCATTTCTATATCTGGACGGATAACAGAGGCGAGTTCCATCATAAATGAAAATTTAAAAAACATCAGTCTGAAATAAAAACAGAATATGCTGGAAACACTGAGCAAGATCTTCTATTTAAAATGTTAAATGGTTCGCTGGCTGGGTGAATGCTTCCAGCATTTTCTGTTTTTATTTAAACGCCATAGTAATACTTTCAACAATAAATAAATTCCCACAGTTGTTCAAAATGTACCAGGGGTTGTAGGTCAATTGGGTGTGATTGGGCAGTAGGGGCTTGTGGGCCGAAAAGGCCTGTTATCGTGCTGTAAGCCTAAATTTTAAAAATGATCCTGACTATACTCCCTCCCACCCTGCCACTTGGAAGAATTCTCCTAATTCCTCTTTCTCTGTGGTATTTGTTCCAATGATGGTTTCCCCTCCACCACTATTAACTCAGCCCTCACCCACATCTCCTCCATTCCCCTCTCATCTGCGCTAGTTCCCTCCACTGCCTCTAGAAACAATAAGCACAGAATCCCCCTCATCCTCATCTACCACCCTACCAGCCTCCGCATCCAACTCATTAACCATTGGAATTTCTGGCACTACAGGACCCCACCACCAGACACATTTTTCCTTCTCCTCCCCTCTCAGCCTTCCATAGGGACCACTCCCTTGTGCACTTTTCCCTCCCCACCCAGCACCTTCCACTGTGGTCAGAGGAGGTGTAATACCTACATCCACACCTCCTCCCTCACCACAGTCCGAGGTCACAAACAGAGCTCCACCTGTACCTACAAAGAACTTATTTACTGCTTCCGGTGCACCCTCTGTGGCCTCCTCTACATCAATGAGACCAGTCACAGATTAGGAGATCACTTCGCCCAGCACCTCCTCTCCGTCCGCAACAAAAGCGACCTCCCCATGGCCAACTATTTAAATTCTGAGTCGCACTTTCAAGCTCACATGTCTGTCCATGGCCTTTCATACTACCCCACCCTGTCGACACCTCATTTTTTTGTCTGGGCACCCTCCAACCCAGGGCATGAACATTGAGTTCACTTAATTTCACTAATCAGCTTGCCTTTCCCCTCCCTCCCTCCCCCCATTAACTAGTTATTCCACTTCCTACTTCCTTTCTCTCTTCACCTAACCTAGACTCCTACCCCCTCCCCCACGGTGCCCCCCCACCTACAATCTCCCACCCTCACCACCACCCCCTCCCCCCCTTTTGTTTGGATATCTCTCATGTTCTCCCACTCTTGATGAAGGGCTCAAGCCCGAAACGTTGGTTCTGTACCTTCACCGTTGCTATATAAAGGCCCTGTTTGACCTGCTGAGTTTCTCAAGCATTTGTGTGTTTTTTCACAACCGCGGTGTCGACAGAATCCTGTGTTTTACCGCAGACTTCCCACACAGGCGCCTTCAAAATGTCCTCTCGCTTTCTGAATCGTGGCCTCTTCTCTTCATGGTGAACATAACCCTTGGTCACCTCTTATCCATTCCTGCACCACTTCTGTCACCACCTCCCCTCCTGCACAGAGGAAGTATAGAGTTCCTCTGCTCTTTAATGCCCATTCCATCAGTCTCCACATCCAACGGTTTATCTTCTACAGTTTTTGCCAGGATTGAACCACCAGTCATGAAAATGTTTATACTCTCTTTTTGGAATGTGTGGTGAGATTCATGTCATAATTCTTTTGAAACTTTGTGAGTTCCTTTCTCTCAGGCATTTCCCCAAAACATTATGGTCCCAATTGTTTTGGGGTGGGGGAAATTCTCCTTCAACCAAGGCCTGAATGATTATTTGTACTCTTAATGCAACAGCAATTTGAATGTTCCTGATGAAGTAGAATGAGAGGTTAGCACTGTAAAGAATCCTATAAAAAGAGGTTTCCGAGTGATTAACAGATACTCTGCCAGGATCACTAGTGAAGACCATTAATGTTCTTCTTAAGTCCAGGAAGCATGGTTAATTTGTGATCAGTCCCAAAAGTGATTAACAGATAATCTGCCAGGATCACTAGTGAAGACTATTAACTGTTCTTCTTAAGGCCAGGAAGCATGGTTAATTTGTGATCAGTCCAAAAAGTGATTAACAGATACTCTCCCAGGATCACTAGTGAAGACTATTAACTGTTCTTCTTAAGGCCAGGAAGCATGGTTAATTTGTGATCAGTCCCAAAAGTAATTAACAGATACTCTGCCAGGATCACTAGTGAAGACTATTAACTGTTCTTCTTAAGGCCAGGAAGCATGGTTAATTTGTGATCAGTCCAAAAAGTGATTAACAGATACTCTGCCAGGCTCACTAGTGAAGACTATTAACTGTTCTTCTTAAGGCCAGGAAACATGGTTAATTTGTGATCAGTCCCAAAAGTGATTAACAGATACTCTGCCAGGGTCACTAGTAAAGACTATTAACTGTTCTTCTTAAGGCTAGAAGCATTTTTAAAAGAATTTTTAAAAATTTAGACATACAGCACGGTAAAGGGCCATATTGGCCCATGGGTCGGTGCCGCCCAATTTACATACCATTAACCTAAACCCCTGGTACGTTTTGGACAATGGGAGGAAACCAGTGCACCCAGAGAAAACCCATGCAGACACAGAGAGAATGTACAAACTCCTTAAAGACAGCACTGGACTCGATCCCCAGCCCGGACCTGATTGCTGGCATTGTAAAGGCATTGCGCTAACTGCTACGCCAGCCGTGATCAGTCCTAAAAGTGATTAGCAGTTATCCTGCCAGGATCACTGGTGAAGACTATGAATTGTTCTTCTTAAGGCCAGGAAGCATGGTTAATTTGTGATCAGTCCCAAAAGTGATTAACAGATACTCTGTCAGGATCACCAGTGAAGGCTATTAATTGTCTTACTTGAGGACAGGAGACCTTTTTTTAATGGGTGTAAAATGGGTCTGCCAATTTTAAAAGATCAACATTTAAGTGATCAGCAGAGACCCTAAGGCCCCAGAGTCTCATGTGTGAATATCATTGATTGTTTTGCATAAAAAGTAATTGTGTTAAGTCAAGAACAATGTAAATTTCAGGGGTTGAAAAATAAACAGCTTGTCATGTACCCTGAAGATACAAATACTGCTGTACTTAGAAGGCAAGTCAGACTCCCTTGGAGCAGGACTAGCTGCTTGGCAGGTCCTCCCTTTTGCTTCTCTCTCTCTCTCTCTCTCTCTCTCTCTGACTTCAAATCTGACTGTAAGAGGTGTTTAGGCAATTCTTGCCGGTGGCAAATCCGTCTGCCTTGCAGCAAGCAACAAGAAATTTCATGTAATTTGATGACACTGTTTTAGAACTATGTTAATAAACTGAATCTTTTGTTACAACAGTGTCCTCAGACTTTGCAAAACAATAAAGGTGTTTGACCTAATTTACGGTGGTCCTGGAAATTTGTTTTGTGTCTGAACTAGGGACTTTTGCAAACACACATTCCTCTACCCTCCCTGACAGTATTTTGGAGGAAGTTTCCTATGTGACTCCCCTCTCTCCTTACTCTCCTTTTTCCCATTCAACCGCAGAAGATACACCACTCATTTCACCTCTTTTTTTCCTATTGTACTGTATTTACAGGAGAGCAGATCTTCACTTGGACCTCTTCCTTTACAGTGCCTCTGGAGAAACCAAAACCATGATGTGGAGCTCCTGTGCTCAGTCCACAGGAATGACAGCCTCAGGGGATTTTACTAGTTCCACTATCAAATTAATTAATAGTCTCAATCTATATAATTAGATGACAGGACAAGTAGGACTGAGAGAGTAAAGTTAGATCCATGCACTTGGGGAGAGGATCAATGGAATACACTTCCTATGACATAGTGTGCCACTTTAATTCTCCTTTCCATTCTGACCAATCAGTTTCTCACCACCTGTTAAAATGAAACCCAACTCAAGCTTGAGGAAAGGCACCTCATCTTCTGCCCAGGCACATTGTAGCCTTCTGCACTCAATAATGGCTTTTCCAACTTCAGGTAACCCACTTTCTCTGTCCTATAGCAGAACCGGCCATTACTCCTGAAAGTCATCCATCAGTGATATAGTCTCTCTCTGTTGCTACAGTTTGTTCTGCTGGGCAGGTCCCAGGGCTCAGCTATTTGTAACACGGTGCACTTACTTGTCTTTGTTATTACATTCTAAATGCCCCCATTAAATTATGAGACCGGATCCTGGTCTCACCCTATCACACCGATCCCCTTTGTCCTAGCCATTTCTTTCCCCCATCTTCTCTGCAATGTAAAACTCTTTTGTTTTTTTTATCTCTTTCCAAGTTCTGACAGATTCCTTGGCTTCTGCTCCACAGAAGCTACCTGATCTATTGATGATCCCCAGCATTTTCTGGTTTTATTTCAGGTTTCCGTCATCTGTGGTATTTTTGATTTACTATCACCTCCACAATCTCTTCACACTTTTCCTAATATTTAAAAATATATTGGCATTTTCTTCAAAATGTTATGGTCAAATTCCTAGAAGAACCAATCGAACAGTGCGTGTAACTTTTCCCACACAGAGTTCAATGTCCCAAGGGAGGAGGCTCAGCACCAACTTTGCCATAGCAACAAGTCTGGCAATAAATACCAATCATGCAAAGCATATTAGGATCCCAAGAATGAATCGAAACTATGAATATGCTGCATGCTTCAAATACATAGGCCTCAGATACAATGCATGCAATTGTACATTGAAGCGAAGGGGTTAGCGCAGTACCTTTACAACGCCAGCGATCGGGACCAGGGTTTGAATCCCGCGCTGTCTGTAAGGAGTTTGTACCTTCTCCCCCTGTCTACATGTGTTTTCCCCGGGGGCTCTGGTTTCCTCCCACCATTTGAAACGTACCGGGATTGTAAGTTAATTGGGTGGCACGGACTCATGGGCCAAAATGGCCTGTAAACGTGCTGGATGTCTAATTTAAAATAAAATGTTAAAGTATGTTGTCATTCAGCATTGTTGAATGAAATTAGGCAATAATCTCCACCCAACTAAGGCTCCATCTTTCCTATGGAGAAGTGATGTGTCAAAGGCTTTAATGGCATTGTGATATTGGAGATTGCCACAAACACAATAGGTCGAGGAGCCCTCAGACCCTCTCATCTGACCAACCCCCCCCCACTTGTCACTTCCACCCTCTGGCTTCTCCAACCCTTTACCTCCCGCCTTTGACTTCCACAACCCTCCATTCCACCACCCCCCCCCCCACCCTCTCCACTTGAACCTATCCCCTCCCCATCACTTCTCGGTTTTTGTTTTCTCTTCTGCTCTCCCACCCGTATCCACTTCCCCTGCCCCCATCATTTTATTCACAAGTGCCTGTCTGTTTTCAGCTCAGGCCCAAAACATTGGTCATGTATCTTCATCTTTAAAGAACGCTGCCTGACTTGCTGAGTTTCTCCAGCATTTTTGTGTAAATCCCAATAAGATGTTTACTTGTTTCGTTGTAGCAGTATACAAATAATTGAATTGTTTTCTTAGTTCATATTCTACATTTCTTATTTGTTTAAAATTCTCCCTTTTGTATACAGAACATATCTTTCTCTTGAGTACAGTTTACACTATCAATAAGTAGAAATTCTGCGATGTCATGTACGCACTCTGACAATAAATTTGAACTTGAACAGAAAGTGTGGCAGATTAATAATAATGATTTCCATTTGATAGAAAAGCCAACACCTAAAGGTTTAATGAACAATGTATTACTCACCAACACAAGACTTTACTGACCTCTGAGAATTTAAGATAGAGATATAGCATGGAGACAAGCCCTTGACTCACCATTTGGGCCAACCAACACCCACCCATTTACATTTATCTTCCATTCATCGCATTCTCATCAACTTCCCCAGATTCTACCACTCATCTTCACACCAGAGGTAAGTTACAGTGGCCTAACCCATACATCTTGTGGATGGATGGGGGGGAAATTGGAGAACCAGGAGGAAGCCGACGCAGTCACATGGAGAAATACAAACTCCACACCTAGGATTAGATTTGAACCGAGTCTCTGGAAACGTGAAGCAGCAACCCCACTTGTTCCACCACTGTGCCACAATGCAACAGGTATGGTTGGTATAGCAATTAGCGCAACGCTGTTACAGCGCCAGTGATCAGGATCAGGACTCGAATCCCACGCTGTCTGTAAGGAGTTTGTACGTTCTCCCCGTGGCGGCATGGGTTTTCCCGGGGGCTCTGGTTTTCTCCCACCACTCAAAACCTACCAGGAGTTGAAGGTTGATTGGGTGTAAATTGGGCAGCATGGCCTCGTGGGTCGAAATGGCCTGTTATCGTACTGAATGTCTACATTTAAAATTTTTTAAAGCATTTAAATTTAAAACTTTAAAAATGTAAAATTTAAATTTTAAAAAATTTGAAATGTGTGTTGAGGAAATAAAGACGGAAAAGAGAGCTTTTACATTTTAGAACATACTTCAGACACAATCAGTCCCTTGGGCAATTATGAAATTGATTTTGTTGAAAGAAACTTCCTTCTGCGTTCAGTGAACTTTTGGAGGAAGCCAGACAGCTAAAGTTAAAATATGAAATAAAATACCCTCAAAGACTTTGGGTGCTCAAACAAAGTATTCCAGAGATGCATACTGAAACATTCAGAGCGTGGAAAATAGCAGTCCTTTCCCTTGCCATAAAACTCGTACCACCATGTTCAGGAACAGTTGGTACCCTCGCGCTCCCGCCCTCCCCCCGCCCCATCCCCACCATCAGACTCCTCAATGACAAACTCAGTGACTGTGTACATTATTTATTTTCTGCATTTCACACAGTTTGTTTACATTTCTCTCTTTTGTAGTGTATCTTTTCTTGAATACAGATTTTTGCCCTATCACTAAGTAGAAATTCTGCCTTGAACTTCTTTCAAACTGTTTGGCCATTCCACAAATGTGCCGTAATGTGGAGGTTATTCCTAAACTTCCATTTGGATTGGAAATGGAACAAAATGGTCTGACCAGGAATGAACGGTATAATTTTCAACAGAATCCATTTGAACCAGCTGCATTTTTCAAGTGTGACATGGAGGCCCCGTCAATGTAAACAATAATATCATGACTTTGTTTTGCTTTCTTTTGCTTTAGGTGAAAACACACTTTATTTCCTTTATTGACTGTACAAGCAACAGCAGAGCAATACACAGATGTCAAATGACTGACTGCAACATAGAGAGAACAAAAATAAAAATCAATAAATGTGCACAAGTAAGAGTCTTTGATTGAGTTTGTGGTTGGGGAGGCTGGTGGAGGAGGGGGCAGCAGCTGCTCCAGAACCTGGTGGGTGCGAGTCTTGTGGCCCCGATACCTCTTTCCTGATGGCAGCAGTGAGACCAGAGTGTGTGCTGGATGGTGTGGGTCCTTGATATTTGCTGCTGCCCTCCGACAGCAGCCTTTCCTATACATGTACTCAACCGTGGGGAAGGTTTTGCCTGTGATGTCCACTATCTTTTGGAGAGATTAATGCTCAGGGGTATTGGTGATGTCAGCGCACCTCTGTAGAAATTTGCCATGGTTTCTGGAGTCATACCAAACTTCTGCCAACTCCTGAGGAAGTAGAGGCGCTGACATGCTTTCTTCACGATGCCATTAGTGTAGTGGGTCCAGGAAAGATCCTCCGAGATAGTGACTCCCAAGGACTTAAATTTGCTCACCCTCTCCACCTCTGATCCCCCAATGATCATTAGATTGTAAACCTCTGGCTTTCCTTTCCTGAAGTCAACAATCAGCTCCTTAGTTTTGGTGACATTGAGTGCAACATTGTTGTTGGTGCATCATTCAGCCAAGTCTTCTGTCTCCATCCTGCCTGCTGACTCATCCCCTTCCTTTATACAACCCACTACTGTGGTATTGACAGCAAATTTGTAGATGGTGATAATGTCGTATCCAGCTACACAGTCGTAGGTATAAAGTATTTATAAATACTGGTGTATAGATAGTTAAATAAATAAATATATATATATATAAAGATTTAGGGATTTTACTGGATATACTCCTGAATTAATAGGCTCAATCCATTGTGATTAGATGATGTCTCTTTTCATTTTCCAACTGCTGACAGGGCATGAAAGACCAAGAGGATGAAGTCAGACCCATACATTTGATGCCTGAGCACAGCCCAGCAGCCGAGCCACCATAGACTACATTTCCCATGCCGCACTGCGCCCCTGCCGCGGGACGTCCTGCGTACAAGATGGCGGAAGCGTGCAGTCCGAATGCGGCTCCTTTTAAATAAGAGAAGCCGGCAGATCGGAGCGACACAGTGGGCAGTAACGAGGTGGCTGAGCGGATGGGGAGAGCGTGGGCGACCTCTGTCTCCAAGTGATATTCATTTTGTGTGTGGGTGTCCCCGGTGAAGCGCGCTCCCCTTCCCGCCCGGTGAGCGTCGGTAGCGGCTGCCCGCTCGGAGCCAGATGATGAAGATTAAAGACAACCAGACGCGGACTTACGACGGCGAGGGGTACAAGAAGCGGGCGGCGTGTCTCTGCTTCAAGAGCGAGTGCGAGGACGAGGTGAGGGCCGACTGGGACTAGGAAGGGGGAGGGATCCTGCCGCCGGCGGGTCCGGACACTCCATGGGGTCGGCGCCCAACCGGTCCCCGGTGCCCGGTTCCGGCTTCTGCCGCCCTTCCCGGGCACGTGTCTGGAGGGGAGATGCATCCCCCCCCCCCCCCCCCCCAACCGGGTTTCTCTTTCTCCATTTTTGTTCTTGTCTCGGGGCGAATGGAGGTCTGGCGTGGTCGAGCCGCTCGCCTCCATGAGGCGATGGCCGGAGTTCCCCTCCCCTCTCCCCCCTCCATGGGCGCTCTCTCCCCCCGCCATGGGCGCTCTCTCCCCCCTCCATGGGCGCTCTCTCCCCCCTCCATGGGCGCTCTCTCCCCCCTCCATGGGCGCGCTCTCCCCCCCCTCCATGGGCGCGCTCTCCCCCCCCTCCATGGGCGCGCTCTCCCCCCCCTCCATGGGCGCGCTCTCCCCCCCCTCCATGGGCGCGCTCTCCCCCCCCTCCATGGGCGCGCTCTCCCCCCCCTCCATGGGCGCGCTCTCCCCCCCCTCCATGGGCGCGCTCTCCCCCCCCTCCATGGGCGCGCTCTCCCCCCCCTCCATGGGCGCGCTCTCCCCCCCCTCCATGGGCGCGCTCTCCCCCCTCCATGGGCGCTCTCTCCCCCCTCCATGGGCGCTCTCCCCCCCCCTCCATGGGCGCTCTCCCCCCCCTCCATGGGCGCGCTCTCCCCCCCCTCCATGGGCGCGCTCTCCCCCCCCTCCATGGGCGCGCTCTCCCCCCCCTCCATGGGCGCGCTCTCCCCCCCCTCCATGGGCGCGCTCTCCCCCCCCTCCATGGGCGCGCTCTCCCCCCCCTCCATGGGCGCGCTCTCCCCCCCCTCCATGGGCGCGCTCTCCCCCCCCTCCATGGGCGCGCTCTCCCCCCCCTCCATGGGCGCGCTCTCCCCCCCCTCCATGGGCGCGCTCTCCCCCCCCTCCATGGGCGCGCTCTCCCCCCCCTCCATGGGCGCGCTCTCCCCCCCCCTCCATGGGCGCGCTCTCCCCCCCCCTCCATGGGCGCGCTCTCCCCCCCCCTCCATGGGCGCGCTCTCCCCCCCCTCCATGGGCGCGCTCTCCCCCCCCCTCCATGGGCGCGCTCTCCCCCCCCTCCATGGGCGCGCTCTCCCCCCCCCTCCATGGGCGCGCTCTCCCCCCCCCTCCATGGGCGCGCTCTCCCCCCCCCTCCATGGGCGCGCTCTCCCCCCCCCTCCATGGGCGCGCTCTCCCCCCCCTCCATGGGCGCGCTCTCCCCCCCCTCCATGGGCGCGCTCTCCCCCCCCTCCATGGGCGCGCTCTCCCCCCCCTCCATGGGCGCGCTCTCCCCCCCCTCCATGGGCGCGCTCTCCCCCCCCTCCATGGGCGCGCTCTCCCCCCCCTCCATGGGCGCGCTCTCCCCCCCCTCCATGGGCGCGCTCTCCCCCCCCCTCCATGGGCGCGCTCTCCCCCCCCCTCCATGGGCGCGCTCTCCCCCCCCTCCATGGGCGCGCTCTCCCCCCCCTCCATGGGCGCGCTCTCCCCCCCCTCCATGGGCGCGCTCTCCCCCCCCTCCATGGGCGCGCTCTCCCCCCCCCTCCATGGGCGCGCTCTCCCCCCCCCTCCATGGGCGCGCTCTCCCCCCCCTCCATGGGCGCGCTCTCCCCCCCCTCCATGGGCGCGCTCTCCCCCCCCTCCATGGGCGCGCTCTCCCCCCCCTCCATGGGCGCGCTCTCCCCCCCCCTCCATGGGCGCGCTCTCCCCCCCCTCCATGGGCGCGCTCTCCCCCCCCTCCATGGGCGCGCTCTCCCCCCCCTCCATGGGCGCGCTCTCCCCCCCCTCCATGGGCGCGCTCTCCCCCCCCTCCATGGGCGCGCTCTCCCCCCCCTCCATGGGCGCGCTCTCCCCCCCCTCCATGGGCGCGCTCTCCCCCCCCTCCATGGGCGCGCTCTCCCCCCCCTCCATGGGCGCGCTCTCCCCCCCCTCCATGGGCGCGCTCTCCCCCCCCCTCCATGGGCGCGCTCTCCCCCCCCTCCATGGGCGCGCTCTCCCCCCCCTCCATGGGCGCGCTCTCCCCCCCCTCCATGGGCGCGCTCTCCCCCCCCTCCATGGGCGCGCTCTCCCCCCCCTCCATGGGCGCGCTCTCCCCCCCCTCCATGGGCGCGCTCTCCCCCCCCTCCATGGGCGCGCTCTCCCCCCCCTCCATGGGCGCGCTCTCCCCCCCCTCCATGGGCGCGCTCTCCCCCCCCTCCATGGGCGCGCTCTCCCCCCCCTCCATGGGCGCGCTCTCCCCCCCCCTCCAGTGTGTGGGCTCCAGCTCTTTCTTTTTTAAACCTATAACATCATGTGGTTAAATGAGTTAACACTTCCCTCCAGAGGTAGCTGTGAAGTTATTTCTAATGGATTCTGGTCTGGCAGGACAGTTCCAGGCAGAGTGAATCCCCTCTCATTCAGACTTGGTTAGTCGCTGTCCCTGTTTCTATAGTAGCCGTCAGAATGCCACTTGAGAAGAACGAGCGAGAGTAACCTTCATTGTATAGGTGTTAACTGAGACATGCATGGCTTGGTAGAAAGCAAATGAACCCCTGCATCACCTAGGGATCTCTCTCGATCAAATGAGTTCATGATAGAACAGGCGGTTTCTGGGTTTCACTGGGGTAAATTGTTGCTGGGTGCAGGACATCTTTGTTATTGAGAAATCTGAAGAATGCGTTCTGACCCTGTGTTTCCAGGCTGGGTACTCCTGTCCAGTTGTCTTGTGCTTTGATTGTAAGGGACAGAATTGTGATTTTTTTTTTAAACATTTCTTCCCAGAGACAGAAGATTAAATCTGATACCTGGCTAAAACTGGTGCAGGAATCTTGAGCAAAGAATTGTTGGAGGAGCTCAGCAAGTTTTCCATGGGTAGAAATGGATAATATTGCTTTTCCACGTGTTTCTCCTTATTTTTGGATGGTAGGCCTTCTCAAATGACTGGTAGGGAAACATGAAAGTCTGCAGAAGCTGTGATTGTAGTTAAAAACACCGAAATGCTGGAGGAACTTGGCTAGTCTTTCCGCGTCCATAGGAGACACAGATGTATTGCCAACGTTTTGGGCCTGCGCCCTTCTTCAAGGCAGAAGCAGAATGAGCGAAAAACTCAGAATGCCAGGTGGGGGAGGAATCCAGATCAGCAGAAGATTGGTTGTGATAAGGGGAGAGGTTCTTGTGTCTGGGCAAAAGGAGACGGGGAAAAGGGGGTGGGGGGGGAGAGAGCTGGGGGAAAGGAGGGGAGGAGGGTGTTGTTCCTCCAATTTGTAGGTGGTCTCAGTCTGGCAATGCATTAGACCATGGACAGACACAAGGGAATGGAATGTGGAATTGAAATGGCCACTGGGAGATCCATGCTATTGTGGCAGACAGAGCCAAGGCGCTCGACAAAGCGATCTCCCAGTCTGCATCCAGAGTCTCCAATGTAGAGGAGGCCACGAGGGGAGCCCTGGATATGCAATAGATGATCCCCTGCAGATTCACATGAAATGTTTCACTTCAAAGGACTGTTTGGGGTCCCAAATGGGAGTGAGGGAGGAGGTGTTGGCGCAAGTGGAGCATCTCCTCTGGTCGCAGGGGTAGATGCCAAAGGGACAATTAGTGGGGAGGGAGGAGTTTTTTTTGTACAGTACTAATTTTACAGCACCGATTCTATTTGATTTGGTCTACTGAGTGCACAATCCTGTTGCCCTTTGTACTATATCCATTTCTATCTCTTATCCTTGACTGGTAGCTGCGTGAATGTAAACATTTGGCATCAGACTGCATTTGAATGGTAATTGTAGATTTGAAGTTGGGGTCGAGAGATGATATTCTTGATACATATATTGTGCTTTGCTGTCATTGGTCCACTAATGGAGATTCTGGCTTCTGTTGTGACAGTTTGGTTAACTGTAATAAGCAGAGAAGATGTATGAAATATTTTCTTTTTAATATTATTAGTTTTATACAAAACATTTATGGAATGCACAATTAAAATGACAAATTACTTAGCTCAGGAAAATATAAAGGTACATAGGTGCATCCATAATACAAAAGTACATCTAATAATAATTTTATCATGGATAGCCGTGTCTCTAAACCCCATCCCCATACCAACATTGTATGACTAAAAAATGTATTTTGTTCCTTTAGTAAAATGGGAAAGTACTGAAATTCAGGACCTCTATTATACATAGAGGTGGTTGAAATAATTCAAGAATGGTCCCCACGACATTTGAAACTTTATGTTTGAGTAATGAATCTTTTCTAAATTTAAGTAGGACGTAATGTCCCTCAGCCACTGAGCATGGGTAGGCATCCCTCCATTGCATCTCCAGTGGTACTGAAAAGAGCAACCAAAGAATTAGGCTCTAGATCTACATTAGGGATAAAGTTTGAAACACATCCCTTCAGTATTTTCCAAGGCTAGGGCACATCCAGAACCTGTTAATTAGAGAAACTGCTCCTCTCTTGCATTTATCACAAGAATCTTGCATCTAGATAGATACAAGATGATTTAACCTTTGTCATATGGGCCCTATAAAAGATTTAAAAACATCCCAAACAAGCAAACTAGACGTTTCTCATGAAGCATTTGTATCATAGAAAAAAGTTATCTGTTCCTCCATAAATATCAGTCATTTGATAAAGTCGAATTGAAACACCAGTGTCTTATTTGATAGGCCAGGAAGAATCATAGATAATACAACTGGCCGTGATCTGATATTATACTCTGATAATTACCAGAGTGAATCAGTTGATTATCGGTAAGATAATAATCAAATTGCAAAAACTATGAGCTTGTGAAACGAAAGAATACTCTCTCTTATTATATAAAGAAAATACCAGATATCAAAAATGCCATAGTTTGATTTTTTTTTTAAAAAGAATGAATTAATGAGGCAGATTTTCTAATTTGTGGTAGGGTTAGGAGACAATCCAAAGCAGGGTCCAACCAACAATTAATGACCCCATCAAGCTCCAGAGTATAAACTTAAATCCAGTAGGGAAGGGGAAAAAAAAGTTCAAAAAAAACCCCACATCATCTACATTAGGGGCATAAACATTAGCAGAAACTACCATTTTATTATAGTTTCCCCTGGAGGGGAAAAATTATATAATGACCATTTGTTGAACAAAAGGAATATTTTGATTAATAAGAACCAGATCGCCCTGGCTTTAGCCTGAAAGTGTGAAAATGCTGCCCTTCTACCTTATCATAAGGCAAGAATGATAACAATGTTTTTTGTAAAAATACAATAGTGTGGCAACCCTTTGCAGCTCCCCATGGGGCCTCACAAAATGAAGGACAAACACGACGATCCAGCAGGCTGTACGAGGCCTGAAAGCGGATCACAAGCACACCAATCAGTGCTGAGAGGGTTTTGACCACACCCCTCAGATTGAGAATAAAAGTAGGGCTGTGAGCCCAATAAAGCTGAGTGTGTTAACCCCAACTGGGGTTTGTGTCGTTCTTTCTGGGAACAGCGTGTTCTTTCAAAGCTAACCTTTCCTGTGCTATAGGCTCCGTAGCTTGTAGCAGCTAGCTACAATAGAGGCAACAATAGTTGCTTAATATGTGAAAGCACTTTCTTAACTGAGTGGTTTAAACCTTTTATATTCCAACTATGGAAATTAATAACATTGTCCATATTTTATTAATAATGTAAATTATTAACACAAGTAATATCCCAACTCCAGGTATAAGCCTTGAGGCAAAAATTTGAAACTAGTAATAAACTGAAAGTGAACCATACAAGGTCAGAACTTGTAAAGATTTCTAAGCCAATAACAACCTTGAGAAAGCAAGCCCCCCCCCCCCCCCCATCCCAAAGCCAGACAGCTGCTAAAGACACCAACAGCATGCTCTTTTCACCCAGACAAATCTTCCTGCTGGTTATGTTATCCATTCTTCTTAATGTAAATATAATTCAGCACTTCCAAACAATACTAATTATGTTGAGACTACAAAAATAAAAAACATTTTAATATTTCTCAATTTTGAAAAGTATATAATAAAATAAAGATTTGAACCATTATTACTGAGAGATGAACAAATATATAATACTCAGTATTCTTCCAGTAAAAATTTAATAGCTCAATTAATTTAATACAAAAAAAAATGCATGCATAACTACAACCCAACTGGGTTTATTACCCCACAAAATGTTGCCAAAGTGAGGAAAGCCAACCATTCCTCACTCAAGTGTAAGAAATCTTAAAAGTAATGATAGTCCATCAGCTTCACTCATCATAGAGTAGAATTTTACACTGGGTGCGATGTAGGGAGACCATCAAGGTAGATCCGAGCCTCTTCAATTGATTGCAGACACTTCTTATGACCATTTAAAAAGTCTAACACAGAGCCATGCGGGGTACGACAAGGAAGGCTTGGAACTACGCTTTTACAGCTCCAACATTAACACAGCTTCAAAATTTCAGGACAGCAATCCTGATTTGCTGGCTGTGATATTCAAGTTTCCCTCTTTGACAAGCTTCACGAATCAGAAGCCAGCGTAGGTTTTTTTTTGAATATTTTTGAATTTTTTTCAAAAATATACATAATCAATATAATAAGAAATTAAACTTTTTCTTACAAACAACAAAAACAAAACAGTTCCTCCCCCCTTTCCATACATCCAGATTTGCACACCGTTAGAGCTTACATATCTTTTAAATGTATAGAATACAATTGGGGAAATCATGTTTGGATATGGATAATAGTAACATTTATAGTCTTTTTTTATTACTTTATTGGGCTCATATATGGGAGCCGGCTTGGATATTGATGAGGTCTATCAGTCTCTGACAGAGACAGGACCAGGTCTTTCACAAAGGCCACTCGGAAAAAAAATTCTATAAATTGCCCACTTTCAGTGGATTCAGCCAAACCCTGAATATTTTGTCGTCTGCTTCTGCTTTCCAGGTTAGCAACATTTGCAGTTAGCTTTGAATTGATGTCGTTTAATCTGGAACATGCATTTTCTACTTTGTGGAAACGCTCACGCAAGTTGTTCATGAACAACTGTGTTTTGATTCAGTAGCTCACAAATAGCCTCCATAGTTGGCACTTCTTTCTTCCCTCATTTACCCCTTCTACTGGCCATTTTAATCCAAGGATAGGTAAAAGAAAGGAAAGGGGTCTAATATGAAGCACTTTGGTGGTAAAAAATAAAGAACCAAGTAGATGGAAAAACTAAAGTATGCAGGAGCATCTGATTGCTGCTCTCACACTATACTGCAGCCAACTGGAAGTTCTCTGAAATATTTTGAAAGTGTATTTTGATCATTGTTTTTGAGTAAATTTTGGTCAGTGACCACAGTCATATATAGTGTTTATAGAGCTGTGTTTTTGTGCTTTGGCGTGCTCACTTGAATGGAGTCATTTCGAGGAGGAGACCAAGCCATAAACATGTACTGTGTTGTGAGGCCCAGAGTATACTCTGGTTGATAATTGTTCAATAGATTTGCACCACAGAGCTCGATGAAGAGCTGCTGGGAATGAATGTATTTCATTCATCACTGGTGTGTAATTTAGGCACGAGTGTTTCAGAAGTACAAAGTAGATAGTTATTTAGTTGAACTGCCTTCCTGTAACCACCCTCTTTAACTATTTGGGAAAGTTTCATGAAAGATTATAGTTTCACGAAGAAGGTTTTTTTTAATCAGATAAGATTTCGTAATTTGCTCCTTGAACTTTGATAAAAGTTTATTGAACTCTTTTTAGTTTATAGGCTTGCCTAAGGAAAGAAAAAGAATTGCCTTTTGGTTTGTATCCCACAAGTTTGAAAGTTGGACAAAAAGCTATCAAAAAATGATGTTCCTGTGAAAATGTTGTTAAGCAAAATACTCAGACCATTGAACTATTAATCAGCTCAAACTCACACAATGTCACCAAATCCACAGAGCTGATTGTGGATTTTAAAAAGAGGTGTACAGACTAGTGATCACCTCAAAGTGGTAAGCCCTGCAAAAGGTAGTGGACACAGCCCAAGACATCACAGGCAGAATTCTCCCCACCATTGAGAAAATCTATGTGGGATGCTGCCATCGGAGAGCAGCAGCAATCATCAAGGATTCACACCACTGAGGAAGTGCTCTGTTCTCACCCATGCCATCAGGGAAGAGGTATAGGTGCCACAAGACTCATATCTCCTGTTTCAAGAATAGTTGCTACCCCTCCACCATCAGATTCCTAAACAATAAACTCACTCATTTTGGGACTCTGCACATTATTTATTATTAAATATTTATGATTTTTCTGTATTATAGTCAATTTGTTTACATTTCTTTGTTGCCATTACTCTTGTCTGTGTTTTCTTGAGTATAGTATTTTAAATTCTACCAATTAAGTAGAAATTCTGCCTGGCCCACAGGAAAAAGAATCTCAGGGTTGTATGTGATGTCATGTATGTTCCCTGACAATAAATATGAACTTTGAATTTTAAAAAAGGTATTTCACATAAATGTAATTCTTGAATTCCTTTATACAATAATCAGTTGATCTTGGCTTTAAAAGTATTTGGACGTGCATTCAGCATTGTAACGGGCCGTTTTGGTCCGTCTGCCTGTGCCACCCAATTAACCTACAATCCTCGGTACATTTTGAATGGTGGGAGGAGAATGTGGGGAGAATGTACAAACTCCTTACAGACAATGTGGGATTTGAATCCCGGTTCCGATCACTGGTGCTGTAATGGCATTGTGCTAACCGTGCCGCCAGTACTCATTGACAGAGGGTCCACAGCCTTCAGTTGAATTCCAAAGTGTGTGGAAAATTTTCATCATGTTGAGAATATGACACATAGTTGCTTTCGGTTTTCCAGCCAGGAGATTCTGGTATCCTTTCAAATCATTTAAGAATTTTGCATGCTTCACTGAAATTGCTTCCTGCTTTTATAATTACACCATTGAATGTGGCTTAATTCTCTTTCATCTCCATTTTAAGAAATAGCCCTTCAAAACATAGAAGGTTGGTAGATTAATTGGGCAGCATGGGTTTGAATGGCCTGAATTTGCTTCTACTGTTTTTAAAAAAAAAAAAAAAAAAAATCTTGGTGATAGAAGTCATTAGTCTGGGAAGTTGAAGTAGTCTATGTGAGTTAACTCTATTGCATTATGAGGTAGCCGTCTTGTGCTCTTTGTGGAGGAAATGAACATCGTGGGTGATAGATGGGATGGTAAACCAGTGTTGCTTTGTCCTGGATGGGAGTGAGTTGTCATTGGAACTATGTCCAGAATCAGAAAGCAGGATAGAACCATAGAATGCTTTTCTTTTCTTTGACTTGGCTTCGCGGACGAAGATTTATGGAGGGGGTAAAATTCCACGTCAGCTGCAGGCTCGATTGTGGCTGACAAGTCCGATGCGGGACAGGCAGACACGGTTGCAGGGGAAAATTGGTTGGTTGGGGTTGGGTGTTGGGTTTTTCCTCCTTTGTCTTTTGTCAGTGAGGTGGGCTCTGCGGTCTTCTTCAAAGGAGGTTGCTGCCCGCCGAACTGTGAGGCGCCAAGATGCACGGTTTGAGGCGATATCAGCCCACTGGCGGTGGTCAATGTGGCAGGCGCCAAGAGATTTCTTTAGGCAGTCCTTGTACCTCTTCTTTCGTGCACCTCTGTCACGGTGGCCAGTGGAGAGCTCGCCATATAACACGATCTTGGGAAGGCGATGGTCCTCCATTCTGGAGACGTGACCCACCCAGCGCAGCTGGATCTTCAGCAGCGTAGACTCGATGCTGTCGGCCTCTGCCATCTTGAGTACTTCGATGTTAGGGATGAAGTCGCTCCAATGAATTTTGAGGATTGAGCGGAGACAACGCTGGTGGAAGCGTTCTAGGAGCCGTAGGTGATGCCGGTAGAGGACCCATGATTTGGAGCTGAACAGGAGTGTGGGTATGACACACTGTATACGCTAATCTTTGTGAGGTTTTTCAGTTGGTTGTTTTTCCAGACTCTTTTGTGTAGTCTTCCAAAGGCGCTATTTGCCTTGGCGAGTCTGTTGTCTATCTCGTTGTTGATCCTTGCATCTGATGAAATGGTGCAGCCGAGATAGGTAAACTGGTTGACCGTTTTGAGTTTTGTGTGTCCGATGGAGATGTGGGGGCGCTGGTAGTCATGGTGGGGAGCTGGCTGATGGAGGACCTCCGTTTTCTTCAGGCTGACTTCCAGCATAGAATGCTACAGCACTGAAAACAGGCCATTCAGCCCTTCTAGTCTGTGCTGACCATGATTCTGTTAGCCCCACTGGCCTGCTCCCATTCCATAACCCTTCAGACCTCTCCCATGCATCTGTCCAATTTATTCTTAAACATGATTGAGCCTGTATTCACCACATCAGATGGCAGCTGATTTCACACTCCAACCTCTCTGAAGAACTTTCCCTTAATGTTCTCCCTAAACCTTTCCCCTTTCAATTTCTTATTTATCTCCCCTAATCTAAGTGGAAAAAGTCTACTGGCATCTGTCTATACTTTAATCTTGTCATCAGTCTTGGCTATCCCTTGAGGTTGAGAATGATGGACTTCGATCCATTTTCCACAGAGCGAAGATGCCTGTGTGTGTATTTGTTTAAAATTTACTTAATGTTACACTCCAAGAAGTGCACGATACTTCATAAATGTGGTCAGCTAATTCCAACGACATGGAAACCACGATGATTGGAGATGATTGATTTGTTGCAGCCGTCATCTGCCTGCTCATCTGTCGAGTACAAAGTAACTTCATCTACCTGCTTTGCTGTTGAGGTCTGGGTTGGATTGTTCTTTGTCAGGGATCTCACCCTTGACCTTACCGCCATGGGTGGCCTTACCAGGAACATAGCTCCAAATGGCATCACTCTCGGGATCTCGGGACCACACAAGTTTCTCCACCATGATGAGGTGATAATCCATAGAGAAGTCATAATCTTGTAAACCTCTATCAAGAGTATCCAGCTTGACCTATCCTCAAAACCAAAGATATTGTTGTCTATATGATGCGAGTAACCTTCCTCTGGCTCCATTTCCTTTTCTGATCTTTGCAGATCCTAGGATGTTGATAGTGTGGAATTCAGTGATGGTAATGCAATTGTAAATCAAGAGTGGGTGATTAGACTCTTGATAAAAGTGAACCATTGCAAATGTCAACATTTTGGTGACTTAAACCTTTTGCATTACCGCTTCAATTTTGCTGGCAGGATTTAAAAAGGATGTGGGGAATCTTACCATATTCTTACCTCATTAACAACTGAGGCTTCTTTCTTCTTTGTTCATGATGCCCAAACGTGATTAGGTAGATGCCAAAATTTTTTGTTTTAATAGGCACAGGAAACCCACGTGAAAACCATAAAAGTTGACATGTCCACAGAAACACAGCTACTGGAGTAATAAAATACAGCATCTGGGAGTCAAGATTGTGCAGTGCTGATAATATTCCACGAAACAATATTTATGAAAAGAAGCCAAGCTGAGTATTCAGTTCTGTCATTTCAGCGGAAGTTGCATTGCTCACTGGGCGATGCCCACTCCTTGAGGAGATGGGCTCATTTAAGTAGAATGGCCAATGCAGGCCCTCCCCAGGTCCCATCTTTATGGGTGTCTGTACATCAGAAAAATGCACAAAAAACCATTCAGTTATGGGAGCTGCATTCATGACAGCAAAAGTGCATATGACTAATTTGAATCTAATTACTAAAAGTGGCGAGAGATGAAACGAACATTGGACTTTTGAATTTGTTGTATGGAATCTTGTATGTAAGGGGTGTCCACAAGTCTGCTTGTAAATGCTTATATCCCAGGGGTGGCTTGCGTATGACTTTGAATCCATTATTAAAAACAAGGTTTGAAAAATGAAAATTAAAAAAAAAAAATTAGGTGGCAAATTTGGCAGCCCTACAGAAAACTAAATAGTAAATTGAGAATGGGGAATGAAAAACTCTGATGTGGCAGGGGCTGGCATTCAGGAGTTTGCAAGTGGAATCATAATGGATAAATTAATGAAATTAAAAAGGTGTATAAATCATCTGCTTTGGGTCAGCAATACTCAAAATTCAGTAATAGGAAAATGGAATTTGCAAAGGAATTGATCAAAATGTCAAATTGAAAGGTAAATTGCTTTATTGAATGTATTCAAAATGGTTTTCTAAAACCAAAACTCTAAACTCCTCAACTGCTACCTTGTTTGCAGTATAACTACTGAGCTATAAATACTGTGTCCTTGTGATATGGGAGTATTATTTTTACTTGGTGCTTTTAAAATTCTCTGCACTTACAAGTTAAAGGATTACAACTGTACTTTTGGTTTTCAGAAGAGCAGCTACAGAGCAATAATCAATTCACTGTGAAAAATGAGTAAATATTAAGACCAAAAGTTGAAGTTGTTTGACGTATTGACTGAAATAATTGTTCCCTGGGTTGGGTTGTATTTGGTTTGAGGACTAAGTTGTAAGCTGCAGAAAAATGATAAATGGGTAAGTAAATACAGAAACTGAAGATGACTATTTTGGTCAATTTGTAGATGGCAGCAGTTCTCATGCCTTTTATACACAAGAAATAGAAGCAGGAGTAGGCCACCTGGCCTGTCGGCCCTGCTTGGCCTGTCGGCCCTGCTTGGCCTGTCGGCCCTGCTTGGCCTGTCGGCCCTGCTTGGCCTGTCGGCCCTGCTTGGCCTGTCGGCCCTGCTTGGCCTGTCGGCCCTGCTTGGCCTGTCGGCCCTGCTTGGCCTGTCGGCCCTGCTTGGCCTGTCGGCCCTGCTTGGCCTGTCGGCCCTGCTTGGCCTGTCGGCCCTGCTTGGCCTGTCGGCCCTGCTTGGCCTGTCGGCCCTGCTTGGCCTGTCGGCCCTGCTTGGCCTGTCGGCCCTGCTTGGCCTGTCGGCCCTGCTTGGCCTGTCGGCCCTGCTTGGCCTGTCGGCCCTGCTTGGCCTGTCGGCCCTGCTTGGCCTGTCGGCCCTGCTTGGCCTGTCGGCCCTGCTTGGCCTGTCGGCCCTGCTTGGCCTGTCGGCCCTGCTTGGCCTGTCGGCCCTGCTTGGCCTGTCGGCCCTGCTTGGCCATTCATGGCTGACCTGATGATGGGGCTCATTTCCATCTACTTTGCATTTCTCTATATCCCTTAATTCCTTCTTATGTTTTAAATTTTTTTATCCAGTCTTGTCCCACTGCTTCAGTGGGCAATGAATTCCATTGATTCACCATCCTTTGGCGGGGGGGTGGGGGGGGGGAAGCAGTTTCTCCTTACCTTGAGCTCAGTCTTGAGTCTATATCCCTTAGTTCTAGTCTCTCCCACCAATTGAAACCACTTTTATGATTTTATGTTTCTATAATGATCCCGCTCATCCTTATAAATTCCACCAAGTACAGACCTAGTTGACTTACTCTCCTCATAGTTTAACCACACCCCCCCCACCAATCTCTGGAATCAACCTGGTGAATCTCCTCTGTACCCAGTACGTCCTTCCCCAAGGAAGAAAACCAGAAATGTATGTAGTACTCCAGCTGCGGCCTCACCACAGTTGTAGCATAACCTCCCTGCTCCTAACTTCAATCCTTCTAGCAGTGAAGGCCAACATTCTATTTATCTTCTTGATATCCTGCTATACCTGCAAACCAGCTGTTTGTAATTCCTGCACAAGCACTCCCAAGTCCTTCTGCACAGCAACATGTTTCAATTGCTTGCCATTTTCCTTTTTCATTCCAAATTGTATTCTTTCTGCTAGACCCTTGTCCACTCACTTAACCTATCTATTTCTCTCTCAGGCTCTCTGTATCTTCTGTGCAATTTGCTTTTCCCTTCAATTTAGTGTCATCAGCAAACTTGGATACACTAAACACAGTCCCCTCTTCTACATCGTTAATGCATATCGTGAACAGTTGCAGGCCCAGCACTGACCCATTGAGGCACGCTGCTCACCACTGATTGCTAACCAGAAAAACATTCCTGTAATCTAACTCTGCTTTCTATTAATTAACTAATCCTCTATCCATGCTAAATACATCACCCCCAACTTCATGCATCCTTATCTTGTATACAAGTCTTTCATGTGGCACCTTTTAAGAACATGTTCTTAAAATTCAAGTAACCAAAGTCCATCTGCTCCCCTCTATCTACCGTGCTTGTTGCATTCTCAAAGAACTCCAGTAAGTTTTTCCAAACAGTACCTGCCTTGCTGAATCCATGCTGCATCTGCCTGATTGATCCATTTTGCCTTACTATTTATTCTTTAATGATAGTTTCTATGATGTTGCACTATAGTTCCCTGCCATTTGCCTACATATTGTTTTGAATAGTGGCGTGACATTTGCTCTCTTCCAATCTGCCAGGACCTGCCCAGAGTCAGAGAATTTTGGTAAATTATCACCAAACCCTCTACTATTACTTCTGCCATATCTTTCAGTACCCTGGGATGCATTCCATCAGGACCAGGGGACTTGTCAATCTTTAGACCTACAAGTTTGCTCAGAAAACCTCCTTAGTGATATCTATTGTGTCCAGGTCCTTTCCTCTCATTACATCCATAACGTCTACCTTTGGCATGGTAAACTTGTCCTCCACTGTGAAGACCAACACAAAATAGTAATTCAAAACCTCAGCTATTTCCTCATTGCCCAATATCAATTCCCCTTTGTTATTGTCCAAGGGACCAACCTTTAGCCACCCTTTTCCACTCTGTATAATTATAAACACTTTTGCTGTCCATTTTTATATTTTGTGCTGATCTCTTTTCATAATCTACTCACTTTGTGGTTCTTTGTTGCTTTTTAAAGTTTTCCTAATCTACTAGTTTCTCACTGCTCTTGGCGACTTTGTACGGATGAGCTTTTAGTTTGATGCCTTCCTTTATTTCCTTAGTTATCCAACACTAGCTGCCTCAACCCTCACTGCCTTTGTTTTTAAATGGAATGTATTTTTGTTGAGCACTGAAAAATCTCCCTGGTCTCCATGCAGTTTCCCTTGTTGAGGCATAATGCACTGATTTTAGACTGAACTATTGTACCCTCCATTGGTATGAGAAACTCAATAATACTGTGATCATTCTTTGCAATAACATCCCTAACTACAAGATCTGATCCTTTTTTCTGAGAGAATTAACAGGCCTGACCCGTGTTGATTCTTCAAAGTGTGATTTGATGCATCTATAATGATGTAGGTTTTCGTGCAGTTGGATAATCATGTTGAGGAACTTTGGGGGACATCCGATGCGCTCTAGTATTTGCCAAAGCCCTTTCCTGCTCACGGTGTCGAAGGCTTTGGTGAGGTCATCAACATGATTATCCAACTGCACGAAAACCAACAAGGTCGGGTCAGATACAGAAATGAGCTCTCTGAACCCTTCTCCATTAACAATGGCATGAAGCAAGGCTGTGTTCTCGCACCAACCCTCTTTTCAATCTTCTTCAGCATGATGCTGAACCAAGCCATGAAAGACCCCAACAATGAAGACGCTGTTTACATCCGGTACTGCACGGTTGGCAGACTCTTCAATCTGAGGCGCCTGCAAGCTCACACCAAGACACAAGAGAAACTTGTCCGTGAACTACTCTTTGCAGACGATGCCGCTTTAGTTGCCCATTCAGAGCCAGCTCTTCAGCGCTTGACGTCCTGCTTTGCGGAAACTGCCAAAATGTTTGGCCTGGAAGTCAGCCTGAAGAAAACTGAGGTCCTCCATCAGCCAGCTCCCCACCATGACTACCAGCCCCCCCACATCTCCATCGGGCACACAAAACTCAAAACGGTCAACCAGTTTACCTATCTCAGCTGCACCATTTCATCAGATGCAAGGATCGACAATGAGATAGACAACAGACTCGCCAAGGCAAATAGCGCCTTTGGAAGACTACACAAAAGAGTCTGGAAAAACAACCAACTGAAAAACCTCACAAAGATAAGCGTATACAGAGCCGTTGTCATACCCACACTCCTGTTCGGCTCCGAATCATGGGTCCTCTACCGGCACCACCTACGGCTCCTAGAACGCTTCCACCAGCGTTGTCTCCGCTCCATCCTCAACATCCATTGGAGCGCTTACACCCCTAACGTCGAAGTACTCGAGATGGCAGAGGTCGACAGCATCGAGTCCACGCTGCTGAAGATCCAGCTGCGCTGGATGGGTCACGTCTCCAGAATGGAGGACCATCGCCTTCCCAAGATCGTGTTATATGGCGAGCTCTCCACTGGCCACCGTGACAGAGGTGCACCAAAGAAAAGGTACAAGGACTGCCTAAAGAAATCTCTTGGTGCCTGCCACATTGACCACCGCCAGTGGGCTGATAACGCCTCAAACCGTGCATCTTGGCGCCTCACAGTTTGGCGGGCAGCAACCTCCTTTGAAGAAGACCGCAGAACCCACCTCACTGACAAAAGGCAAAGGAGGAAAAACCCAACACCCAACCCCAACCAACCAATTTTCCCTTGCAACCGCTGCAATCGTGTCTGCCTGTCCCGCATCGGACTTGTCAGCCACAAACGAGCCTGCAGCTGACGTGGACTTTTTACCCCCTCCATAAATCTTCGTCCGCGAAGCCAAGCCAAAGAAGAATGATGTAGGAAAATCATCTGATAAATTGGTGTTGGGCTCTTTGGATCGGCATAAAATGTGCCTTGTGAGTAAAGAAGCTGAATCCACAGAAATAATAAAAATTATATGCCAAGATATGGAAGGCATTGTAAAGTCTCCAAATCTTAATTGATTGGAAAATATGCCCATTTGTGCTAACAATTGAGGAGCAGTGGCTTAATGCACCTTAGATGTCAGTAATGGTTTAAACTGCTAGAAATTGGGGGAAAATGCTTGAATAATTGGTTGAGTCATCTTAATTTATGGAAACTTGTGAGGAGCTTGAGATTGTTTATTTTTTTTGCAATTCTTGGATGTACCGAAAGAGTTTTTTTTAAAGCTAGCATTGTCGAGTTTTGGATGGAGGGGCCATAGTCATTTTGCATATAGTGAGCTCCTTCCTATACACTACGTGATCCTGACCGGGGGTGGGGTCCTGCCTATTTTTATTGAAGGATAACTTTTGACCATGAGACTATAAGAGTATAATTCCCTGCTTTGAACGATGTGTAAAGCATTAAGTGGCATTTCCACAGTACTGTATTAATAACTGGACTGACAATCTAGGCTTTGATAGACTCCAGGGCATCTGTGGACTTGAATTTCAGTTAACGATTTAGCATTTGATCACAAAACAAATCTTTTTTCTTTTCTTTGGCTTGGCTTCGCGGACGAAGATTTATGGAGGGGGTAAAAAGTCCACGTCAGCTGCAGGCTCGTTTGTGGCTGACCAGTCCGATGCGGGACAGGCAGACACGATTGCAGCGGTTGCAAGGGAAAATTGGTTGGTTGGGGTTGGGTGTTGGGTTTTTCCTCCTTTGCCTTTTGTCAGTGAGGTGGGCTCTGCGGTCTTCTTCAAAGGAGGCTGCTGCCCGCCAAACTGTGAGGCGCCAAGATGCACGGTTTGAGGCGTTATCAGCCCACTGGCGGTGGTCAATGTGGCAGGCACCAAGAGATTTCTTTAGGCAGTCCTTGTACCTTTTCTTTGGTGCACCTCTGTCACGGTGGCCAGTGGAGAGCTCGCCATATAATACGATCTTGGGAAGGCGATGGTCCTCCATTCTGGAGACGTGACCCATCCAGCGCAGCTGGATCTTCAGCAGCGTGGACTCGATGCTGTCGACCTCTGCCATCTCGAGTACCTCGACGTTAGGGGTGTGAGCGCTCCAATGGATGTTGAGGATGGAGTGGAGACAACGCTGGTGGAAGCGTTCTAGGAGCCGTAGGTGGTGCCGGTAGAGGACCCATGATTCGGAGCCGAACAGGAGTGTGGGTATGACAACGGCTCTGTATACGCTTATCTTTGTGAGGTTTTTCAGTTGGTTGTTTTTCCAGACTCTTTTGTGTAGTCTTCCAAAGGCGCTATTTGCCTTGGCGAGTCTGTTGTCTATCTCATTGTCGATCCTTGCATCTGATGAAATGGTGCAGCCGAGATAGGTAAACTGGTTGATCGTTTTGAGTTTTGTGTGCCCGATGGAGATGTGGGGGGGCTGGTAGTCATGGTGGGGAGCTGGCTGATGGAGGACCTCAGTTTTCTTCAGGCTGACTTCCAGGCCAAACATTTTGGCAGTTTCCGCAAAGCAGGACGTCAAGCGCTGAAGAGCTGGCTCTGAATGGGCAACTAAAGCGGCATCATCTGCAAAGAGTAGTTCACGGACAAGTTTCTCTTGTGTCTTGGTGTGAGCTTGCAGGCGCCTCAGATTGAAGAGACTGCCATCCGTGCGGTACCGGATGTAAACAGCGTCTTCATTGTTGGGGTCTTTCATGGCTTGGTTCAGCATCATGCTGAAAAAGATTGAAAAGAGGGTTGGTGCGAGAACACAGCCTTGCTTCACGCCATTGTTAATGGAGAAGGGTTCAGAGAGCTCATTGCTGTATCTGACCCGACCTTGTCTTTGGTCTTTGCCCTCAGACAGCTCCAAGAAAAGTGTAGAGAACAAAACAAAGGACTCTACATCACCTTTGTTGACCTCACCAAAGCCTTCGACACCGTGAGCAGGAAAGGGCTTTGGCAAATACTAGAGCGCATCGGATGTCCCCCAAAGTTCCTCAACATGATTATCCAACTGCACAAAACAAATAGATAGTTGTAAAACTTCATCTGGTTCATCAATGCCCTTTGGGGAAGAAATCTATAGTGTTTATAGATGGATATTTTTTACTTCAAGCTTGTTTTATGTTTGTTCTGGTTTCTGGATTACTGTTAGTAATTTCATGCTTGGGTCTCTGCGTCAATGGGAGCATGAGCTGTAAATCTGCTAACGATGCAGACTTCTGTGTTCAAATTCAATGCAGAATGTATAATGGGTTGCTGTCAAGTTCTTGTTGAGCAACTCTGAACCAAAACATTTACAAAAAAATTAAACAGTAGTTTGGGATTTTGAAGTTTTCCAGCACTAATTTGACCCTTAATTCCAGAAGCATTGGGATGAGGTTAATTAGCCTGTTGAGACTGAAGATCATGCACAGGTTGGGGAAAATTATTTGGAGCTCGTTATACTTTGTTTCTGGTCATGCTGGTATATCCCAGGGGTGTGAAGGATTGAAATCTCTGCACTAGGAATAGGTCATTATTCTGAAGACTTGAGAGAGACTGCTATTGCTGGAATCTGGAGGAAAAAAACCAATTTTCTGGAAGAACTGATCAGGTTGAAAAGAATTGTAGGACTCCTTCATCAAGGTAATTATTCTCCTTTAACCTGAAAGATCCTGGGATATGATTCTGTACTATACAATGGACAAGGAAGGAACTTTGAGCAACTAGTTGGGACATTTTGGCCCAAGTTAAAAGTCAAAGTTCAGATTTACTGTCAACGTACATGTACGACAACCTATACAACATCGATATTCTTTTTCCTGCAAGCCAGGCAGAATTTCTACTTGTTGGTAGAGCAAAAAACAATTCAAGAAGAGTAACCAAAAGAGAAATGTAAACAAACTACAATACAGAAGAAAAATGAATTTAAAAAAATAGTTGCAAAGTAAGGTTCCTTAAATTATTCTCTGCGTTTGATGTTGAGGAGTCTGATGGTGGAGGGGTAGCAACTGTTCCTGAACTTGGTGGTACAAGTCATGAGGCACCTATCTCTTTCCTGATAGTACCGAGCATGTCTGGGTGGTGCAGATCCTTGATGATTGCTGCTGCCCGACGGCAGCGTTCCATCTAGATGCTCTCGTTGGTGGGGAGGGTAATATACTGGGCTTTTGCAGGGATTCCTACTCTGGTGTTGGTGCCCCCCGTGCCAGGCCATGATGTTGCTGGTCAGCACACTTTCCACTGCACATCTGTAAATGTTTTCCAGTTTCCAGTGCCATTGTCAAAGACTTCCAACTTGGGCCAAATTGTCCCAACCAGTTGCTCAAAGTTCCTTCCTCAATGATTTGGAATTTGTGTTTTTTAAAAAAAAAATAGCTTGCCTGTCCCTAACCTAGTTCTATATTTGCACTATCTTTCTCTCAAGTATGGAGACAATAGTTTCTTTTGGCTAATGAATTCTTGTTGTGGTTTTGAAGACCCTTTATTAAAATACCCTCAAGCTTGTTTACTCTTAAGTTTTATAGTGCATTCTTTGAGTTTTCTTGGCACCCCTCATCTTTTACCTGCATAAAAGAGCTGTTGGATTTGGAGTATAATCATATCCTGTGTTCTTTCTGTCATTTTGTAACTTTAGTGCAACTGTTGGAAAGTTGGGTTGTATAAAATCAAAGCACTTTTGTTTGAGAGTGGAGCTTCATGTATGTCGAGGTACAGAATGGGAGAGTTTGAATAGCTGCTGAATTATGTTGTACCAAAACCAACGTTGCACGGTAATCCTGTCAATGCTTGCTTGATCTTGATTGTTTTTCTACAAAAACAGCTTGCAAGAGGCATGCTTTTGCTTGTTTATTTCAAAAATTTGGTTAGCATGTGCCTTATTCCTGCAGAATATAGTCAATGGCAACTAAATTTATGGGTAATTTTTAAAATTTTAGCAAGGAGACAGGCCATTTTGGCCCACGAGCCTGTGCCGCCCAATTACATCCAATTGACCTACGACCCCCAGTACGTTTCAAAAGGGGGAGGAAACCGGAGCCCCTGGGGAAATCCCACACAGACATGGGGAGAACAAACGCCTTACAACAACGGTCCCAGTTGCTGGCCCTCTAACAGCGTTGCACTAATCGCTACGCCAACCACAATAAATTAGTAAGTTAGGCTTCTATTTTGTCTCCTGGTGGTAGCCTGAGCTGATGGATTATTGAGCTCTAGTAATATATTGACTTGTATTTGTGCATTTTGAAATCATGGGTCAGGTATTTTCCCAAATATTTCTCATTATGGCACTATTTCAATTATTATTTACACCAAATGGGTGTATATTTTTGAAAATAATTCTGGATCAACAGCAATTACAAGTTGAACTTTGTCAATCCCAACCCACCCTTGTTTTGCTAATCAACGACACTGGTAGAAGAGAGATGACAAATTTGCATTGTGATGGTCTTAACTTCTGAGATGGGAAGCTTCAAAAATCTAGCTGTAACTCTGTAAGGTCTGTTTGAAAACAAGCATCGAGGAACTGTTCAGCCCCAGGGAAATCCCAATGACATTGAGTAATTCTGGACATAATAAAATGCTTGTGCATTCAGAAACTTTTGGAGTTGGGTACTATCAGAGAGGGTTCTAATGCACCAGATAGTGGAATGGATGTTGGTACTGGCTATCATTAATTTCCTTGGAGATGGCTACCCTCCTGGAATGGTCCATAATGGATTGGGATACAGAGCAAGGGTATTGTTTCAACGATGAGTTGAAGCAAGTCTTAATCCCAGCTATGAATAGAAAATAGTAACCGTGTCAAATTTTAATGGTGTAAAATTCTAATCTTTTAAATTTGAATTTATTTCAGTTGTTTTTAACTAAATTGAATAGTGTATTGCATGCAAATGACAAGTTCAGAAATAATTTGGTCTGTTTACAAAAGCTTCTAGAAATTTGATTAGGGGTTATGGATGAGCCACTTCCAACAAGTCATTTTGTAGATTGTACTCCACTCTATATCAAAGGACAACTAGGTGATGTCACTAGGTGACATTTACCATATTTAAGATTTGGATTAATTCTCAACGCCTGCACTTTTGTACAGATGGGTTCTTGTCTTCTATATGCTTACATACTTACTTCTTGAATGCAGTTCATTTTTGCTCAACAGATGCATTCTGGTGCCTTTATTAAAGGTAGATATTTGACTTTTGTTCCACAATCTGATCTACTTGATCTGTGACATTAAGCAAAGCTGAATAGCCAAATTTTCTGTACAATTCTGTATTGTCAATAAAACAATTTGTGAACTAGAATCCTCTAAATCTAATCTCAGGAGCTGCTGAAGGAACCCAGTGGGTCAGACAGCATCACTGAAACAGTGGAGCTGGATGGAAGTGACCTAAAATTGGAAAAATCAGTGTTCATGCCATTGGGTTCAAGGCTATCAAGCAGGAAATTAATATTCAAGTTTGTGTTCAGCCTTGCCTCGACAATGGACGGGAAATGTCAATGGTTGACTACTGGAAGCTCAAATAGAGCAGTGGGAAGACTAAACACCAATACCAATGTAGAGAAGGCCACACAGTGCACTAAATGCAGTATATTGGGTTAGATGATTCACATGTAAAGCTCTGCCTCATTTGGAAGGCCTGTTGTGGCTCTGAATGAAGGTGAGGGGGAAGAGAAAGGGACAAGTTTTGCACTTTCTGTGATTACAGTGCGAACTGCCTTAGGGCGTGATTACTGCATTTTGTGTACTCTGGCCATTTCTACATTAGTGAAACCATATGCAGATGGGGTGATTGCTTCTGTTCATGGATCTAAGTTAGAACAACCATTTCAACTTCCTCAACCATTCTTACCCAGATATGTCTGTCCTCTGCCTCATCGGTTGTCAGGGTGAGGCCAAATGTAAACTTAAGGAACTACACGTATTCTTCCTGGTCAGCCGAACAGTGTGAACATTTGTGTGTTTTCTTTTCCAAATTTGGGTAACCCAAAGCCCCCATCCAATTCCATTGATTCAATCTTTTTTTTTTCTCTAGCTTTTGCTCCATTTTGGTGGTGTCTCCACCTCTCGTGCCTTCTGTTCTATCACCTCTTAGCTCGTCCCTCGACCTCTTTTTTTTCCCCTGAATACACGTGGACTGTTTATCTTGGTCGATAGAAGGTCCAGCCCAAAACATTGACCACTTCTACACATGGATGCTGTCTTGCCGGCTGAGTTCAAAAAGCTAGCTCATTGTTTGCTCATTATTTCCAGTATCTACTGTCTGTGTTCCTCTAATCTTGTGTCCAGGTAAGCTTGAATTTTTAGGAATGACAATTATGAACATTAGTAATTAATTTGGTTTAACTGTTTATTCATTGTACTGACATTCAGATAATGAGTTTACATCTCCAGTTTGGTGTTAATTGCACAGACAGCAAGTGTATACCTTACTCTTCGCTACTCTTTCACAAAAAACAAAATGTGGACAATTGATACTTTTGTATTTAGTATTTTGAAAAAGCGTAAATATCAAGTCTTTTTTGCAGAGTAGAAAAATGTTGGAATTGAAGTTCATCATCCAATTGTAAAAGTACAACACAATGAAACCCCATTCTCTGGTTTGTGGTGCAAATACACACACAAGCAAGCTCTGCAAAATGAAGGAAATGTGGGAGATAGCTCGATTGACAATGAAGGGAAACAGGGTTACTTTCAACACATTTCCGATATCTGGGTTGGCAGCAGGAACATCAAGCTCAAGGACTGTCGCACCTCAGGGCTTTGTGCTTAGCCCGCTCCTGTTAACACTGCAGACCCATGACTGCAATGCCAGATCCAGCTGTGACAGTATCCTCAAGTTTGCAGATGACATGACCGTAGTTGGCTTCAGCAAAAACGGTGAGTCATACTACAGAGATGAAAAATTTCATGAAATGGTGCAAGAAATACAAGCAGAATCTCAAGTAAAAACAAAAGCACAATGATGGAGAAACTCAGCAGGTCAAACAGTGCCCTTTATATCGCAAAGATTAAAAATGTATAACCACTGTCTCGAATCTTAATGTGGACAAGACAAGGGAGATGATTGTGGACTTCAGGAGGTCTAGATATGACCTCCCTCCTACATATCAATAACCCCGTAGTGGAGAGCATCAAATTTGATGGAGTCCACTTAAGAAGTGACTCATCCTGAACACAGTATCTCCTCACTTGACAGGAAGGTTGAGGCAGGCAAGACTGCCGGCCACCATTATGTCAGCTTTCTTCAGGAGCTCTATTGAGAGCGTCCGAGCTGGCTACATCACAGTGTGGTACAGTTGATATAAAGCATTGGATTGGAGGGCAATCCACAGGACCATAAAAGCGGCAGAGAGGATTACAGAAGACTCCCTCCTCTCCCCCACAAGTATTTACAGAGAATGTTGCTTAGAGAGCTTGCAAAATCTGCAAGGATCCCTACCTCCCCACACCCAGCATCTTCCAGCTACTTCTGTTAGGAAAGAAATGCAGAGGTAATTGAGACAGATTCACCAGACTGAGGAACAGCTTCTTCCCACAGGCAGTGAAACTGCTGAATAACTGCTAAAACAACTCCCTGTGACTATTATTTATTAATAATATTACTTTTTAAATATGTTTATAGGTTCTGTGTATATGTATAGGTTATATGTGCATTTGCACCATGGACCAGAGAACACTGTTTCGTTGGGTTGTACTGTTTGCAAGTAAGGATGATAAAGTATCTTGAGCTTGAGTAAACAGATTGGTTGTTCTGACAAACAGGAGCCTGATTCACTCAAGTTGTTGAATTCATTGAGATCTGAAGACCAGTGTGACTGCAAGATGAGATGCTGAAACTTGAACTTGCATTGAAGTTTTGGGCAATTCTGTCTGGATCACTCATGTTAACTGAGCAGAAATGTTCTGCAAACTACATTTGCAGTCAAAACCAAAACACAAGCACAGAGTATTCACCATTAACATAACGCTTCTTCATCAAAAAGGGTTATTTTGGGCTAAGATGGTGGAAAGGGAGAAAGTGAAAGGATAGAATTTTGTATCCTTGTTAATTTTTGGGTTTGCTGAAGCTACAAAACAGTTGCAAGCAGGGTTGAGAGATTTGGGTGGTAGTATATCCTATCGATACATCTGCTTGCTTTGTAGTAGCTTGCAGCACAAAGGGGCAATTGGTTTGTCATTTTATCTCTTCTGGTATCTCAATTTCAAACAAATACTTTCTACTTTTCATAAGATTTGTTTCCAGTTGGGGCCCAAAAATAAGTTTGTTATGGGATATATTTGTTTTATCTTCCTTCTGACACACCCAATGTGCCCTGCTTTATCATTTTATGGCATTTTGGAATTCTTAAAATAGCCACAATTTATGTAATGAAAAATGCACAGTTACGGCAAATAGGCTATATTCTTCATTCACTAGATCTGAATCTTTTAATTATTTTGATTTTTTTTTGTACTTATTGATAGTAAATTATTAAGAATCAGCAATAATTGATGCAGATTGCAGAGGGTAATGCCACCTCCAGGAGGTGGAAAGCAAGAACTTTTAATACCAATGCTACAGCCAGTTGGTGCTGGAAGCTTAACTGGCTATTCTTAGTATTAGGTTATTGGCTGCATTATTCATCCAGAGCTGTTGGAGGACCATCTCTAGGTGAAAGATTTCCATTGGTATGGCAGAAACCTGTTGGACCTCCAGTGCACTGAGGAAATGCTGCCAAAGTTCAGATTTATTGTCAGAGTATGTACATGACATCACATACAACCCTGAGATTTTCCTTCTTGCAGGCCAGGCAAAACAAAACTACTCCAGAAAAGATGCACATACAAAAGAGAGAAGCAAAGAAGGAAGTGCAAACAAATTGCAACACAGAAAATAAATATTCAGTAATAAATTATGTACAAAGCAAGAGTCCTTCAGTGAGACTCCGATTGAGTACGTTGAAGAGTCGGATTGTGGAGATGTAGCCGCTGTTCCTGAATTGGGTGGTCTGAATTTTGAGGCAGCAGTGAGAACAGAATGTGTGCTCGGTGGTGTGGATCCTTGATGTCGTTGTTCTCAGATGGCAGCGTTCCATGTAGATTTTCTCAATGGTAGAAAGAGTTTGCCTGTGATGTACTGAGCTGGGTCCCATACCTTTTGCAGGACTTTCAACTCTAGTTATTGGTGCCCCCACATCAGCCAGTCAGCACTCTTTCCACCACACATCTGCAGAACTTTGTCAAGGATACTGATGTCATACCCAACCTCTGCAAACTCGTGAGGAATTAAAGGCATTCATATGCTTTCTTCAAGATATTATTAAGTTGGGTCCAGGAAGGATCCTTCGAGATGATGGTTCCCAAGAATTTAAATGTGCCCATCAAAACCACCTCTGATTTCCTCCAATTATTTTTAGATTGTACACTTCTGGCTTTCACCTCCTGAAGTCAGCTCTTTGGTTTTGGTCACATTGAATGAGAGGTGGTTATTAGTACACCTTTCAGCCAAGTTTTCAATCTCCCTCTTCATCCCCATTTAATGTAACTCACTACAATGGTAATGTCAGCAAATTTGTAGATGATGGTGTTGTCATAACACCACACAGTGTTTGGTGTAAAGAGAATAGCGCAGGATGCTAAGAATGTGGGCCTGTGGTGCTCCGATACTGATGGAGATTGCAGAGATCTTCTTGCTTATCCTCTCTGATTGTAGTTTAGAAGTGAGAAAATCCAGGATCCAATTACACAGTGAGATGTCGAGCCCCAGGACTTGGAGTTTGCTGATCAGTTTTGAGGGGATGGTGGTGTGAATACTGAACTATGATTGATAAATGTATCCAATTATCACATTCCAGGTTGCAGGAGAATCTGCTGAGGGAGCCACTGAGGCTTGGTGGAATTAACTAGAGGGCTCTACGGGGAAGAATCGCAGTCTAGAGTCCTGTACCAGGCATTGAGGGGCTGAGACCGAGGGGGGAAGTCTCTCAAACTCCAAGGGGTGGGGTGGATGGAATGACAAGGTGCCACAATGTTGGCAATGATGCTAAATAGAGAACTAATGTAACAGTGTACATTGTGGAGTGAAACACAGAAGTGATTGAAGTCCAAACACAATGCTGGAGAAGCTTGGGTCACACAACATAATTTATAAAGCAAAGACAAAGAATCCTACCCAACTGTGATCTGCAATTTCTTCAGCATTGTGTTTTTACTTGTAGCCATCGACATTGATGGAAAGGCATGGATATAATACTTGAAGATGTGAAGATGCAACGGTTTTCCTTTGTAAATTTATTGTGAATAAGGCTTTTTTTTGAAAAATGTTACGGAGTTGATTTGTTTAGTTTTACAGCTCTAATTTTTAAATTGGATTTTAGGCATATTTCTTTCCACTTGCATTCAACATTTCAAAGCTGAGGAGGGAAGCAAAGGTGGAAGAGGCAGTTCTCTCTGGAACGTCATCTGCAATGTGATGTCTATTCTTTGAAGTGACTTGTCTTTCCAATTGTGAATTGAATTGAATATTTTATTTATAGAGCACATTTTAAACACAACAGAATGTTCTCTCAATTATACTTAACTCTTCAAAAATTTAAAAAATTGGATCCAATATTATGTGGTCAGGAAGTTGGTTCATTTTTCATTCTACTAAGCTTAGAAGTTGGAAATTTTTTGGAGAAAATATTAGAGTTTAAATTCCCACAGAACCAGATGTAATTTTTGTTGGGTAATATTAAAGTGGTTGGATCTAAATTAAGGGTAATCATGTATCAAATTCAATTTTTACAATGAGCTGTTTCTAGGAAGTACATAGCCATTACTTGGAAATCAGATACAGATTTAGGGATGGAGAGATGGCAGGCTGAGTTGCGTACTTGCATTCCACTTGAGAAAATAACACAATGTACATAATAATAAGTATCTTTTAAAAAAAAAAATATATATATGGAACCCATAATTACTATACATTGATTTGAAAATTTGAAGGACTCTCTGAAAGCCCATCCTGTTAGTAACCCCCAGATCCATTATTATTAGTATTGAGACTTTTTGACATTCTCCCAACTCTTTATTTTTTCCTTATTTTTCTTTCATGTATTTTGTGGGGGAAGGAATGGGGTTTGATTGTGGGTGGGTGGGGGTGGGTGGGTGTGTGTGTGTGTGTGTGTGTGTACACAGCGACAGGCTGCCTAAATGCACTGGCATGGCCAACTCAGCCCCATGCCCTACAAACCCAAACTATCTGGGCAGGCATTGCAGCTCCCTAGGCAACCATAACAAAAGCGAGGCCAAGAAGTTTATCTGTGGTCAGGGGAATCTATAGAAATTCAAACCTTATCATCATTTCTTGAAACTGTGACCGTTATAATGAGCAACATTAAAAAAAAGTTTATTAACACTCTTGGAGACACTTTACACAAAACACAATTTAGACTTTAGACCCAAAGCATTATATAAAATTCATTAACAAGCTGAACTACATTTATTATACACAAAACACTCAGTTGCAATTATATTAAAAAAAATGAAAAATCTATGCCACCAATACTTTGACGAGAAACCAATAGTAGCACCCTAGGGTTGAAAGACCGCAGCAGTCGTTAGTAGCTCGAGTAAGGAGTCTCTCTGTTTACGTTCTCTGTCCTGTGGCTTTTGTAAAGGTACCTCCAAACCCCACAGAAAAACACATTGCCATCAACCCCTACCACGCGACCACTCAGGAACACCCCACCTGTGTGGAGGAGTCCTGGCCCCATCAACAGTCCACAGTTCAGCTCCATAACCTTGGTGGGGCATCCCCTCGAGCACATCTCCCTACTTCACCCAGCGACAAACCCTGGGTTCCACCTCGTTCGCCACAGCTCCACATCCGACCCCAGGCTGGGCCGCATCTGCCACCACACCCATCGCTTAGGCCACACCATTGTCATCCAAGCCTCCACGCTGACATTCCAGGCGCCACCTCAGCTGTCAGGATCTCTGCAATGGACACACCTCAGACAGAGCTAGAGTCGCCGCCAGCAGTAGATCCCTGAAGCACTCCCTGGTGTTCGTCCACTGGTTCCAGTGCCTCATACATTGTGCACGGCTACATACTTCAGGTAATATGCACCCGAGCCTGGAGAACTGTATTGAGCTGCAGTCACGTTGCTGCTATCTCAATGTCAAAGACGTTGAAGTGTGTGCGCGCGCGCGCTGATTAGACATAGCTGAAATCCACATCTTCCATTTATAAAGTTCTCTCATTGATGATGAAGAGTTTTACATTTACAAAAGTTCAAAGTACAAATGCAATGAAATTCTTACTTGCAGCTTCCTTGATAAATAAAACATTAACAATAGCTTTCTATAATTAGCTTAACACACCACAAAGAGATAAAAGCATAATATTCATGGTGGGTGTCGCATAAAATATGCTGTGTCAGTGGTGCAGACAGATCTTGGTAGTCTTTGAATAGTGTTATCGTTTAGGATTGTAGAGGGAGGTTCAAGAGCCTTACAGAGGGTGGCACGGCTAGCGTAGCGATTAGTGCCAATGATCCGAGTTCTATTCTGGTGCTGTCAGTAAGGAGTTTGTATATTCTCAGGTTCTCCCTGTGTCTACGTGGGTTTCCTCTGAGCGCGCTGGCTTTCTCCCACCCTTCAATATGTACGGGGGTTGTGGGTTAATAGGGTGGCATGGGCTCGTGGGCCAGAAGGCCCTGTTACCATGCTTTATGTATAAATTTAAAAATCTGTTTGTTTTGGTGGGGCGGAGTAGGAACTGATTTTGAACAGAGATGCTGGACTTTAAGCTTGTATTCTTTTTATTTGATCCAGGATGTTGACTTGTCATTTAAGCTGAAGTGGTGGCACTATGAAGGTGGTGCTTCTCCCCCCTCAAATAAAATTGGAAAGGAATTTCCAAGCAATGCACAAATGCTGGAGAAACTCAGCAGGTCACACTGCATTTCAGAATAGGCAATCTTTTGTCTACAGAGAATTAATGGTAATGTACAGTTTGGAAATGTCCATGATGTGATTTTTTTTTTTTTTGTGGCTGTCATGTGATCAGAAATTAACAGACTGTTACTGTAGAGCAGGGATGTCAAACTCAAATTCACAGAGGGCCAAAATTAAAAACTTGGACTAAGTCGAGGGCCGAACTAAATATTTATTGAAAATTTTCAACAACATCTGCATGTTTTCTCTTCTTTCAACATATGTAATGTTAAACTTTTTCTTATTAAAATAAATGTTTAATAATAGTTTTGGATAAACTCTTTCCAGAAGCATTAACAAATGAGAAATAAATTATTCAATAAATAATATTTCTCTATAGAGGATTTGTCAAATGTTGCTAGTGTGCTGTCGAATAGTAAAATCTGAGAGCTATTGAGAATGTGGGAGAATAACATGATTCCTGAAACAATCCAATGGGTGACTGATTGTGGGCATGAACTCTAGCAGGGTTATTTGCCATGCCCTTTTTCCATTGGTACAGATATCCTTTGATTTACACACTTTTCAAGTTTTATGCCTAATGAACTTGTATCCAGGTGCAGGACCATTTTTAACCAGGAATATATTTATCATTGTGACATGAAACTATTGGAAGATCATTTTATCCTGAGATTAAAGTTCATAATCCTTACTCAGACCTGTGTGCGGGAGGGCGGGGTTTGCAGGCGATCGGGTTGGACAACGACAGTGCGGGGGCATCGGCTCTCGCTGCAGGGCGGCATCTCGGCGGATCAGTGGCCCCGTCACCGAGAGTCGCGGGTCGGCCTGCGGCAGGGAGGGAGAGTGGACAACGGTCCTGGCGAGGCCAGGCCCCCCCTGAGTTTCTGCCGAACCCCCCTTGACCTGCTGAGTTTCTCCCGGACCCCCCTTGACCTGCTGAGTTTCTCCCGGACCCCCCTTGACCTGCTGAGTTTCTCCCGGACCCCCCTTGACCTGCTGAGTTTCTCCCGGACCCCCCTTGATCTGCTGAGTTTCTCCCGGACCCCCCTTGACCTGCTGAGTTTCTCCCGGACCCCCCTTGACCTGCTGTGTTTCTCCCGGACCCCCCTTGACCTGCTGAGTTTCTCCCGGACCCCCCTTGACCTGCTGAGTTTCTCCCGCACCCCCTTGACCTGCTGAGTTTCTCCCGGACCCCCCTTGACCTGCTGAGTTTCTCCCGGACCCCCCTTGACCTGCTGAGTTTCTCCCGGACCCCCCTTGACCTGCTGAGTTTCTCCCGGACCCCCCTTGACCTGCTGAGTTTCTCCCGGACCCCCCTTGACCTGCTGAGTTTCTCCCGGACCCCCCTTGACCTGCTGAGTTTCTCCCGGACCCCCCTTGACCTGCTGAGTTTCTCCCGGACCCCCCTTGACCTGCTGAGTTTCTCCCGGCCCCCCCTTGACCTGCTGAGTTTCTCCCGGCCCCCCCTTGACCTGCTGAGTTTCTCCCGGCCCCCCCTTTGACCTGCTGAGTTTCTCCCGGATCCCCCTTTGACCTGCTGAGTTTCTCCCGGATCCCCCTTTGACCTGCTGAGTTTCTCCCGGATCCCCCTTTGACCTGCTGAGTTTCTCCCGGATCCCCCTTTGACCTGCTGAGTTTCTCCCGGATCCCCCTTTGACCTGCTGAGTTTCTCCCGGATCCCCCTTTGACCTGCTGAGTTTCTCCCGGATCCCCCCTTGACCTGCTGAGTTTCTCCCGGATCCCCCCTTGACCTGCTGAGTTTCTCCCGGATCCCCCCTTGACCTGCTGAGTTTCTCCCGGATCCCCCTTGACCTGCTGAGTTTCTCCCGGACCCCCCTTGACCTGCTGAGTTTCTCCCGGACCTCCCTTGACCTGCTGAGTTTCTCCCGGACCTCCCTTGACCTGCTGAGTTTCTCCCGGACCTCCCTTGACCTGCTGAGTTTCTCCCGGACCTCCCTTGACCTGCTGAGTTTCTCCCGGACCCGCTTTTCCTTCCGTGCCGGTGTCCCAGGACCTTTCCAGGGCAGTCTCCGCGCTCAGGACCGCGCTGGGATCCCGGACAGCGGTGGAGGAGCAGGTGAGCGCAGCTAATCCTGATCCAGCCCACGCCACTCCCAAGATTGGCAGGGGGTACCACCCTACGTGCCCGACCAGCCTCGCTCTCCACGTGTACTCTGGGCACCCGCCGCTGATCCGGTGGGAAGGCGCAGGGTGGCCTGCGGCTGGTGCCCCCATCGCCCGGCGGGGAGCCCCAATCTTCCCTCCAGCGTCCGACTCCATCTGCAGCTCCAAGAAACGCTGTGCCACTGGGGTTCCGGGCGCTGGGAAGCGGCCTTGGCTTCCCCTGACACCTGCCAAGCCGTGCTGCGGTGGTGGGGGTGGGTGGGGGGAACATGACAGCGTGTTTATAAAACCACCCACTACTACTTTTCAAGGACCAGGATTTTTCTCTCTCTCTCTCACCCTGGGACACAGCGGTTACTGTGCATGCGCTATACTGGCGCGGCGCCAGCGGGCCACCTCTAATACATTTTTGATATGATCTTGCGGGCCAAATATAATTATATCGCAGGCCAAATTTGGCCCGCGGGCCAGAGTTTGACATGTGTGCTCTAGAGGAAACTCAGCACTCTACACAGTCACACAAACTGAAATGAGATGGTTGATTTTTGACGTAGCAATGAAATGAAAAGCACTGCGTGCCTGATGCAATATGCACTAGGTGCAGGAGTGATCTCAGTTATATCCTTGTGGTGTGGACTTAATTATTGTCCTTTTTGAAATTGCCAGTAGGCCAGGCAGAGACTCAAATATAATGAGTGGCTTGATTTAAACTTAATTAGACTGAGGCTGAAGCCACTGAAAAGGCTTCAAATACTGTAGATACTTTAACCTTTTATGTGGAGAGAAATCGTTTTTTTAAAAAAAAAAGTACCTTTCCTGTATTTTGAAAGGGATTTTTTGATTTTTCTTGAGACAATTGCCTGCCTTACGTAATTTCAGCATCTTTTTGGTTTTGTACAGCATATGTAGTATTCTGCGTATGTGGCAGACAGAGGCTTGTTAGATACTGTAAATGCAATAGTTTTGAGTTGTGTGTTCCTATGTGGGATCTAAGCCACTGGGAAATGAATTCATGTGTGCTTTGAATTCAACTGGTTAAATTTTCATGTTTATTGTTTACATTGTCATTAAATCTTAATATTTTCATAACTACTGAAGATGATACCTTTTCAAAATAAAAGAAATATTAGCAAATTTATTATAAGCTGGGGCATCGTACTGGAGGTTTGAAAAAGCATGGAAATTAAAAGCAATAATATAAAATGAGGCATTATTAGCGTGCTCTTGCTTTTCTTTGCATTGCATGAAAAATTAAAACTAGAGTAACAATGAAGTGACCGTTTTCTAAATGATTGTGAAGGCACAAAGATGAATTGCACATTGTAGTGTTGATAATTTTTCCAGTTATGTGGGGGTGGGGGTGGGGGTGGGGGTGGGGGTGGGGGTGGGGGTGGGGGTGGGGGTGGGGGTGCCTGTTCAGACTGGCTTGTGTCAACTCCAAATGATGGTTAGTGGGCCATTCTCCACTACACATCACGGAGACTACATTGTTCCTTAGCATGTATATAAAGGACTATTCATAATAGTTTTGCTTCTTTTGAATAATTGGTGGCAAAATTTAATATACCAAATACAGATTTTTTAGATATTTACAAGTTACACATTTGTTCAATCTCAGATTCCCGATTTTCCACAAATTCCTGATTTACTTCTGGATTTTCAACGTTCTCACAAAGGTTTACTCTCTCTTATTTATAATAATTTGCTTGATTGAAGAACAGCCTCTTTTAGTTTAGCTCGAGCGATTGGGAACAGGATTTGAATCTTTCATTTGGGATTCCATTTGTAATTTGATTCGTACCACCACCCTTTGTGCACGACATTGTTTATTGCAATTTAAAGTGGTCCATAGAGTCCATTTATCTAAAGCTAAATTAGCTTGTTTTAATTCTGATATAAACCTTGTACGTGACAAATGTAAAATTGCGCATGCTTCTTTGGTTCATGTTTTAGTTTTGCCCTAGTCTACAAAAATTTTGGAAAATTTTTCATACTCTATCGGTGATTCTCAAGGTTACATTGCTCTGTCTGGATTATCTGATGATCTTTTATTGACGTCATCTCAAAACTGAATAGACATGGGGTCCTTTTAATGATTTTAAAGTTTTAAGATTGATCTAAACTTTGATGCTGCGTAGTCGGGGTCCAAGTTGTCACCACTTGATATTCACATGTTAGGTTTTTTTTAACCTTGCCTAATAGAAGAGGTTTTGACCATATGGGATTTTTTCTTTTTTTATTCTTCAATAAAGGATGAAATATCCTGAACTTGTAACACCTCATTAGATAGAAAAGTGCAGCATTGGCTACACTTCTAAGGAGGGTGAGGCGAACAGCCCCTATCTTAGCAACATTTTGCAGGAACACAACTGAGAACGTCTTGTCTGGCTGCATGGTATTGTGTGGTATGGTGGCTGCAAGGCATCAGACTGGAAGTCTATACAGAGTATCATTAATACAACCAAGAGGATCACTGGGGTCTCCCTTTCCTCTATTCAGGTAAACTCCTTCTTATAATGGGGCTCGGTTCCAGGACTTGCATTGCAAGTTGAAATTATTGTAAATTGGGGTAAACATTTATAGATTTAAAAAAAAATGCCATGACATTCTTATCGTGTATTCCTGGAATAAGCCAGAAAAAAAATAATTGAAAACAAGAGTTCAGACACAGGTAGGCCAGGACTTCGGGAGCTCAGATGCGCGGGCGGCCGGGGAGAGGACCCGTGGCCGGGAGCTCTGATGTGCAGGTGGGCAGGGAGAGGACACTGAAAACCTTTAATCATACTTTGTAGTTTGAGCCCCACGATCACGGCAACAGAGAACTCCACAGCACCGAGAAGGTGGCAAGCAACTCGCTGGGTAATTAGGGGCAGCGGTGTCAACTCGCAACCGGCGTTGTGATTTGGAACACCTGCTGATTGCCATTGCTCTCCCCCTCCCCGGTGACGGCAATCTGCACGTGCATTCCAAATCACCTTTCTTTAAAACCGGCATTGGGTCCATAGAATCGAATTTCTTTGAGGTGCACTGAAATTATGACATTTAAGGGGGGGGCTGGTGGCAGTGTGAAGCGATCTGCGTACGCTGATTGAATGAAAGCATTTCCTGAAGAGAGGGAAAAGCAACAGCGTTGATACAGGTTTTGTTGGGGTTGTACATGATAATAAACTTGAACTTGAGGCAATTGGACAGGCAAGTTATCCTTTCCTGCTCCAATTTTCCCCAAACAAGAAGCAAGTTTTTGTTTCTTCCCCCTTTTAGCTGGCAACTTGGAAGAAACCTGTTTAAGGATGCTGGCAATGCTGCAAAGGGGTCCAATAATTTTTTTTTTTTTTGAATCTCAGAAAAAGAGAGAAAAATCAGATTAGGCAATATTCAGATGTATGCATCCAATCAAATACATAAAAGGTGATCCTGAGTCTGAAGGCTCTCTTGCCCCCCAAACCCCAATACCCTGTTCCTGGTGTCTGATTGAGTATTCTCAGACCAAATCGTTAAAAGGACTAAAACATATTTTTAAAATTTCCCTCTGACCTTTAGCAAGATGGAGAATTCAGGGAAGTCATTAGATTGCTTGTGGATTTGCTTGATGTTTTTTTAAATTTTTCACACTATGAACCATATTAACCAAAATACACACAAACATTTCCCTCTTGAATATACACAGTGTCATTTTCTCCCCTTTTCCCCTCTCCCTTCCCTCCCTCCTTCCCACCCCCCTCCCTACCCACTAAACGTTCAACATATACAATACAATAAACCCATTAAACAATGTCATCACACAATGAAAATAAAGAAGAAAATTGTGTCATCTACTTTTACATACTGGGTCAGTTCATTTCGTTGTCTTCTCATTCTATCATTTTCTCATTTTAGGGGGTGAGGTTCGTGGTAGGCCCTCTCTGTTGTGTTCCATGTACGGTTCCCAAATTTGTTTGAATAATGTGACTTTTTTAAATTATATGTTATTTTTTCCAATGGAACACATTTATTCATTTCTATGTACCATTGCTGTACTCTCAGGCTCTCTGATTTCCAGGTTGACATTATACATTTTTTTTGCTACAGCTAAGGCTATCATAATAAATCTTTTTTGTGCTTCATCCAGTTTGAGGCCTAATTCTTTACTACTTGTATTACTTAGAAGAAAGATCCCTGGATTTTTTGGTATATTGCTTTTTGTGATTTTATTTAATATCTGATTTAGATCTTTCCAAAACTTTTCCACTTTCTCACATGCCCAAATTGTATGTACTGTTGTTCCCGTTTCCTTCTACAGCGAAAACATCTATCTGATACTGTTGGGTCCCATTTATTTAACTTTTGGGGCATGATAAATAGCCTGTGTAACCAATAATATTGTATCATGCGTAACCTCGTGTTTATTGTATTTCTCATAGTTCCGGAGCATAGCTTTCCCCATTTTTCATTTTTTATCTTTATGTTTAGATCTTGTTCCCACTTTTGTTTGGGTTTACAGCTTATTTCATCGTTCTCTTTCTCTTGCAGCTTGATGTACATGTTTGTTATAAATCTTTTAATTATCATTGTGTCTGTTATCACATATTCAAAGCTGCTTCTTGCTGGTAATCTCAGTCTGCTTCCCAATTTGTCCTTCAAGTAGGTTTTCATTTGGTGGTATGCAAACATTGTACCGTGAGTTATTCCATATTTGTACTTAATTTGTTCAAAAGATAATAAATTATTTCCCAAAAAACAATTTTCTATTCTTTTCATCCCTTTTCTCTCCCATTCTCTAAAGAAAAGGTTATCTATTGTGAAAGGGATTAGTTGATTTTGGATAAATAATTTGGTAGTTCGTAATTTGTTTTTTTTTCTTTTTACGTGAATCTTCTTCCATCTGTTGAGTAAATGGTGCAATACTGGTGAACTTCTATATTGCACCAGTTTTTCATCCCACTTTTAAAGTATATGTTCTGGTACCTTCTCCCCTATTTTATCTAGCTCTTAGTCCAATCTGGTTTTTCCCTTGTTTGATAAAAATCTGATAGGTATCTTGATTGTGCTGCTCTATAATAATTCTTAAAGTTTGGTAGCTGTAAGCCCCCTTGTTTGTACCATTCTGTTAATTTATCTAGCACTATACTCAGTTTCCCCCCCCTTTCCATAAGAATTTCCTTATTTTATTTAGCTCATTGAAGAATTTCTCTGTTAAGGGAATTGGTAACGATTGAAATAGGTATTGTATCCTTGGGAAGATAGTCATTTTAATACAATTTATGCTTCCTATCAGTGTTAGTGGTAAATCTTTCCAATGTTCTAAGTCATCTTGTAATTTCTGAAAATTTAATTTATATAGATGGCCTAGATTATTATCTAGTCTAATACCGAGGTATCGGATTGCTTGTGTTTGCCATTTAAATGGTGATTCTTTCTTAAACTTTGTTAAATCCGCAATATTCATTGGCATCTCTTCACTTTTATTTGCGTTGATCTTGTACCCCAATATTTCTCCATATTCCTTCAATTTCTCATGTAATTCTTTTATTGTTAATTCTGGCTCTGTTAAGTAAACTATGATGTCATCTGCAAATAGACTGATTTTATATTCCTTCTCTTTTATTTTTATCCCTTTTTATTTTTCTGTTCTTATCAGTTCTGCCAAGGGCTCTATAGCTAAAGCAAACAGTGAGGGAGATAGTGGACATCCCTGCCTAGTTGACCTATTTAATTTAAATTGGTTCGATATATATCTATTTACTGTCCACCTTCGCCAATGGTCCCTTATATAATGCTTTAATCCAATTAATATATTTCTCTGGTAGGTTGAACCTCTGTAGTACTTTGAATAAATAATTCCATTCTACCCTGTTGATGGCTTTCTCTGCGTCTAAAGCAACCGTCACTGTTGGCGTCTTATTTCCGTGTACTGCATGGATTGAGTTAATGAATTTGCAGATATTGTCCGTGTTCGTCTTTTCTTAATAAATCCAGTTTGAGGATTTGCTTGATGTTGAGATGCTCAGCAGGAGTTTGATTTAATAACTGACAGATGAGTGTCAGGCACAGGCCAAATGCGCTTCTTTTTCTTGGCCACTTCTACATTGGCATGTCCAAACGCAGACTAAGCGATTGTTTTTCCAGTACTGCTGAGGTCCTGACTGCAACAACCAATGAGCTTCTGGTTTCATTTCAATTCAACTTTCCATTCCCACACTGATCCTCTTTCATGGCCACAATGAGGCCATGTGCAAACTTGTATTCTGTTTGGGTCTACAGCCCAATGAATGGTATGAATGTTGAATATTCAGTTTCTGGTAACTCACTCACCTGTGTTCCTTTCTGACACCCACCACGTCTACTTAGATTCTCTCTCACCTCCTTTTAATCACTTTCATCTCTTTCTTTCCCCCACCCCATTACCAAAATTCTTTATATGCCCCTACCTGGTTCCATTTGCCTATAACCCATTTAACTATCTTGGATTTCTCCTCCCTCAGTTCATTTCCTCTATTGCCCTTCATCCCTCCTTTATCCACCTGCCAGCCTCTGACTGACTTCCCACTATCGAGTCTCCCACCAGGCTCAATCTACCAATCACTAACCACCCACTGTCTTGCCCCTCCCACACTTCATAGTCTCGACCATCTGGGAAACATTGGCACAAAACCCTACCTGGCGTGGCCTTATCCACACGGGCTGTCGAGCTTGCGAAGCGAGGTGCACTGCTGAAGTACCACATAAGCATGAGCTGCGCAAGTCCAGAGCCACCAGCGCAACAAACGCAGTGCCTACACATGTCTGCCCAACATGTGCCAGGACATTTCGTGCCCAAATTGGCTTGACCAGTCATTATCGGACATAGCATCCAATCTTAAAGTGACTAATGGTGTCGGGGTCTTCATCAACGACGACGGATGAGCTCAGTCACTAGGCAGAATCTCAGCCCAAAATATTGACTGTCTCTTCCCTCCACTTTTAGCAATTTGTTTTAACTCCACGTTCCAGCATCTGTAGTTTGTTTATTTGGGATCCAGGGTATGTGTGTTGAATCACAGTAGGTTTTAGTGTTGGTGTGCCATGAGTAGTGGTTTGTCACATGCAATAAATGGAAAAGTTTCCTGTTCACCACCCATGTGGTTCAAGGGCAGTAATTGATTGCATTACACCTATCTAGGTTCCCTAGATTAGGATAGAGTGGCAACAGACTGTTTTGATAAACATCCTGGCATTTGAAACTTTGAAGGATGGACATTTGGGCGTGGTTGAGAAATAACTGCCAATTCTTAAAGCAGAATGAGTCACCATGTTCTGAATAGGGAAAAAAAATTCTGTGGACAAAGGCAAAACTGCAAAGGTTTTTTATTGAACCACCAATTCTGTGGGCTGATCACACCTTTCTTTTATTTGGGTGGTTTAAAGATGCTTTATGGCAGATTGTATTCTGGTGATTCACTGGTTGAGTCTGCTTCACTTGCTGCAACTTTATGGTTGCTTCATAATGCTGTGAACAAGTTGTTTAGCAAAGGCTTTTTGTTATATGCATCACCCTGTTACATGAGTAATATATAAATTTATGCTTACCAATTCCTGTGTGAACTTTTAATTTTCATATGGGAGGCTGTTGCATGCAAACTGTGCTTCATATTTATGAATCCTCAATATACTGGTACTTGTGAAGGACTGGAGAATTTTGTCCCTGCTAATGTGTAAATGTTGGTCCTTGTGATTGATGAAGGGACTAATTTTGCTGGTCAGGACCTCAGATGCTGGAGATGAGAAATAAAAGTTTAGCTGGCAACATGACAGATTAGACAGTGTGGGTGTGTGTTGGGGGGGTGTGGGGGAGGAGGGAATGAGGGATGGGAATTCATAGATCAGGTGGTCATCAAATGCTAGCTGTGCAAATATTCCCAGCATTCTGATTTTATTTTTAGAGGAGTTATCTTTTTGTGTATTCAAACCTCGGAAAACTTTTTAAAATGAAAGATTTTCATGACTTGATTTTTGAATCATTTAAAATACTGTTTTAAAGCAAGAACTTTACATCTTCCTTCAGCCTGGCAATTTTCTTGAAAATGTGATTAAGTTTTGAGGAATCTTGGCAATGGGTAAAATGGGTAAAATGCCTGTTGGTGGTTCTATTTGTGACTGCTAACATTTGCTAGTACTACAGGCCAAAGAGTGAAAATTTCTGTATCACTTTTTCATTCCTCGCGCACATGTGGATTAAAGAGCTGCCTATATCCTAAAAACAGCAATACTATTTTAGTGCCCCTCTTCTGACGCATATGGTACTACTGAGGCACAGCTGGTGCAATTAATACTGCCATGCTATAGGTTGCTTTCTATTTCAGCTACTCCAGCTAAGCATTGCTGACTTGGTTCTTAATGCCTATTGATTATGGAAGTTTGGTGAATAAGCAATTTCTTTTTGTGTCATTTAAAAAAAAAAGTGATGTGACACTTCCCAGGTCAGTTTCAAGTTGACAAGTTGTAGGAAAGAGGGTGTCATAGGGGTTCTTTCTGTGATCTCTGCTAGCTACAATCTATTTTAATCAAGGATATGTTTTAAGTTTTCTGATCTTGTGAAGATGGTAAGACGGTAAATTAAGGGCACAATTTTCAAAGGGATAAAACCGGGTACAAGAGTCGAGTATAACATGAATGAGATGTACTTTGGTAGGATGAACAGTCAAACAGCATTTTTTAAGTAATGTGAGACCATTAATATTGGAGTTCGACCATTTGGGTACTTGTACAAGAAACACAGTTAGCATGGAAGCACTGCAAACAATCTCATTTTATTGGAAGTGAGGTGAAGTTCAAAACCTTCTAAGGCCTCTGAGACTGCACTCTGGAGGACTGTATATATTTTTGGTCCCCTTGTTTATAAAAAGGTGCATCCTGGATGAGAGGGTTGTCCTGCCCTCAATAGAATTTTGATCCAAGCTGGAGATAAAGACTGGAAGGTGATCTCATTGTTGAAATATACACTTCTGTGGTGATCGGGGTAGGGCAAGTTTTTTTTTAAAAAAAACTCTGGCATCTGCCCTAAACGACCCTCCACTCACCTTAAATGTCCACTGTTATTTGTTACTGTCTCCCTAGGGCACACCTGTCAAACTCAGGTCCGCGGACCAAATTTGGCCCGTGATATAATTATATTTGGCCAGCAAGATCATATCAAATATGTATTAGAGCTGGCCCGCTGGCTGCCGCGCCAGTATAGCGCATGCACAGCTAATATTACAAATCCCAGAATGCATTGCAAATGCGTTGGCGTCAGCCCGCTAATCGCCCCCACCTCCTCTGTTTACTTTCATTAGCACCTGCGACCTGTCGCCTAACTCACATGTAATAAACCCCTTATGGAAAATGGCCAAACGAAAGACAGAAAACAGGACCTTTCAAGACAGGTGGGAGGCAGACTATATGTTCATCATTTTAAAAGACAAACCTGTTTGTCATTGAAGCAAGTTGTTATTTTTTTGACTTGTTGGCTTGTGATAAAAAATACATTTAAAAGGAGCTTAAAGGCTATAGAGAAATATTATTTATTGAATATTTTATTTCTCATTTGTTAATGCTTCTTCTGGAAAGAGTTTAACCAAAACTATTATTAAACATTTATTTTAATAAGAAAAAGTTTAACATTACATATGTTGAAAGAAGAGAAAACATGCAGATGTTGTTGAAAATTTTCAATAAATATGTAGTTTGGCCCACGACTTAGTCCAAGTTTTTAATTTTGGCCCTCTGTGAATTTGAGTTTGACACCCCTGCCCTAGGGTAAAGGTACTGGCTGTCCACTTGATCCAAGCCCTTCATAATCTTGTATACTTCGAAGTACCTTCATCCTTAGTCACTCCAAAGTTAAAAACTCTAGCTCAGTCAGCCATGCCCATATGAGATGTGTTTTTTCAATCCAGGCAACACCTGGTAAATGTGCACTGCACACTCTCCACATCCACATCCTTCCTGCAATGAGGGTAGGAAAAATGATGGGAGTATGTGCTAAAAGAACAACGTGTTTAAAAATAGTGTGAGAACTGTTTCGTGCACATTATTTTCGAAGGAGGCAAAGATAATTATGATGGCTGTTTAATTGTAAAGAATAGGAACGTAGTCCTGACTTTAATGGAGTACAAATGCTGGAGAGTTGAGTTCTCTAGTCACTGCACTTTCGAAATGTGTTGAAGCCTTTCAGCTAGTGTAAAATAGATTTGCTGCTGTATGTTGTATTGTGAGGGTAGAGAGAGTGGGATTGTAAACATCCTTTAGAAGATTGAGATTTTATTGTTTTAAAAGTTTGCCATTGCAAATATTTTCAGTAGCAGAAGGGTCAATAACCAGAGAAGACAAGTGATTGACAAAAGAACTAGATGTGGATGAAAGAACACTTGTGAACAAGATGGTGTTATGATCCAAAATAAATTGCCATTAAAAGTGGGTAGAAAATTATTTAATGGAACTGGATGAAGGGAAATTTTCCATTAAATTGGGAAAAGCTCAAGAAAGTGGGAATTCTTTGGCTTGGCTTCGCGGACGAAGATTTATGGAGGGGGTAAAAAGTCCACGTCAGCTGCAGGCTCGTTTGTGGCTGACAAGTCCGATGCGGGACAGGCAGACACGATTGCAGCGGTTGCAGGGGAAAATTGGTGGGTTGGGGTTGGGTGTTGGGTTTTTCCTCCTCTGCCTTTTGTCAGTGAGGTAGGCTCTGCGGTCTTCTTCAAAGGAGGTTGCTGCCCGCCAAACTGTGAGGCGCCAAGATGCACGGTTTGAGGCGATATCAGCCCACTGGCGGTGGTCAATGTGGCAGGCACCAAGAGATTTCTTTAGGCAGTCCTTGTACCTTTTCTTTGGTGCACCTCTGTCACGGTGGCCAGTGGAGAGCTCGCCATATAAAGAATTACTCTTTCAGCAAGTCGCAATAAACTGAATGTATAATGTTAGTTACAAAAGCCAGTCGGTTCATAACATCCTATTTCTCTACTGATCACTTATCACCATCTGTTTTGACTCTTCTCAAATGTCCCAAGAATCTGATGCAACTGGTAAAGGTGCTACCTAGTCTCCTGAGTTCAGTCATATATAACCTAAAAATTATAGCATAGAAACAGGCCAACTTGGCCTTTCTAGTCCATGCTGAACATTTTCTCCCACTGACCTACCCTCAACCCATTACCCTCCATTCCTTTCCCATCCATATACATACCCAAATGCTAATATCGAGCCTGCTTTTGCCATTTCATCTGAAAGCTCATTCCACACACCCACCACTCTCATGTTTCCTCTTAATATTTGTCCATAACTCTCAGCTCATATCCCCTCATTTGTATCTCCCCCTTTCTACGAAAGCATCTCTACGTCAACTCTATACCCCTAATAATTTTAAATACCTCAATCAAATCCCCTCTCAACCTTTTACCCTCCAAAGAATAAAGAACTAACTTATTTTTATAACTTAGACCCTGTAACCCCGGCAACGTTCTCGTAAATCTTCTCTGCACTCTCTCCAATTTGTTGATATCTTGTACTTTGGCGACTAAAACTGTACACAATATTCCCAAGTTTGGCCTCACCAATGCCTTGTAAAATTTTAACGTAACATCCCAGCTCCTATATTCAATGATCTTGATTTATAAAGGACAACATAACCATAAGCTTTCTTCACCACGTGACTTCACCTTTAGGAAACTATGTACCATTATTCCTAGATCCCTATGTTCGACTGCATTCTTCATTGCCTGACCATTCACCATTTATGTCCTGTTTTGGTTAGCCCTACCAAAATGTAGCTCCTCAACTCCATCTGCCATCTTTCAGCCCTCTGCAAGCTTTGAAATCCTTCACTATCCACAGCTCCACCTATCTTGGTATCATCCACATACTTACTAATCCAATTTACCACCCCATCATCCAGATTATTAATGTATATGACAAATAATAACAGACCCAATACTGAACCCTGAGGTACACTGCTAGTCACTGGCTTCCAATCTGACAGTTATCTACCACTCTGGCATGTTCCATTTAACCATTGTTGAATCCATTTTACTAACGATTGAACTTTCCTAACTAACCTCTCTGAGGAACCTTATTAAAGGTCCTACTAAAGTCCATGTTCATTGACTTACCTAGTAACCTCCTCAAAAAATTTGATAAGGTTTGTTAAACATGATCTTCCCCTCACAAATCCATGTTGACTGTTCCTAATCAAACTCTGCCTATCCAAATATTTATATATATCACCTCAGTCCTGACCTCTAGCTGTCGGCACGCTGTCGTTACACATCTGTCTGCGCGCAGTTGGCACGCTGGCGTTACATCTGTCTGCGCGCAGTTGGCACGCTGGCGTTACACCTGTCTGCGCGCAGTTGGCACGCTGGCGTTACACCTGTCTGCGCGCAGTTGGCACGCTGGCGTTGCACATCTGTCTGCGCGCAGTTGGCACGCTGGCGTTGCACATCTGTCTGCGCGCAGTTGGCACGCTGGCGTTGCACATCTGTCTGCGCGCAGTTGGCACGCTGGCGTTGCACATCTGTCTGCGCGCAGTTGGCACGCTGGTGTTGCACATCTGTCTGCGCGCAGTTGGCACGCTGGCGTTGCACATCTGTCTGCGCGCAGTTGGCACGCTGGCGTTGCACATCTGTCTGCGCGCAGTTGGCACGCTGGCGTTGCACATCTGTCTGCGCGCAGTTGGCACGCTGGCGTTGCACATCTGTCTGCGCGCAGTTGGCACGCTGGCGTTGCACATCTGTCTGCGCGCAGTTGGCACGCTGGCGTTGCACATCTGTCTGCGCGCAGTTGGCACGCTGGCGTTGCACATCTGTCTGCGCGCAGTTGGCACGCTGGCGTTGCACATCTGTCTGCGCGCAGTTGGCACGCTGGCGTTGCACATCTGTCTGCGCGCAGTTGGCACGCTGGCGTTGCACATCTGTCTGCGCGCAGTTGGCACGCTGGCGTTGCACATCTGTCTGCGCGCAGTTGGCACGCTGGCGTTGCACATCTGTCTGCGCGCAGTTGGCACGCTGGCGTTGCACACCGGCCGTGGTTTTATCTGTGTGTTCTGATTTTCTCCCACATACCGTTAAATTACCTGTGTATGTGGACTGTGCTAGAATCTGGAGGAGTTGACAGCAATGTGGGAAGAATAGTATGATTAGTGTAGGTTGGTAACTTGATCAACATGGACTCTGGAGAGCTAAAGGGCCTGTTACTCTATAACTGCTTCTATTACAGATGCATTTCTAATTACAGTAAATTCTTCTCATTCAAGACTATTGAGCAATTGCTTAATTAAGCAATTGACTTTCAAGCATCATTAAAATAAATGTGAAAATATCATAATTTATACAAAATTAGTCCAATAATTCTAGACTAAAGAGAATTTTCCTCTCAAGATTTGGCAGGAAATTGATTTTTGCTGCATTTTTATTTCAATTTTTTAAATTTAGGCATGCAGCATGGTAACAGGCCATTTTGGCCCACGAGTCCATGCTGCCCAATTTGCAACCAATTAACTTGCAACCCGTTTCGAACAGTGGGAGGAAACGAGCCCCTGTGGAAAATCCACGCAGACATGAGGAGAATGTATAAACTCCTTACAGGCAGCATGGGATTAGAACCCCAGTCTCGATCCGCTGGCGTTGCAAAGGGGAGGTGCTCTGTCAACTGTGCCAACCTTTTTATTTATCTATTTATTTACTTTTTAAATTTTTTTACATAATGGTTAACCATAATATAGAATTGTGAAATAAAAATTGTCATTTACAAGGTTGTGATATAGTTTGGCAATTTATTTAAAAGTATGTACAGTAAAGATTTTGCATAATTGTCATGCAACTGTGGTGGAGTTCAAGGACCCTGTGGTAAGAAAGTAATGATTTTTTTTTGTATTTCTATGTTTGGGGGTGGGTTAAGGAGACCTGCACATTTGGGTTTCCCATGTGCTATGCACTACTCTCCTTGTTTTTGATGGTAGTGACCTGTGGTTTGAAAAGTGCTTGCGAAGTAGTCAAGTTAGATAATTGTAATGTGTTGTATGTGGTACACTAGCCACCACTATGGTGGTAAGTGGGCACCTTTTGTTCAAGATGATGTGAAGCTGCTTGATTGGTTGGAGCTGCACTCCTTTGACCCTTGGTGTCTATAAGTTTGTGAGATTTGCTGGTTACCTGCCTACCAACACAATGTCTTTCACTAAAGACTAAACTCCATGGACGCTAGTATCTGATGCAACAGTCTTGCCACATTATTCAGTCTGTTATGAAAGTTATACCTTTTTTTAAAACAAAATCAAATGTATCTCATCCATATAAATCTACCTGTATATTTTGGCATATAAACCAACTGGCAGATAGCTCAGCCCATCTTTTTTAGCCTAATTTTAAGGGTTTTATGGTATATCCAGTGTATAAGTCGACCCTCATTTTCTGGCTGTCCGAGCCTTCCAGCAACAACCCAAAGATTTTTTAAAACCCCCTAATCGCCAAGTAACAAATCTGTAAGCAGGAGAGGAAACCTCTGCCTACGGGCAGGAGCGCTGACCTCCTTCTCTGGACTGGGAGTGACGTTCTCGGAGCAGGAACCTCCTGCTGGGAGAATGAGGTTGCCGCTCCTGCAGGAGAATGAGGTCAGCACTCCTGCCACGTAATTGTAGAATTTCTGAGTGGGTTATGGCAGCACCCAGCAATGGGGAGGTTTTGCGGAATTGCGGAGGTGGCAGTGGAGAGGTGCTTCCAGGGTCAACTAATATACCAAATTGGCGATTTCAGGGTCGACATCCTGTGCAACATCTCTTGTCATTCAGTAATACTATAAAACAAATGTTTGTGTAGAACTGAGCTCTTTCCTATTCCGAATCCCCAATATAGCTAGTGCCAGGCTCACAGTGTCATCTTGCTGTAGAAGCTCATCGATTTGAATGTTCTCTCCAGACTTGGCATTCAGAATTTATTTTTCACCATTCTCCTCCACCTCCCTCGCCCCCTCCTCCATCCATCCAATGACTGACCCTTTCAGTTTTGTTGGAGCAAGGTGCATTGGAAATTGCTTTATTTTGGAGCCAAAGGAGTTTTAGTTTAAAACCACAAACAATTCACATTGTGGCAAACATATAAAAAAGAAAAGTATGAGGAAATCTCCCTTATATATCGGCCCTTCCCCCCTCTAATTTAAAGTTTCTTTTAATATACTGAAACCTGAAGGAGAAGGGGAATGTCGGAGCCTCATTAAATATTCACACCCACGTAGATGGAAATTGTGAATTCTTGAATATCTGGATCTAAATAATACAGGGTCTGCCTTGCAAATTTTAGGATTGGTTATGAATATTCTGTCTCAGCACTGTGTGTTGCTTGGAAAGTTGTAATGCTCCAATAGAACTGTGTTTATTCAAAGCATTGATATTGTTTCACTATCCGGGATTCTGAAACCATAGCCGCATTCGTGCACAATGTTAACAAGGGATGCTGCAGTTTGTTATTGAGCAGAAGTAACCATTGTGTCTTTACTCTTTCTCCAGGTGCTTTTAGTCAGTAGTAGTCGCCATCCAGACCAATGGATTGTCCCCGGGGGAGGAATGGAACCTGATGAGGAACCAAGTAGTGCGGCTGTGAGGGAGGTATACGAAGAGGTCGGTACCCTTTTCAATTTTTCTTTCTCAATTTGGTTTTCTAATAATTTTGTATAATTTTTGTACAGAAAGGTTGTTCTTGAAAACTGCTTAATCAGAATTTACTTGGAGGGTTTGTTTGCCTTTGGTGTACGCTAATAAAATGTGCATGAATGGTTTGCCCACTTTTATAAAGGGTATGTACATTGGCAACAGGTCACATTTGATGCGATGGTAATAGTTTCATTTTTTTAATATTGGGTTTATAAAGTGTTTGGTGTAATTAACTGCCCAGCAATGTTAGGTTTATTTAATGCCAATGGGATCAACTCCCCTATCTTTTTGGTCTTCTCTCTTGCTGATAACTATTAATGACTATAGGACAGTAACTGTCACCATGGCAACATTAAGGGTATAAGCTTTCCCTTCAATTGTTTGTGTGGTGACATCAAGAATAAGGTGCTGGGATTCTTGAATCAGTGTCTGGAATACATCCATTTGGGGTATCTGTCAGTTATTGATCATTACTCCCATTTAAAAGCATGTAATTTCACAATTTGAATCCTACTTTTCAATAAAGGTCATTGAGGTTTACATAACGGTTTATAATGTAATTGCTATAATTTTATTCAGAAAATTTAAGGCGGCATGTTTAGCACATGGCTATTACAGTGCCAGGGACCTGGGTTTGAATCTGGCACTTTCTGTCAAGAGTTTGTTTTCCATTTTTCACCCACCCTTCAAAAATATATTGGATTTGTAGTTTAATTGGGTCTATTTGGGCAGAAAGGGCTAGTGGTCCAGGAGGGTGTATTACTGAGCTATATCTCTAAATTTTTTTAAAAATCTCAAGCAGACTGTGTGTTAACCAACATAATCTTTTGTGCTATCTTCAGAATTTCTCCTGAAATTCTAATTTTCAAGAGTTGAAGATTAAAATCAGGTTAAAGTGAGCCAAATTATTTCTGATGGATAAAAATGGAGTTCTGCACCAGATGCCATTTCCTTCCCAGCTACTTTGGTCTGGATCAGAGGAAGTTGTTTCAGCAGAAGAGAATTCCTTGTATTTTTGTATACTTTATTTCTAAAGAACTTTGCTTCCAGGTACAGATTTGATTGAAAGGTCCATCCAGAAAATGGATTTTTAATTTGATTCATAAATTGAATTGGGAAGTACGTATTTTGTAATCTTGAATTTGATAGCGGTCTCTTTTAAGGAGGAATATTTGTCTGATCCAATTTGTTAAATGGGAGTTTGAGAATAAAAGGGCAAAATAATTCTTGATGACACTGTGATTATAGAAGGGAACAAATCGCTATTTTCAATTTTTATTCAAAAGCCTGAGTACTGGGAAGAAGGAAAGACAGGACAGAATGAATTGGATTTTAAGAGAAAATTGGATGGGATGTACAGAACAGAGGAACTTAGGAATATGTGGGGGTGGGGGGGGGCAGTGGGTGGAGGTACCCATTTCTCAGAAAGTGGCATCACAGAGGGTGGTGAAGAAGCCATTTGACACACTTGCCTTTGTCTGTCAAGACATAAAGTGCAGGAGCTGGAGTGCCAAATTAGAACTGTACAAGTCTTTAATGAGACTGCACATAAAGGATTGTGTACAAGCTACAGAAAAAAAAATCTAATTGAGCTGGAAAGGATACAGAAAATATTCACAGTAATGTTCCCGGGGATGGTGGACATTATAAGGAGAGGCTGGATCTTCCCCCCCCCCCCCCCCCCCCACTCCCGGTACATAGGAGGTTGAGTGGTCCTCTAAGAAATTTACAAAACATGAGGAGCATAGATCAGATCAGTAGTCAGTCTTTCCCAGGTTAGGGAAATATAAAGTTAGAGAGCAAAAACAAAGGTTTAACCTGGGTTACTTGATCTGTGAGGCCACAGCTTGCTCTTTATACTTAAAAAGGTCTTGGAAGCCACTTAATGGACTCCATTTAACACAGTCTTGCATCTGGTATTGCAATCAAAATGTGTCCAATCTATGCTCTGTGAATAGTTAGTCTGGTTTTGATAAAGATTGGTTCTTTGAACAAATGAACTCTTAACCCTATATTTGTCTGTCCTCTTCTATATAATCACATTCTTCCTATATTGTGACCAGAATTTCAAGCAAAACTTCAGATGTGGCCTTGCCAACATTTAAACAATTGTAAAGTAATATTGATACATTAATGATACCAAGAGGGGACAGAGTGTAGTGTATCTAAGTTTACTGATGACACTAAATTGGGTGGAAAAGCAAATTGTGCAGAGGGAACTGAGAGTCTGCAGAGGGATAGATTAATTGAGTGGGCAAGGGTCTGGCAGATGGAGTATAATGTTGGTAAATGTGAGGTTATCCACTTTGGAAAGAAAAATGGAAAATCAGGATTTTATTTTAAATGGCAACCGATTGTAGCATGCTGATTTGCAGAAGGACTTGGGAGTGCTTGCGGATGAATTATAAAAGGTTGGTTTGCAGGTGTAGCAGGCTGTCAAGAAGGTGAATGGAATGGTGGCCTCCATTGTCAAAGGGATTGAGTTTAAGAGCAGGGAGGTTGTGCTGTAACTGTACAAGGTATTAGTGAGGCCAGAATTGGAGTACTGCACGCATTTCTGGTCTCCTTGAAGGATGTATTGGCTTTGGACAAGGTGCAGAGGAGATTCACTAGGTTGATTTCAGAGATGAGGGAGATTGAGTTGTCTGGTACTGTACTTGCTGAAGTTTAGAAGAATATGAAGGGATCTTGTAGAAATGTATAAAATTATGAAAGGCATGGAAAGGATTGGGATAGTTTGTTGTTTCCATTGATGGGGGAGACGAGAACTAGGGAATATAGCCTCATGATCCAGGGTAGTAGATTTAGGGCAGAGATGAGGGGAACTAATTTTCCCAGAGGGTGGTGAATCTGTGGGATTTGCTGTCCAATAAAGCAGTGGAGGCTAACTTGTTATATTTAAGACAAGGTTGGATAGATTTTTACATGGTTGGGGAATTAAGGGATATGGGGAAAAGGTAGATCAGTGGAGATGAGCTCATCAGATTAGCTCATCAGATTAGCCATGATCTCATTGAATGATGGAGAGGCTTGACAGACAGTTTGGCCTACTCCTGCTCCTGTTTTTGTGTGTTCTTTTCCCTGCTCTTGTATTCTGAAGCACAGCTAGAGATGGCAAACATTCCCTACTGTTCCACCTGCCTATTCTGTCACGATCAGGGATTTGTGGATTGGTACCCCCAAATTCAGTTTGTTCATCTGCTCTCCATAACATACTACCATTTACTGTTCATGTCCTTCTCTTATTGACCTTCCAAAATGCACCTTTTCATACTTTTCAGGAATGACTCAATCACTGGGATCACTCAGTTGAATAGTTTGCTTGATTTGCATTATACCCTGAATTCTGAGAGGATTGTGATGGTATAGTGTGGTGCAACAGGGAAGAGTGTTCATTTAAATCCTTTGGCATACCCTGTTTTATATTAAAACTTTATACAACAGAAATACAGATCATTGTATATACTGCCAAATTTTTACACAGGACGGATTATGTTGTGTATTTTGATTTTTCATCTTTTTTGTTGACATAATACTTGAGCTATGCTGGGCTGTGGGGCAAGGTAAGGATGAGAACTCTTATTCTAGCCATATGGACCCCAAATTTGCAAAAATAAGGAATATTTATCCCTTAATTATACGTAATTCTTTCTTTTTTCTACTGGAATACCACTTTGAATCTCAGCATGCCATCTATCTAACGTTGATGAAGCATCAGATTTCCATGTTGCAGCAACACATTTCCTTGCTATTACTAAAACCAACTTAACAAATTTTAATTGAGAATCTGACAGCAACAATTTAGGAGTGGCACTTCCAAAATTTCATAACAAAAATAATTCAGAGTTTAAAGGAAAATTCAGCCCTGTTATCCGTTGCAAAAAATTTACTAATAGAAATCCAGAAAGATTTGACCTTTGAACAAGACCATGTAGAATGAGAAAAAGTTCCAATTTCTGTTCCAGATCTAATATGTTGATCTGATAAATTCGATCTCCATCCACTCAATTTTTGAGGAGTAATATATAATTGATGTAGAAAATTATAAGGAAGTAATCTCTACCTTGCATTAATAGTATTTGTCATAACTTCTTTACACAAATTTTGCCAATTTTGTTGATCTATAAATCGCATCTAAATCTCATTCCCATCTTTCTTTTGAGTTAAACCTATTTTGGAACAAATTATAGTTGATGGAATGACTAAAAAGTTTATTTCAAATTCAATTATATAGCATATTGTGTATATATGCTATATACACCTCAGTCCTCACCACCATTTAAGGCCACAAATATCCTTCCAAGTGAAGCAACGTTTGTGAATCTACTGCATCTGGTGCTCCCGTTGTGGCCTTCTGTACACGGAGAGACTGGGCGCAGGCTGGGAGATCGTTTTGTTGAGCACCTGTGCTCGGTCCATAGCAATGGAGGGATCTCCTAGCGGCCAACCCCTTCGATTCTGTGCCCCATTCCCGCACTGACAAGTCTGTCCATGGGTTTGTGCACTGCCAAACTGACACTCACCCGCAAATTGGAGGATCAACACCCAATATTCTGACTGGAGACACTCCAACTGGATGATATTAGCATCGGCTTTTGCAGTTTCTGCTTGCCCACTCCCTGATCACTCTCTCATCCCCATCCCTCTGCTCCCTTTCCTCCAGTTCCCCATCCCTTTCCCTCTCCATTGAGAGTTCCCCCCCCTCCACTCCCTTTGTTGTGTATAGAGGAAATGTGACTTTCCTGCCTGTCTGGAATGTGTGTATTGCAGGTGGTCACGTGTCCTCCCTGCCCGAAACTTACTTGGAAGTCACATCACCTGTTATTCAAGGTTGGACTCTGGCCACCCATTAGTGCACATCTTGCTGTTGGCTAATTTAAATAATCTAGGGTCATTATTGGTTACAAGCACAGATTAGCACTGTATATAACACGAACGCACAGCATATTCTTTCTAACTGCCTCATGGTCCAAGCCCCGGCACCACTGGAGGCCAGGTTGCTACTATGGACATTTCTGGAAGTGTCACAGGAAAGGTGTGCACTACACTGAAATTGAGCCTTGCACCCCTGTTGGTACAGGGAACCGGATGTGTAAGAGTCCCTGTTTGTAGTGTGCATACTCAAGTGTGAGAGCGTGTCGAGTATAGGCTCACTATTGTCGGAGTCCAACCTAGGACCAAGGTGAATGCTTATACTGTTGCTTAAGGAAAATAGTTATTGAGTACCATTTAACGTTCTTCTGTTTGTCTCCCATGTGTTAATTGAAGTTGCATGTGATTGTAACATTTGTGTCCAGACTCGTCTTTCTGTGAACCCACCAAACCTGATACTCTTCCCAAAATGATACCCTATCACTTCCCTGCTTTTTTTCTCTTGCCCTCCAACTTGTGTCCATCTACAGCCTCTTGTCTTTGCTCCTCCCCCACCATATTATCCCCCTGCCATTTTCTCATACCCTGATGAAGGGCTCAGGCCTGAAGCTACATAAGAAATACGTGGCTTGCTGAGTTTCTCTAGAATTTTTGTGTAAAATATTCGAGATGGGGGATAGATCTTTGGATACTACGGCAATGGAGTACAGAGTTGATGTAAGAAGCTGGCACTGAGGTCGAAGACTGGTTTATTGAACATTGGAGCAGGTGCATAGGGTTGAAACGACTGCTGTTTCGTATGAAGGGAGATTATTGATTTAAATTGCTGAAGGAAATTGGATTTGGAATACTGCTTTGAATTGTGAAAGGTATTACAGACCACAGACTGTTCATCCCTTCGTATCCGTGCTGAAATCTTTTCAACAATATCTGGGCCTACTTTAAGACTACAACTACCTTTCTTGATATTTAATGATTTGAGAGTATCCGTATTATAGTATCGCAATTCTAAATGATGCTGTGGAAATTAATACAGACCACTTGAAGGTACATTTAGAGTGGGATGAGATCGGTCAAAGCTTGAGATCTGAACAATGGAGATATTTGAACTCTTCCAAGAAGCAGAAGGATATCAGAATCAGAATTTATTGTCATGAAGTTTGTTGTTTTGCATCAGCATCACTGGTTCAAAATTGCTATAAATTATATTTTTTTAAAAAATAAATAAATAAATAGATCAATGGGTACAAAAGAAGAGAAAAGTGAGATAGTGTCTGTAGGTTCATTGACCATTCAGAAGTCTGATGGCAGAGAGGAAGATGCTGTTTTTCTACCAATGGGTGTTCTTCAAGCTCCTGGACCTCCTTCCGGATCGTAGCCTTGACAAAAGGGGATGGCCTAAGTAATGAGGATCCTTGAGCATAGAGGCTGCTTTCTTGAGAAACCAACTCTTGTAGATGTCCTCGATGGACTGGAGACAGATGCTCGTGATCGTGCTGGCCGAGTTCACAACTGTCCTATGCGTTGGCACCTCCGTCCCAGACAGTGATGCAACCAATCAGAATGCTCTCCACCGTGCACCTGTAGAAATTTCCAGGAGTCTTTCGAGGCATACCAAATCTCCTCACTAAGTAGAGCCACTGGCGAGCCGTCTTTGTGATTGCATCGAAATAGGGTCCCCAAGGTAGATGTTGACACCCAGGAATTTGCTGACTCCTGGATGAGGAGTGGTTTGCGTTCTTCTGATTTCCTCCTCCTGATGTTTACAGTCAGTTCCTTGGGTTTGCTAAAACTGAGTGTGAGGTTGTTGTTGTGACACCACTCAAGCAGCTTAGTCGGGAAATTAAAAGCCATAGCTACCTGGCTGACCAAAAGTGGAGTGAAGAGTATGTAACACATGCCCAATATTGTGACTATCCAACCCAAGCTGGATTGTGGAAAGCTTTGGAGCAGAAGTGAAAAGGGCAAAAATAGGCAAAGTGAGAACTTGAAACAATGCAAATAAAAAAAATGTAAAATGAAAATATAAGCTGGAAGTACTACAAAAAAGAGGTCTGGCCACTTAACGGGCGAAAAGAAATTTACTTAGTCTCCTGATGCTGGGGTCAAGTGCAATACCCAAACGTGCTGAAGAATCTTGCAGCATCCATAAGAAGAAAAGGATGACCATGATTTCAGGTCTGGGCCTTTGTCACAACAGAGGACCCCGGCTTGAAACGTTGGTTACCCTTTACTTCCTAAGGGTCCTATGTGACCTGAGTTTCTCAGTTTGCAAAAGAAAACCACTTCTGAGGATGGAGTGCTGCATAGTTGGTCTTTACCAAGAATGGTGATGCTGGGAAGTTTATAAAAGGAAGATGACAATCTGAATGGATTCAAGTTGATGGAGGAGATGGATGCATTTGAAATGTGTAAATGGTCCAGTCAATTCTGGGTTTCTGAGGATGGAAATCATAAAATCCCTGACCCTGTTCTTCCCAACATCTCTGGATTTGAGACTGGTACATGAGGACCAAGATTGTAAATTTTAAACAAGAAATTCAGGGCTAATCCTTGTAAACTGCAGACCAGTATGTTTAACTGGGCCAGTAAGGAAAGATTGTAAAAACAATGTCAGAAATTTGTGACGTTGGATTGATAAGGGAAAGAGAGCATGAAGTTAGAAAGGCAAATTCTGCCCAACAATTTTTCATTGTCAGGGTACGTACAGTATGTGACATCACGTACAACCTTGAGATTTTTTTTTTCCTGTGGATGAGGCAGAATTGCACCATGCTGGTAGTGCAAAAATGAAACTGTACTCAACGTACCCAAAGATAATATATGTATAATCATTTTGTGTGGGGTGTATTCTTGAGGTTTTGATGTCCCAATGAGGAATAAAATCTGTCCTGATCAACTTATCAGTGATATCTTCAATATCTCAGTCTAATAGGGTGTGGTACCCACCTGTTTCAGACAAGGCCAAGAAGAGTACAGAAACTTGCCTTAATGACTTACCAACCAGCGGCATCGACATCAACAGCGATGAAGTGTTTTGAAAGGCTGGTGCTGAAGCAGATCAGCTCCTGTCTGAGCGGTGTCACGGATACACTCCAGTTCGCCTATCGTAGGAACAGGTGGACACCATCTCACTGGCTCTACGCACCAGCAATAGGGACAAGGTTTGGAACACCTGGAGAGCAAAGATGCAAACATCAGGATGCTCTTTATCGATGACAGTTCAGCATTTAACACCATCATCCCCACAAAACGGATCAGCAAACTCCAAGAACTGGGAGTTGACACCCCACTGAGTAATTGGATCATGGATTTCCTCACCTGCAGACCACAATCAGTGAAGATTGGTAAGAACATCTTCACAATCTCCATCAGTACCGGAGCACCACAGGGCTGTGTTCTGAGCCCCCTGCTCTACTCACTTTACACCTACGTCTGTGGGGCTCGATACAACAATAACACCATCTACAAATTTGCCGTCGATACCACGGTAGTGGGTTGTATAAAGGAAGGGGATGAGTCAGCACACAGGATGAAGATTGAAAACATGGCTGAATGGTGCACCAACAACAACTTTGCACTCAATGTCACCAAAACTAAGGAGCTGATTGTTGACTTCAGGAAAGGAAAGCCAGAGATGCACAATCCAGTGATCATTGGGGATCAGAGGTGGAGAGGGTGAGCAAATTTAAGTTCTTGGGAGTTTCTATCTCGGAGGGCCTTTCCTGGACCCAACACACCAATGGCATCGTGAAGAAAGCACGTCAGTGCCTCTACTTCCTCAGGAGTTTGTGGAGGTTTGGTATGACACCAGAAACCCTTGCAAATTTTCTAGAGGTGTGGTGGAAAGTGTGTTAACTGGCAGTATCACGGTCTGGTATGGGACCACCAATACACCTGAGCGTAGAGCCCTGCCATGACTAATCAGCATCTGGAAGTCTCTGACGAAACCCTCCCCACTATTGAGAATATCTATGGGGAACGCTGCCATCGGAGAGCAGCAGCAATCTTTAAAGACCCTCACCACCCAGCAGATGCTCTATTCTCACTGCACCCATCAGGAAAGAGGTATCGGTGCCACAAGACTCACACAACCAGGTTCAGGAACAGCTACTAGCCCTTCATCATCAGACCCCTCATCGGCAAACCCAATCAGACTCATTTAAGGACTCTTGTGCACTTCACTGATTTTCTTTTTATTCTCTCTATTGCACAGTCAGTTTGTTTACATTTGTTATGTTTTCAGTTCTTTTGATTGTTTACATGTATGTGCTGTGTACAGTTTTTGCACTATCAATTAACGGTAATTCTGTGCACCCACAGGAGAGAGAATTTGTGATGTTTGTACTCTGGCCATAAATCTGACCCGGGGCATTTTATAACGATGCAGACTGCAGGTTAAGGTTAGAAAGCCACACTTCTTTGGCTCAGGCTGGGAGGGAATCCTGAAGGCATCTGCCTTTTGGGCAGCACAGTTTGTGTAGCGGGTAGTGCGACCCTGTCACAGCACCAGCAATAGGGACAAGGTTTGATTCCCGCGCTGTTCTCCCTGTGTCTGCGTGGGTTCTCCCTGAGGGGAGGGTGTCGTAGGTAAATTGGGTGTAATTAGGTGGCATGGGCCGAAAGGGCCTGTTACCGCACTATGTCTAAATTTAATTTTTAAAAACATTTTAAATTTAATTTTAAGTAATGGGGCATTTGAGGTAATGGAGTGGTGTTGATTTGAGTCTGTAACATTGAAGTATCCTTGATTTGTGCCATGACTAATCAGCATCTGGAAGCATGACCCTGATTTTATCCATAGTGCACACTTGCCTTAAAGAATTCCAGAATGTTGAACATCTTGAACCCATCCCATTTCCTCCTAGTGAATCAGTCATTAAGGCTAGTTTCATGGGCATACCAGAGAATCAGCTAATCAAATGCATGTCCAGATCTGCTGGTTGAATCCAATTTGTGGTGAATGTAATATTTGCGGATTTGTGTCCTCCATCTTGAGATGCAGAGTTTGTGAAATGTGTTTTTGGAGAGCCTGTGAGGTGGGTAATTCAATTCCCTTTTTTTTTAATTATGCAGGCTGGAGTGAAAGGAAAATTGGGAAGATTACTGGGAATATTTGAGGTGAGTTGTCAATTTACGGTGTTTAAATTGATCATTTGCAGAAAATCTTTACCTGAACATTAATCACTACAACGGCAACATTCCCATATTCCAAATCCCAAATTCCTAATGTGAAGATTTTCTCTAATATCATGACCATTGTTAGAATGCAATCTGGTTCTTTCAATAATCTCCTCTGGCCAAAGGTTTAATAGGTTTTTTTTTTGCGCGCAGTTTTATTAGGTTAGGGTTTGGGAGGGGTTGGTGTTGGGTTTGGGGTGAGGTTAGGGTTAGTTGGGGAGATTTCGGTTGGTTGGGGGTTTGGATTGGGTGGGGTTGGTGTTGAGGTAGGAATTGGGGTTAGTTGGGAGGGGGTTCAGGTTGGGGGTTGGTTGGGGCATTCAGATTAGGGTTAGTTGGGGGGGGGTTTCAGGTAGAGTTAGTCGGAGGCTTCGGGTTGGGGTTAGGTTTGATGTCTCAGATAGTGTTGTCTCCTTGTTGGCAGTCCTCAGCATCTGTTGACCCTTGTGCAGCACAAAGGCCGTTCAGTCACCTCTCATCCCGAACCACTCTTCCTTTTGTCATTGTGTGCCTCTCTGCCTTGTAGGAGACCCTCTATTCTGGTCAGGGTCAAGTGTAGTTTAGGGGTTGGGTGTGGGGTACCAGTTTGGGTTGATTGGGAAGGGTGAGGTTCTGGTTAGTTGGAGAGTTCAGGTTTTGGTTAGTTTGGAGATTAGGGTTTGGGTTGGGTAGGATTGGTGTTGAGGTCGGAGTTTGGGGCGAGGTTTGGGTTAGTTGGGGATCAGATTTGGGTTAGTGGGGGGGGGAGTTATGGTTTGAGTGGGTTTGGTTGTCAATATGTGGGCAGCGGGATAATCATCCCTTTTGTGTTCACTTGTTTCCCCTCTCTGGGTTCTGTGTCACTCTGAACTGCCACTTTGTGCTAGCCCATGTTTTCATTATACTGTGTCTGTTTCTCGCCTCTGCTGCCCTTGTATCTTCCCCGGTAGGTTTCTGTATCATTCATACAAAGGTTTTTACAATTTGTATGGTGTTGTTTTTGAAAAGGGTTGAGTCAGGGTATGGGTTAGGGTATCAATCATCCTCCTTGTGTTCACTTGTTTCCCCTCTCTGGGGTTCTGTGTCACTCTGAACTACCACATTTGGGTTAGGGTTAGGTTGGGTCTGTGTTAGGGTGTCCCTGTAATTTGTCATAAATGTGCAGGGAGTCCGTTGTGGGAATTGGCATTGTTATGGGCCTTCTATTTGGGTTGTCTTTGAATGGGGATGAGTCTGGGTGAGGGTATCTTTATGCTCTCTGGTTGTGTCCTGGCCTAGGGAAACTACATCAGACAGTGCCTGTTGGAGTTTGCTGTCGGGCCTTGATTTTGGGTTGTTGGGTGTTTTTGATAAGCTGAAGTCTGGGTAAGGTTGCCTCTGTGATTCCTGATTGTGTCCTAGCAAGGGGGGTCTGTCCTGATCAGTGCCTGGCAAAGTTAGCTGAATGGACTTAAGGCCATTCTTAATTTTGGGTTTTTGTGGGGGGGGGGGAAAGATTAGGGTTAAGTCTGGGTAAGGGTACCTTTATGCTCTCTGGTTGTGTCCTAGCCTAGGGACCCTGCCCTAAGCAGTGCCTGGCAGAGTTAGCTGGGGTAGGGGCTTGGGTCGAGGTTTGGGTTAGTTGGGGAGTTCAGATTTGTGTTAGATTGGGGGTGTTATGGTTTGAGTGGGTTTGGTGTTGGGGTAGGGGTTTGGGGTGAGGTTAGGGTTAGTAGGGGGTCAGGTTTGGGTTAGTTGTGGGGGGTTATGGTTTTTGTGGGTTTGGTGTTGGGGTTTTGGCTGAGGTTAGGGGGGTCAGATTTGGGTTAGATAGGATGGGGGGGTTATGGTTTGAGTGAGTTTGGTGTTAAGGTAGGGGTTTGGGGTGAGGTTCGAGTTAGTTGAGGAGTTCAGATTTGGTCTCTGCATTTCGTTTGAGTCGTTGAGATTTTTTCCCCCATTGTGGTCATTTTGAAATTGCTTCCAGCAGTACCATTAACCATTTGGCAATGGTGGCGCTGCCGGAGCCTCTGTAACTGCAGCGCTGTCACTGGAGCAGACCTACGGAGAGCGAGGAGTGGAGGTACAGCACTCCCGTAGGTTCCAACCATGCAATCCGACTGCTATCAGCTCCACGCAGGCTTTGCACGGCATGTTAAAGGAGCCAATGGTAGTTTTATTTACAATCCTGTGACCATGGGGGTTTGTCCCAAGATAGCGGTGCCTATGATCGGCAGTAGCCACAAGGGGTTGCAGACTCCAGGGGAGTGGAGGACTGGCACAGGGCACCTGAAAAAGGAGATCAACCCCATCTGAGAAGCAGAGGTAGAGGAGATGACTCACAGGATGGGAACCACAGCAGCGGACCAGCGGCTGAAAGACCCACGCATGTGGTGGGCTGCTGGCGACTTGAGATGAGGAACCCATGGAGGCTGATGGCTGCTGGAGACTGCTGTCGGGAGAGTTGCGCCAGCCTGCGTACTGCTGGAGACTGGCTCGAAACTGGCTGAAGGGGTACCAGGTATCAGAACTGGGATGCGAGTGGGTGCCGAAGGCACTGAGGGATTCCTCACTATGTCGGAGGTTCGGATCTGGAGCTCGGGTTGCCACTGGTTTGGACTGAACTCTTGTGTCGCTGCGGAACCACTGGAGATTGCTATGGACACTCGGTGACTAAGGGGACTCTCCTTTGCTTCTCTTTCTCTGGCTCTAAGAGGCACTTCAGGCAATTTCTGCCGATGGTGAAGCTGTCTTCCTTACAGCAGGCAAAACCAATTTCATGTAATATAACACTTTTATTACAATAAATTGAATCTTGAATTCACCCATTATCCATAAGCAATCAGAAACTGCAGCGTCTTTGCAATGTTCTCTCAAAACAGTGGCATTTTGCTTTTGCTTGGTCATATGTGTTTCATTTTATTTGGTCACCCTATCTGTTGCCTTACTGGCTTTTGAGGTTTTGTCCGTTGGTGCATTATTGATTTTATTCTCTGTGAAATAAATATTTCAATGGATTTTCATTCATTGCCATGATATTGTCATAAACTGTATCTCACTATTCTTCAAAAACAATCCTTTTGCAATCCCCTGCTATAATACTGTCACTTTGTAGTTCCTAGAATCGTACAGATACCTTTCGTGTATATTGGTTGCCAGCGGTCTCTGTCTGTCATTCTGACATGCTTAACAACCCTTGTCAACACTGTGGTCGTTTTCCCCAGTCCTTTAATGCCACAAATGTGGTACTAAGATTACAATTGCCAGAGATGGCAATCTGAAGTCCCAAAGGAATTGTGCCTCTAAGCTTTAAACCTTTTATTCACTTCCTGTCATCCCAAATGCATTTTGGTTTCATTCCTTTGGATTAAAACTACCAGTGAATCGGACATTCTATCCTTTAATAAAAATAGAAAATGCTGGAAACAGAAGCTGCCTTGCCCAACTGAGTGGTTCCATCTCATTCAATTTTTATCTTGCATTTGCTGCATCTCCAGCTTTTATTTTCAATTTTTTTGCCCTTTAAATGTATATTGAATGTCTCTAATTTTTTTTTTGCAATTCTATTTGTGCTTCTTTCAGCTGTCTGATTGTTGGCATTTGAGTTTGTTTTTTTTGCTGTCTTGTACTTTACGTGTGTGTCATCTGAACCTAGAGAAAGTTTGGGTTCTCATTTCATCCACTAATCTTTTGACTTGAAGTACTTTGCTAGTATTTAAATAAATTTCCTATTTTGGTTATCTGATATCACCTTGAGTAATGTAACTGCCTGATGCATCTTAATGTTTAAATGGATAAAATAATTGGTGCCTTAAGGTGACGAACTTTTCTAAACTCCACCCACACTTATGGACTAAATTCTAATAGCTGTTTTTTTTCTTCTTTAAAAATTTAATTTAATAATTTGTAAATTTAAAAATGAAAAAGATATTGTGGTGAACGCAACCCTTTTTTTAAAATCGAGGATTGTGTACATCCGTCTCAACTAAATTTCCTTCCTATTATTGCTTCATTGTTACTTCCTGTGTGGTTTTTTTTTTAATTTTGTCCTTGTCTTATAGTTTTCCATTCAAATTTGATAGGATTTCCTCTGACTGAAATTAAAAGTGTTTGTTGTGATACCCATTTGCTCAAAATATATTTTGCCTATTACATTTGGACAATCTTGCAAATAGTATTACTTCATATGATTGGGGTAAGTAAAACACTACAGCACAATACAGGTCCTTTGGCCCTTGACGTTGTGCTGGCCCATATATTCCTTTTTTAAAAAAACTAAACCCTCCCTATCCCTCTTCTTCCATCCGCGTGCCTGTCTAAGAGTCTCTTAAATTCCCCCAATGTTTCAGCCTCCCACCATCCCTGGCAAGGCATTCCAAGCCACCCACTAAAAAATGTTTACCCCTGACCTTGATCATCAGAAAAATCAATGCTGGGGCCCGTCAAATTTTAACTGACACGAATAGAATAGCTCCCTGTGCCTTTCTGCTTTTTTTCCCCTTATCCCCTATCATTTGAGATCTGTTCTTCCCATTGTTTAAGGTAGTGTGATTTGATCACAGAATCTATCTTTAAATATATGGTTGTCAATGAGTGACTGGGGAACAAAATGCGACACTGGCCCAAATTGTCATCTATACATCGCTTTCCATGGATGCTGTATGACCTGCTGAGTTTTTCCAGCACTTTTTGTGGGCAGCACTAGACCCCAGCATCTTGTTTACCTCTGAACAGTTTGCAAGGTGTTATTTGGTTGATTAATTTTGTATATTATTGGTCTTTTTTTTATCTCTTACAGAATAGAGACCGAAAGCACAGAACCTACGTGTATATTCTCATAGTGACCGAAATTCTAGAGGACTGGGAAGATTCAGTTAATATTGGTAAGCTTAATATTTTCAATGAACCCATTATCTGAACTCCCAAAGGAATTGTGCCTCCAAACTGTTGCACACCAACCCCACAGAAGACTGCTCCAAGATAACTTGGTGGATATCAAGTTGCTTCAATAGTACCGTGACTTAAAGCAGGTGGTGCTGCAACTTTGACATTCAGTAACAAAATAAAATAATTGCTAGTGAGCATGGATGAAATGGTCAGAGGAAAATTCACCAGGTTGATTCTGGGAACTGCATCAAAACATTGAGTGAGTTGAGGGTCTTGATGTGGTCTCCTCTAAATTGGGGAAACTGGATGCAGGCTCGGAGATGGTTCTGTTGAGCACCTTCATTCTGTCAATAGCAAGGGTCTCCCTGTGACCAACCACTTTAATTTCACACACCATTGCCACATCACGTTTGGCCATGCAAATTGGAGGAACAGCACCTTGTATTCCTTCCTAGCTGTGTCCAACCAGACGGCATTAACAGTGAACTTCTCCGTTTCTGTTAAACACCCCCTCTTTTTTTCTTTCCATACCCATCCATCTCCTTTCCTTCAGCCTTTTCCCTTCTGTCAGCGAGCTACCCTTAGCCATCTGCCCTCTGCCCCAATCACTTAGCATTTTTAACTTCTCTCACCAATATCCACCAAACACCTCTTGCCTGTTAGCCCCTCCTCAATCAGACGCCTGCCTGTGTTTTTTTTCTTACTGATGAAGGGCCCAGGCCCCGATTATTGTTTATAATTTGCATTCCTGTGGATGCTGTGAAACCTGCTTAGTTTCTCTGGCACTTTTGTATACTGCAGATTGTCCAAGTCCTCAGTACTGCAGGCTACTTAGACGTTGCCTGGTCCCTTTGGCACTTCATGCTGGGCATCGACTCTATTATGGGTGGTGATGTTCTTGGTATTCCTTCTCCTCAGCTGAGAATTGAAGATCTGATCAAGGTCTTCAAAGGAACAGTTTTATCTGGTGGATAGTGACTGGGGAGACTATCTAGTCTATGACTAGGCAGGAAGATGAAAAGAACTGTCCCAGGGTGCGTCCTGATCTCTCAAGATCACAAGACCAAAGAACAGAACCAGGCCACTAGGCCCATTGAGTCTGTTCTGTAAACCGACGCTAAGTTACTCTACACTAGTTCCCATTTCCGAACTTCTCCCCATATCCCTTCATGCCCTCACTAATGAGATACTTGTCTATTTCTTGTTTAAATACTCCCAGTGATCTGGCTTTCACTGCTGTATGCGGCAGCGGTTCCACAGATCCACGACCCTCTGGCTAAAGAAGTTCTTCCTAATCTCTGTTTTATATGGATAACCTCTCATTTTCTTGTCCTCGATTCACCCACCAAGGGAAACATCTTGCCCGCATCCACCTTTCAAAATATGAAATGCCGCCATGAGATCTCCTCTCATTCTTCTATATTCCAATAAATACAACCCAAGAGCTGCCAAATGCTTCTCGTACGTTAGCCCTTGCATTCCGGGAATCATCCTAGTAAATCTCCTCTGCACCCTCTCCAACAACATCACATCCTTTCTCAGATAAAGGGCTCATAGCTCTCCAAATGAGGTCTCACCAGTGACCCATAGACCTCATCAACACCTCTTTAAGACAAATGGGGCTTGGAGTATGGTTTCTCAGTGTGTGTTTGGGAGTGATCTATTGTCCAGCAACTGAAACTCCTCCAGAATATGAGAACTGTTCAGGTCCTGCTTTGGGAGCATCGAGAGCTGTCACTCTGTTGCTATACTGGGATCATCCTCTAAAGTCTGAGGTATGACCTGACAGAAAAGCAATTAAGCCAAGACACTGGCAGCTCTTGCAAGTGGACACACATGATTTTGTATGATTTGGGGCAGAGTTAAAAGTCAACCCTGTTGCTGTATTTGAGTTCCATCTTTAAAAAAAAGTTACTCATTGTCAGCTGATTGTGCAAAAACTGGCTGCTTAAATTCCCAACACTTCAAAAGAACTTTGATCTTGAAAGACCCATGGAAGGTTTTATACAAGTGCTGAGTTTGCCTAAATAGTTCCAATTTCAACCACACACAGGATTTGTGGATGTTTGATCATTTGTTCTTTTGGGTTTGTTGATGCATTAATAGAAAACAGTAAAGATAAAAGCTTGCTATAATTTTATCACAAGGTGCCTACAGCATTACTCCAAGCTCATCTGGAGGAGAGCATATTCTTCACTGTAGGCCCTTTCAAATTGCCTTGTAAAATGGGGTTAACCTAGCAATGTACTAGGGCTGAACTGGGCAAGCCCAGTCAAAATCTATCCAAGTCCAAAACCTACCTCAGAGGTGAAGGAAAACTTACCTATTTGAAAGGGGAAATTGCTCACCTGGTTACTGTGGAACTTGGAACAGAAAGAACACAGGGAACAGGGGATTCCCTATGACTGCGTGATGCATCACTCGCCACATTATTGAAGGGGCGGGATCCCCCTCAAATTGACGGATTGGTGATTTAACAGGTGGGTTGGGCTGCTGTTTGAAAGGAACAAGAGGCACATGTGACCCAGTCATCTCACATGGAGGGTATTGAAATTTGAAAGCACCTACTGATCAAGCAGATTCATAGCATAGGTAAAGGATAAACTGCCACCCACCCCACACCTCTCTTGACCCATTGAGTTCCTTGCGTGGCAAGTGGGTGAACAGACTGTTGAAATGGTCACTTAATTGTCCACTGAATTGGGTCAGATTGACAGGGTGTAGATTTGCAGTGGGGGGGAAAATCCCCATGCAGTTAATGTGCACAGGGACCCAAAGGAACAGAATTTAACTTGGTAATGGTTGGCTTGAAGTCCTGGTTATGTGGATTCTGCCAACCTAGCCTATTACTCTGTGTGAAAATGAGAAATGGTAAATCTGGATGATGGCTCTTCAGTTCAGGAACAGGGGAAGCAATTGAGGAGCTGTTGCAGCCATTTTATTATTAGAAGGATACTTTCCTACTGTGTAATGAATAGCTTTTCACTTCTGTGTATTCAATTTCATCTGTAATGGGTCTGACCAATTTATTTTCTCCCAAGCTTTTTGTGTACATTTTAAACTTTTATTAATCTGCCCACTTTGAACTGATGCCTGACAGCTAAACATGATTTTGTATAATTAAAATGCAACATCGAATCTCTTCTAAATAAAACTGGGTAAATTATTCTAGAATATTTATTTTATATAGTACTACTCCGATTATCCAAAATGGTCAGGACCAGGCCCATTTCGGATAAACATATTTTTGGAGAACTGGCCATTTAAAAAAAAACAGCCCAGTAGCAACAGCAAATAACTTTTCAGTATTTAAACAACACAAACAAGGCAAGGCTTTTTAGCATTAAAATAATATATAATTCTCACCAAAAAAAATGCTGGCCACCGCCGATCACCGACACTTCCCCACCAAAGCCCTACTCGTGCCGGGAGCCCAATGTCCCCAGTCAGTTCAGCTCCGAAAAAATTTCAGATAAATGGGGATTTCCGATTTTGGCTAATCCGATTTGTTTTTAATGTGAGGCATGTGCACCTGTCATCTGGAGAAATGCTGTTCCGTCTGGTTGTGTGTGTAGGTCAGAAGAAGCATCAACTTGGAAAAATATTGGTGGGAGGAATGAGTTTTACACCATTTGCTTCTATAACTGCCTCTGCAGTTCTAAGTTGTGATGAGGCGTGTTGTCATCCTTTGTTAATAAAAGTTCTGACAGGTCCGTGTGTTATCACCGGTAACATTTGCATTGATGCTGCTTTTCTTTCCCCCCCCCCCTCAGGAAGGAAAAGGGAATGGTTTAAGGTTGAAGATGCCATCAAGGTTTTGCAATGCCACAAACCAGTACATGCAGAGTACTTGGAGAAGCTGAAACTGTCCTGCTCAAGCACGAATGGAAACTCTGTTGTCTCCACGCTTTCAGGTGACACGGCTACTTTGTATGTGACCTCCTCCCAACCTTCAGGAATGCCCTCTGACCTCCGATGAAATGGACTTTGTGGCCTTGCTGCTCATGCAGTCACTTAAATGGCACTCTGCTTTTGAAAGCAGTGTGATCTAGTTTAGGTTGTACATGTATAAATACTTTTGCATGAATACTTGCAGTGTTGATATGAAACTTTTTTTATATGTAAAATAGTGTTGAAAACCAAAGCCATACATTAATTTGTGTTAGCATCATTTTGCTCGTTGTGCCTTTTGGGCTGCTAAATGTTTTAAGATTGCATTGCACAGGAGAATATCTTTAATCCTGTTTCAATTTTAATATGCATTACAAGCCACAGATGTGAAAATTACTTTCTTCTTTGGTGCTTTACAACAGTAAATGTGGTAGCTGATTAATGTTTTCCACGGTTCTGAGAAATATTCAGAATAAATAGAGATTTGCTGAACTCAAATTCAAAAGGTAGAGCTACAAATCACCCATTTTGAATTATTTTGGATAATTGATTGGAAGTCTTCTCCCTGTCCTTATCCTTGCTTAGTGCACTTAAACTTGACCTGATGCTGCAATAAACTTTCATTTCAAGGTTTCACTGAACTGCAGCTGAAAATATGAATATCCCTAGTGATCGTTTGCTATTTCAATCTCAAATCGGATTACCAATCAAAATAGCAGCAGCTAGTTTGCCTTTTGTATGAATTAGTTTCACCCTCTAATCCTATTCTCTTTTGCAGTGCGTGGATTTTAATTTTTTTTTCCCTGTCACTTATTTGTCTTTCTTCTCTTGTTCACCTTCAAACCAGTAGCCACGTATTGAAATCACCGTACCTAACCAAAGTTGCTGCTTGCAGTACATCTGTCTTTTATTATTTATAAAGACAAGTTGTCTTTGTAGATGTACTCTGCTCTCTGAATGGGGGGATGGGGTGAGATGGGGGGGTAGAGAAACCCACTGGACTATTGGGTGGAGGATGCTTCAGAGGTGGACTGAAATCTTAATTATTGCTCGTGCAAAATTGAAGTTCCTCCAAAAGATTATTATTCTGAATGTTTAATGTCAATCCCCTTTTCATGTGTCAGTTTGAATTTTGTATGCTTGCAGGTTTTTTAATTGATTGTGTACCTTGCTGATTGAAAAGGGTGGTGGTGTGCTTTGTACGAAGTAGCACTCCAGATTTGCTTGTTCGATGGTTTGGTAGGATTCCGGAGCAATTGATTTATTTTTCCAGCAGTTGTTAGTGTTTTTTTAATCACCCGCTCCCCTACCCCGTCAACAGTTTTAAATAGTTTTATGAATTATCATAAATCCAGACCCAATTGACCAAGGATCCCATGTGAAATGGATGTGAGCAGTTTGCAGTGGAGTGGAAGGCCACAGTCCAAAATAGCCACTGTGGAGCCTGACATAACCTGTTGATGTGTAGCGATTCCCAAACACAAAGCACTGTCTTGATTTGTATGAATGGAAATGTTCCATTTTTCTCTACTCTCCTTCCATCCTCGCTGTGGTGACAAACATTTTAATTGTAATACTGAGATTGAAGGAAGTGGCCCAAATACTCTTGGGAATGAATCTGCCTTATCCACTTGCAGCCTGCAGTTTTGGAGTTTGGAAATATTGCTTTATTTCATTGCAGTGCCTCACTATTGGTTGATTTCTACCTCTGTTAGAGAAACCCATCACCTTACGATCTTTTTGTATGGTCCCAAAGACACCATTTAAGAGAGTCTATTGTATTTGATTTTAAAAAAATCATTTTCTTAATGAGACTAATAGTCTTGAATAAAACCTAATTTTGAACAATGCACACTGTCTCACTTTTGTCATTTTGTTTCCTGAAAATGAGGGGATAGATCAAAATGTACAAAGCGTACAAAATGTCTGCTGAGGGGAGGTAAATGGACAGAATGAATTGTGAGCTCCACCACTGAGCGCTGTTTAATCAGACGCATTCGTGTACAGAAGATTTACTTCAAACCCAACAGGTGTTCCTAACTCTGACCTTGTAAACAACTACTCTCCTTTCTATAGAGCACAGAATATTATAAAACTCAGAATTGTGTACAACTTCACCAGATTGTCAGCTGACTCCACACCCACTGCATCAAGCAGTTGGTCCCCCAGCACTCATGACACTTATGCCAAATCATGCAGTTCCGGATTGCAGTCAGATGATATTCTGTCTCCACAATGTCTTGTTTATCCCAGTTTTAAACCTTATGCATGTTGGGTGTGTGGAGCAAGTTCCTGGAGGAGGTGGTTGAATGCCACTATTTATCTCCTTCTGGTCCTCAAAGCTCTTCACCATGGGTTTCTGTGACCAGTTGCAAATCCTTGCTGGCTTATCTTCATTAATCTATTTTCTTGCAGGAGTCTTGAACATTTCAGTGTTTCTGAAAGTTTTCCCAATGCTAAGGTTAGATTGCCAGACCTGTAGTTGCTGGACTTTCTTTTCTGAACGGCAATAAGGAGCTGCTCCACCATCCTCTCACACCACACCTCGTATCCAACGAGCATTGGCAGATTGTGGTGTACATCCCCTCTGCTCCTGGTGATTTAGCTTAAGTTCAACCAACATTTCAATACCTCCATGCTAGGAATCTATTTACTGTACCTCAACTATCCTCTTTCCAGTTACCACGAGAGCTGTGGATTTCTCTGCTGAAGGAGGTGGTAGATGCAAATAGAAGATTTTTGAATGGGGTTATTGAGGGTTATGGTGAACAAGCAGGTAGGTGAACCACAGAATGCTACAGCACTGAAAAAAGGCCATTTGGCCCTTCTAGTCTGGCGGCCACTGTTTTACTAGTCCCTCTGACCTGCTCTCACTTCATAACCCTCCTGTCCTTTCCCATCCATGTTTCCATCCAATTTATTCATAAAACTAAAGATTAAGCCCATATTCACCACATCAGCTCATTCCACACTCCCACCCCTCTGAGTGAAGAACTTTCCCCTGATGTTCTCCCTAAACTTTTCCCCTTTCAGCTTAAAACAATGACCATTGTATTTATCTCCTCCATTCTAAGTGGAAAAGGCCTACTCGCATCCACTCTCTATGCCTCTCATAATCTGAAAATGTCTATCAAATCTTCCCTGATTCTTCTTCGCTCCAAGGAATAAAGTCCTAACCCGTTTAATCTTTCCCTGTAACTTAACTCCTGAAGACCTGGCAACATCCAAGTAAATCTTTCAATCTTGTTGATGTCCTTCCTGTAGTTAGGCCAAATTTGTAATTTTGTGTGCAGTTCTGGTTGCCTAACCAATGTCTTGAACAACTTCAACATAACATCCCAACTCCTGTACTCAATACTTTGATTTATTGAGGCTAAAATGGCAAAAGGTTCCTTTACAACCCTGTCCATCTGTGGTGCCATCTTCCGGGAACAATGTATCTGTACTCCCAGATCTCTCCGCTCCTCCGCACTCCTCATCGCCCAACCATTTACTGTGTATGCCTGACCTTGGTTTGCCCTTGCAAATGTATCACTTCATACTTGTCTGCATTAAACTCCATCTGCCATTTTTTGGCCCCTTCTCTCAGTTGGTCCAGATCCCTCGACAAGCTTTGAAAATCTTCCTCGCTGTCCAAAACACCTATCTTTGTGTCATTCCTCGTTGATCCAATTTCCCACATCATCATCATCCAGATCATTGATTATAGACAATAAACAACAATGGTCCCAACACAGATCCCTAAGGCACACCACTCGTCCATTCTGAGAAGCAATCATCCACCACCATTCTGTTTTCTCCCACACAGCCAATTTCAAATCCAGTTTACAATCTCTCTGTGGAAAGTTTGTGTTTTAACCTTTTGAGCTAACCTCCCATGTGGGATCTTTTGCTGAGTCCATGGGCAGATTAACTGTAATCTTATTGAACAGCTTGATGGGCCAGATGGCTGAATCCTGTTCCTAAAAAGGTGGCATTGCTGGAACTGGTGTAATGGGAGTGCTGCCACGGATGCGGACCCAGGGAACAGAGACACAACACTGCTCTACATGGTCCTACCGCCCAGTCCTGATGGTGATGGCTCTATACAGGCTTTAAGTGGCCTGTGAAGCAAGCTGAGATCTGTGCCCAAGATGGCAAATCCTGTGCTGGGCAATGCACTACAGGAGGTTGCAGGCTCCAGAGGCGCAGCAGACTGGAGCAGGGCACCAGAAAAAGGGGAGTACACCTTCCCCCACTCCCCCCTCTGTTGAGCAGAAGCATAGAGGCATCTCTACAGGGAAGGTGACTACCAACAGGGGCTTGGCAGCTGAAGGACCCATATGGCTGGAGACTGGCTCTTCAAAACCAGGTATTGGAACTGGGAGCTGAAAGGGTGCTGAGGGAAAAAAGGGCTCCACAAAGAGCCCTGGTACTCAAGGCTTTCTGATTAAGAGATTTGGGTAGGGTTCTGCGGGAGCACTAAAGGTGATTCCACTATCGCTCAAGGTCTCTGAGAGAAAGAGAAGCAACAGAGTCCTTTCATTGTTGAGGGTGCCGGTCAGTGCCATGGTGACTCTGTTGGCCTTTTGACAAAACAAATGTCTATTATTATTAATGTCTTGTATAAGCTGCTGCTTATACAAGGTTTGAACCCATTTCTTATAGTTCACCCTTGATAATAAATTGGAAGTGTATAAACTCTTCATGCACGTGATGTTGACACCAGTGAACCAGAGTTGAGATACTCTCGCAAAGCTACTCAAGGCCTGCCCTCTGACGACCACTGTGCCCGAACTGCACTGTGGCTTCTCACCCTCACAGGCTACATTAGTATCAGCTGAAGGAAGCCATCAAATGACCACAGCAATCAATGTTAGTGGATTTGGAGAAACTAACTAGTCCCAGGAATCTTCTGTAATGGCAGGGTTATCTCAAGTAAACCTTAATGTGGGTAATATGTATAGTATCAATATATTGGGAGGCAATATCTTGTATGCATGTTATCTCGGGGATATCTGCAGACAATGGAGGCAGCCCACAAGAGCTTCTGTAGGTATGGCATCATCCCATAGTAACTCAGGGATGCTGTAATGATGAGACCACCAGAGGCAGGTGATGATCATGGCAGGGAGAGTGATGTCAGAAGCAACTCACCAGGTTCTCAACAATGGGTTCACCCAGAAGTGATGACTGAATGAATGCTTGTCTCTTTGTGGAGACAATGTCACTTATCTCCAAAGTGTATAAAGATGCTGGAGTGTGTACATGGGGGATGTGGGCAGCCGTTAGGGAGCCTCCCTGGTCTCCCCCCCCCCCCCACCCCTCAAAAATGAAAGATCAACAAATAAAGATTTTTATTTGATCAGAACTTCTCTTATTCTTCACCAACGAGCCCCTGAAACTTGCGTGCAACTTCCTCAGAGACCGGAGGAGCCCAGCACACATTGTGCAGCCAATGTCCTGTCCCAATCTTCCATGCACACAGGCTTTACCCAAATCCAGCCCTTGAGGTTCTCTTCCCTCAGATGCACCCTGACCTCCATTTTGCCTGCCTTTACCCGCATTTACCCGCATGATGGTGGTGCGACTAGTCGCAGCAGCTTCTCCTGATCCCGGTACTGCTGTAACTAACCAGTAGACGCGCTGTGCAGAGACCTGGATTCGGCAAGAGTTTTCGGTGAAACGCAGTGAGTCCAAAACTGCAACTTGGGTCGCCAAACGAGTGGATCACAGAGACGAAGCCGAAGTTTGCAGCTCGACAGTCGTGGAGTGCAAGATAGTATGGCGACGTGGTCTCTGACTTCCAGTGGTGTCTGCTTTGACAGTTGTGGAAATGGCACAATGTGGCAGAGACTGAGGTGCAGTGGAGCTGTATTAGCCCCGAGAAATCCCGAAGGATGTAGTCATTGTGGTGATGTCAACCTGAGGCACGAGGCCTCATGACGTTTACATCCTCGGTGGGGGGGCTTTGAGGTGGATTGTTGCTCTGCGACCTTGAGAAACTCTTGTTTCCCTTTTGAAGCTGACAGTCAGAAACATCCAAGTTGTGCCAATGCCAGTAAATCAGCATTAGTTACAGCAGTACCGGGATCAGGAGAGAATGATGCTGCGACTAGTCGCACCACCATCTTATGGGTAAAGGCAGGCAAAATGGAGGTCAGGCTGCATCTGAGGGAAGAGAACCTCAAGAGCTGGATTTGTAACATCTAAGCAGAATTGCAACCAGGCATATTTATGTTCAGTGATTATTCTTTGAAATCTGTTCATTTAAAATTGAGAAGTTTGTTACTGCAATCCGGAGGAATGGGTTAGGGTTTTGTTTTTTTTTTAATTTTTTATTTTTCACACCATAAATCACATTAACCATGGTACACACTTTTTCCTTTTCACACATATACAGTGCCATTTTCTCCCCCCCTCCCTCCTCCCATCCCACCCTCCCTACCTCCCCCCTCCCGTCCATTTAAGGTATACAATCTAGGATACATTAAACCAGTCAGACAATGTTGTCATTCAATAAAAATACACCAGAAATTCGACTGAGTCCTTTCTTTTCATTTCCTTTTCCTTCCGTTAACTTAGGTAATGATTGTCCCCGGTAGGTTTTCGCTATTGTATTTAATGTAAGGCTCCCATATTTGTTCGAATATTTCAATATTATTTCTTAAACTATATGTTATTTTTTCTAATGGAATACATTTATTCATTTCTATATACCATTGTTGTATTTTCAAATTATCTTCCAATTTCCAGGTTGACATAATACATTTTTTTGCTACGGCTAGAGCTATCTTAACAAATCTTTTTTGTGCATCCTCCAAATCAATTCCAAATTCTTTATTTTTAATGTTACTTAGAAGGAAGACCTCTGGATTCTTTGGTATATTGTTTTCTGTTATTTTATTTAATATCTGATTTAGATCTTCCCAAAATTTTTCTACTTTCTCACATGTCCAGATTGCATGAATTGTTGTTCCCATTTCTTTTTTACATCGAAAACATCTATCAGATACTGTTGGGTCCCATTTATTTAACTTTTGAGGTGTAATGTATAGCCTGTTTATCCAGTTATATTGTATCATACGTAACCTCGTATTTATTGTATTTCTCATCGTTCCGGAGCATAACTTCCCCCATGTTTCCTTTTTTATCTTTATATTTAAATCTTGTTCCCATTTTTGTTTAGTTTTACCATTTGTTTCCTCATTCTCCTTTTCTTGCAGTTTAATATACATATTTGTTATAAATCTTTTGATTAACATTGTATCTGTAATCACATATTCAAGGTTACTTCCCTCTGGCAAACTCAAACTGCTTCCTAATTTATCCTTCAAGTAGGATCTCAATTGGTAATATGCCAGTGCTGTATCTCCAGTTATATTGTACTTATCTTTAATTTGTTCAAAGGATAAGAATCTATTTCCTGAAAAACAATTTTCTATTCTTTTAATCCCTTTTTTTTCCCATTCTCTAAAGGAAAGGTTATCTATTGTAAAAGGGAGTAACTTGTTTTGCGTCAATATTAGTTTTGGTAATTGATAATTTGTTTTATTTCTTTCTACATGAATCTTCTTCCAAATATTGAGGAGATAATGTAATACTGGAGAACTTCTATGTTGTACCAATTTTTCATCCCATTTATATAATATGTGTTCAGGTATCTTTTCCCCTATTTTATCTAATTCTAATCTCGTCCAATCTGGCTTTTCCCTTGTTTGATAAAAATCTGATAGGTATCTTAATTGTGCGGCTCTATAATAATTTTTAAAGTTTGGCAGTTGTAAGCCTCCTTGTTTATACCATTCTGTTAATTTATCTAGTGCTATCCTCCCTCTCCATAAAAATTTCCTTATTATTTTCTTTAACTCCTTGAAGAATTTCTCTGTCAGTTGTATTGGCAATGCCTGAAATAAGTATAATATCCTTGGAAAAATGTTCATTTTAATACAGTTTATCCTTCCTATTAGTGTTAGTGGTAAATCTTTCCAATGCTCTAAATCGTCCTGTAATTTTTTCATTAGTGGATAATAATTGAGTTTATATAGTTGGCCGAGATTTTTGTTTATTTGTACACCTAGGTATCTTATTGCTTGCATTTGCCATCTAAATGGTGATTCCTTCTTAAATTTTGAGAAATCCGCATTATTCATAGGCATTGCTTCACTTTTATTTACGTTTATCTTGTAACCCGACACTTCTCCATATTCCTTCAATTTCTTATATAATTCTTTTATTGATAGTTCTGGTTCTGTTAAGTACACTATAACATCATCCGCAAATAAACTGATTTTATATTCCTTGTCTTTTATTTTTATTCCTTTTATATCATTATCTGTTTTTATCAATTCTGCTAGTGGTACTATAGCTAACGCAAACAATAAAGGTGATAGTGGGCATCCCTGTCGTGTTGACCTGCTTAAGTTAAATTGTTTTGATACATGCCCATTTACTGTCACTTTCGCTAATGGTCCCTTATATAATGCTTTAATCCAATTAATATACTTCTCCGGTAAACTGAATTTTTGCAATACTTTGAACAAATAATTCCATTCTACTCTGTCAAAGGCCTTCTCTGCGTCTAAAGCAACTGCTACTGTTGGTGCTTTATTCCCTTCTACTGCATGAATTAAGTTAATAAATTTACAAATATTGTCTGTTGTGCATCTTTTTTTGATAAATCCAGTTTGGTCTAGATTTACCATTTTCGGTACATACTCTGCTAATCTGTTTGCTAATAATTTAGCTATTATCTTATAATCTGTGTTAAGTAAAGATATTGGTCTATATGACGCTGGTGTGAGTGGATCTTTCCCTTGCTTTAGTATTACTGTAATTATTGCTGTTTTACATGAATCTGGTAAGCTTTGCGTTTTATCAATCTGGTTGATTACTTCCAGGAGGGGCGGAATTAATAAGTCTTTAAATGTTTTATAGAATTCTATTGGGAATCCATTTCCTGGTGTCTTATTATTTGGTAATTTTTTTATTATCTCTTGTATTTCTACTATTCCAAATGGCTCTGTTGATTTATTTTGTTCCTCTATTTGTAGTTTTGGTAGTTCAATTTTAGTTAGAAATTCATCTATTTTCCCTTTTTTCCCTTCGTTTTCAGTTCGGTATAATTGTTCATAGAATTCTCTAAAGTTTTCCTTAATTTCTTTTGGATTATATGTAATTTGTTTGTCTTTTTTCCTTGATGCCAATACCATTTTCTTAGCTTGTTCTGTCTTAAGCTGCCATGCTAGGATTTTGTGCGTTTTTTCACCTAGTTCATAATATTTCTGTTTTGTCTTCATTATATTTTTCTCCACCTTATATGTTTGTAGTGTTTCATATTTTATTTTTTTATCTGCCAATTATCTTCTTTTAGTTGTATCTTCCTTCATTACTAATTCTTTTTCTATATTTACTATTTCCCTTTCCAACTGCTCTGTTTCCTGATTATAGTCCTTCTTCATCTTGGTTACATAACTTATTATTTGCCCTCTAATGAATGCTTTCATTGCATCCCATAGTATAAACTTATCTTCCACTGATTCCGTATTTATTTCAAAATACATTTTAATTTGTTTTTCAATAAATTCTCTAAAATCCTGCCTTTTAAGTAACATGGGGTTTAATCTCCATCTATACATTCTTGGAGGGATGTCCTCTAACTTTACTGTCAATATTAAGGGTGAATGGTCCGATAGTATTCTAGCTTTATATGCTGTTTTTTTTTTACTCTATCTTGCATACGAGCTGATAACAAAAATAGGTCTATTCTTGAGTATGTTTTATGTCTAGCCGAGTAATATGAATATTCCTTTTCCTTTGGGTGTTGTTTCCTCCATATATCCAAAAGTTGCATTTCTTCCATCGATTTAATTATAAATTTGGTTACTTTGTTCTTTCTGTTAATTTTTTTCCCAGTTTTGTCCATATTTGAATCCAAATTCAGGTTGAAATCCTCTCCTATTAATATGTTCCTTTGCGTATCTGCTATCTTCAAAAAGATATCTTGCATAAACTTTTGATCTTCTTCGTTAGGTGAATATACATTGAGTAGATTCCAAAACTCCGAATATATCTGACATTTTATCATTACATATCTCCCTGCTGGATCTATTATTTCCTCTTCTATTTTAAATGGCACATTTTTACTAATTAATATAGCTACTCCTCTTGCTTTTGAATTATACGATGCTGCTGTTACGTGTCCTACCCAATCTCTCTTTAATTTCTTATGCTCCAATTCAGTTAAATGTGTTTCTTGCACAAATGCTATATCATTTTTTTCTATTTTCAGTAAATTTAACAGTTTCTTCCTTTTAATTTGGTTATGTATTCCATTAATATTTAAAGTCACATAGTTCAACGTAGCCATTTTATACTTTGTTTATCTTCCCTTTCCGTTTCTCCATCATTACCTTTCCTTCTTATCCATTTCTGTTTTCTTGCTTTGAATCCTTTATAAGACAACATTCCTAAAACATCAAACATTTTCCTTATTCTCCTATTTAAAACTTCTTTAGCCCCAATCCCCCCTTCTCCTCCTGAGTTGTCCTTTATCCCTTGTTGGACAACCACATTTCCCCTCTCCATTTGGATTTGCTAATTCACTCGCAAGCGTCAGCTGATTTTGCAGTGACCGTAACACCCCCCCACCCAGCCCCCCCCAGAAAAGATTTCACTTTTCATATGTGACAAAGGTCACTTTCTTAATTCCCTCCTTATTCCCTCTATTCCTTTTCCTTCCCTTATTAATTCTTGTCTATACTATCTATATTTTCCTCTAAATACAGATACATTCATGTATGCACATTATACATATACACACATATACCTCTTTACCCACATACATATAAATCGTGGTCATTTTTACTCTTATTACATGTCTTCATCTCTCTGTTTGTTTTGTAGTTGTTCTGCAAATTTCCTTGCTTCCTCTGGATCCGAGAATAGTTTTTTTTTCCATAAGATCGTTTTCGATGTTTTGAACTCCTTCCTCCTCTTCAGGAGTTCAAAACTTATGTCTTTTTAGTTTGCAGTCTTTTGTACTCTCGTTACACGTCTTCATCTCTCAGTTTATTTTGTATTGTTCTGCAAATTTTCGTGCTTCCTCTGGATCCGAGAATAGTCTGTTTTGTTGTCCTGGAATAAATATTTTCAATACCGCTGGATGCTTTAGTATAAATTTATACCCTTTCTTCCATAAAATTGCCTTTGCTGTATTGAACTCCTTTCTCTTCTTCAGGAGTTCAAAACTTATATCTGGATAAATGAAGATTTTTTTGCCCTTTGTACTCCAGTGGCTTATTGTCCTCTCTTACTTTTTCCATTGTTTTCTCCAGTACCTTTTCTCTTGTAGTATATCTTTGGAATTTTACTAAAACAGATCTTGGCTTTTGTTGTGATTGTGGTTTAAAGGCCAATGCTCTATGTGCCCTTTCTATTTCCATTTCTTGCTGTAGTTCTGGACATCCTAGGATCCTAGGGATCCAATCTTTTATAAACTCTCTCATATTCTTGCCTTCTTCATCTTCCTTAAGGCCCACTATCTTCATGTTATTTCTTCTGTTATAATTTTCCATTATATCTATTTTCTGAGCTAACAGTTCTTGTGTCTCTTTAACTTTTTAATTAGATTCCTCTAATTTCTTTTTTAAGTCCTCTACCTCCATTTCTACTGCTGCTTCTCGTTCTTGCACCTTGTCCATTCTTTTTCCCATTTCTGATAAGGTCATATGTATTTTATTCATTTTCTCTTCTGTGTTGTTTATTCTTCTTCTTAAATCATTAAATTCTTGCGCTTGCCATTCTTTAAATGACTCCATGTATCCTTTAATAAGAGAAAGTACAACCTTTATCTTGCCTTTCTCTTCTTCTTCTATTTCACTGTACTCTTCCTCTTCTTCTTCCTCTGGGTTGGCCATCTGTTGTTTCTTTGTTGCCCTTTTCTTCTCTTCTTTCTTGTTTTTGTTGTCTTCTATGTTCTCCTCTTGCTGCAGGTGTTCTGCAGCTGTCGTTGCCGGCTGTGGAGATCGACTCCCCAGCTGGTCACCCCTCCCGTCGGTGTGTTTTTTTTCATGCGCGGTTGCGCACTTTTACTCGGCTCAGCGAGCCATTTTTGTAGTCCATATTCTACCGACCTGAGGGAGCGGGTTTCTCTCTCCACCGCGGGCCTCTTCGAACAGGTAAGGCCTTTTCCTTCATCTTCCGTTGTCTTCTCTTCCTCTCTTCTTACCGTTGGTTTCGACTTTTCTTTTTTCGTCGCCATCTTCTTTCCACCTTTATATTCACTTTACTTTGATTTTTATTTTTGTGCCTTTGTGTTTTGCTTTGTTTTTTCTGACTTTTCTGGAGAGGGCTGGAGTTCACCGTCCGGCCACTACTCCATCACGTGACTACCCCCGGGTTCGGGTTTAAATAATCGATGTTCTAAGTGGGACAGTCTCTGTAAAAAGATGGCCGCGCCAGTGAATTTTGGCTGCCTGTCGTCGTTTAGATAGTAACTAATTTATTCTTGTTTGTTCAGCATTTTGGATCAATGTGCATTGTGTTAAATGAACTATATAAATAAACTCCTACTTTACCATCCTGTTTAATACAATGATTTCCTTCAGATTATCACAAAGGGAAACAAGAGGCTCTGGACCAACCAAGATTATCTTTTATTATAAAAGCAGGTGTAAGAAGGTAGAAGTCAGCCTGGAACTTTGTAAAAAAGGTAGACAAGTTTCTGTTTAGTTCATGTTATTCATATCAAAGTTCATGGAATGAATCTTCAAAATTGTAAATGAAAGCTGTTCTATTGAATCTACAAGTAGATAAGGTGGATGGGAAACAGCTTGGCACATGAGCAATCTTGTCCCCAGGATAAATGGTGAAATAAAAAGCAAGAGTGTAAATGAATTGCTTATTGACACTTGAACCAAGATACAGTGGATAAACTTTTGTTTTACATGCTATCCACACAAGTCATACAACCATTTACCGCACAGAAACAGGCCAGTTTGGCCCTACTAGACCGTACCGAAAATCATCTACCACCTGGTCCCATTGACCTGCATTTGGCCCATAACCCTCTACACCTCTCCCATCCACATACCTATCCAACCTATCCCTGAATATTACATCGATCTCGCTTCTACCACCACAGCCAAAGTTCATTCCATACTCCCACTACCTTCTGCGTGAAATTTCCCCTTACATTTCCCTCAAGCTTTTCTCTTTTGAATGCCCTTGTTTGAATCTTCCCCATTCTCAATGGAAAGAGCCTATCCACACTAACTCTATCCATCCCCCCCCCCCCCTTATAATCAAATCACCCCTCAACCTTCTACATTCCAGAGAATAAAGTCCCAGCCTGCTCAACCTTTCCCTGTACCTCAAACCGTGAAACCCTGGCAACATTCTCATAAACCTCCTCTGCACTCTCTCTAAACTGTTTATATCCTTCCTGTAATTTGGAGACCAAAACTGCACATAATATTCCAAATTTGGCCTCACCAATGCCTTATACAACATAACATCCCAACTCCTGTATTCTTTACTCTGATTTATTAAAGCCAACATACTAAATGCATTGTTCACCACCCTATGCATGATTCAACTTTCTGAAAATTATGTACCATGACTCCTAAATCCCTTTGTTCCACTGCACTTCTCAATTGTCCACCATTTAACGTGTATGTCCTATTTTGATTATTCTTACCAAAATGTAGCACCTCGCATTTATCAGTATTAAACTCCATCTGCCATCTTTCAGCCCATTCTTCTAACTGTCCTACATCACCCTGTAAGCTTTGATAATCTTCCTCACTGTCCACAACATCGCCAATCTTTGTATCATCTGCAAATTTACTAATCCAATTTGCTTCCCTATCATTGGATCATTAATATACATGAAAAACAGCAGTGGACTCAGTACTGATCCCTGAGGCACTCCACTCGTCACCGACCTCCAATTCGACAAACAATTTTCCACCACTACTCTCTGGCATCTCCCATCCAACCATTGTTGAATCCATTTCACTACTTCAACATTAATACCTAATGCTTCCATCTTCCTTATAACCTCTTATAGGGAACCTTATCAAAAGCCTCACTAAAGTCCAAATAGACAACATTCACTGTCTTCCCCTCATCAACCTTTGTAGTAACCTCCTTGAAAAGATTTATTAGACATGATCTAACATGTACAAATCCACGCTGACGACTCAGAATCAATCCCTGTCCTTCCAAATAGTATATACCATCTTTAAGAACACTTTCCATTAATTTACCCACCACTGACATCAGACTTACAGGCCTATAATTACCAGGTCCACTTTTGGATCCTTTTTTGAACAGCAGATCAACATGAGCCACCCTCCAGTCCTCTGGCACTTCCCCCGTGGCCAGTGACATTTTAAATATTTCTGTCAACGCCCCACTATTTGTTCATTAACTTTCCTCAGGGCTCTAGTGAATATTTTGTCAGGACCTGGCGATTTATCCACCTTGATCTTTTTTCAATATTGCCAACACTACCTCTTCATTAATCCTTATATTATCCTTGAGCCAGATGAGGTGAAGAAATATGGTAGGGAGCTCATTATTCTTTTCCTTAGTGAATGCTGAAGAAAAAAAATTGTTTAAAATTTCACCCATCTCCTCTGGCTTCTCATAGAGCCTACCCCTCTCATCTTCAAGGGGTCCAATTTTATCCCTCACTATTCTTTTACTTTTAATGTACCTATAGAAACACTTTGGATTTATTATTTTGCCTGCCAAAGCAGCTTGATATCTCCTTTTGGCCCTTTTTTTTTTTTAAACACTCCTTACATTCAAGCAGTTCATCCATTCCCAGCTGTTTATCCCTCTTCCTCTGAATCAAGTTCCAATTTTCTTTTGAAACCAAGGCCCCCTACAGATTCTAACCTTTTCTTTAATCTTCACGGGGACAGACCAAGTCTGCACTCTCAGAACTTGTCCTTTGAACTGCTACATTCTTCCCTGAAAATAACTTCCACACCCTTCAAATCTTTTCTCATCCCCTCAAAATTTGCTTTCTTCCAATCAAGAATCTCAATCTTTGGCCCACCTCTATTCTTTTCCATTATTGGCCCAAAACTAATAGTATTGTGATCACTAGACCCAAAGTGTTCCCAAGCACAAACCTGGTTCCCTAATAGGAGATCCAATACTACTCCCTCGAGTCAGTTCTTCTACATATTGATTCAGAAAACTTTCTTGAACACACTTACAGTCTACCCCATCCAGCCCTCTTACTGTATGGGTGTCCCAGTTAATGTTCAGAAAGTTGAAATCTCCCACAACCACCACCTTATGTTTATTACACATATACGCAATCTCCTTACAAATTTACTCCTCTAATTTGGTGGTCTATAACATACTCCCATTAATGTATTTATGCCTCTGCCATTCCTCAATTCCACCCAAATAGTCAATCCATATATAGTCCAACAGGTAGTGCAACCAAGGGTCATAAAAGTAGAACAGTGCAGTTAAATGGTGCAAGGCATCTTTTTGAAAACAAAGTCTATTCAAGAGTCTGATAACACCAAGAAACTTATGCAAGGATCACACTCATTTCTTTCAAAGCAACAGTTCCTGATACCAATTGGATTGTAATTCCCAACATGGTTAGAAATTTAAGATTTGAAATAATTACATATTTAAGATAGTTCTTTGAAGTTACTAACCACGTTAAAACCAGACTTGAACATCCTTAGCTCCCATATTTTCAACTAATCCACCCCATCCGTGATCTGGATAAAAGTCACTGACCAAAGTAATATATTAAACCTCTGAATTGTTTAATTGAGGCAAATCTACTGTGATCAAGGTGCACATTTTATGACCACAGACTATTCCACTTTATTTCTGAAATATTGTTTTCCAATATATGCCTGTAGGCCAAATTTAACTGTCTCCAACCAGGTTTTCAAATAATTTACCACTGTAAACTTTCTAAAACCCAATTTTTATTTCTTACATTGTGAATTTCCTTTTAATATGCAACAAAGTCAAAATCGACAACATATTAACATGCTTCAACAGATCACAGGGCCAAATAAATACATGGGTAAACGCAGAGGAAGAAATCAATGCATCATCCTCTGTAATGGCCAATCAACTCTAAAAAGCAAGTTACAGGCAGATTGTCAGCATTAATAAAATAGCTGTCCTGGAGCACTTCATAAGTGGTCTGTCATGAGTAGCATTGTTTTTGCATGCAAGATCTGAAGATGGACTCTGAATTGATAAAACACGATCTTTAAGATATTTCTATTAATGAACAGGAAACAAAGTCTAAAATTTTGTTTTACTTTAAATTGTATTGATCTCAGCAGAAAGATTAACACAGTACAACAGCCAAATGGAACAAAAAGTTTTACTAAAACAAAGTTTACAGGGATCGTTTCTCCCCCCCCAAATCTTCACACACCAACCCCTCCCTCCCTCATTCCCCATCAAGATAAGCTTTACAATCACAAACCCCTTCAGGATCTACATTTGTGTAACAATAATAATGTATTTTCCTTTCTCCTTACAGGCTGAATGAACTAAATCAGCTACGATGCTTAATCTACTGCACCTAGAAAAAAGTTATAGACTTGGCAAAGGGCATGATCTACTGTGTGTGAGTTAGCTGCTTTCAAAAATGCTTGTAGCATCACAAAAATAAAAACTTACAATAAAGCAGCTAACTAAGCCGATTTTCATTCACAGTGCTAAGAAAAGAAAAATTGCTGTCTAAGTGGCCCACTGCTTTTAAATTAACTGGAGAGGAATAGTAAAAGCGAAGTGGTACAGACTCTGCTCATGCTATAATGGTGAATCTGAACATGACAAATAGTCTCTAATATGCATCTAAACACGAGAATTTTATTTGTCTGGGTTTATTCTGCAGTTGTCTAAGACTGTTCTTTGAATGCAAGGAAAGATCTTGGCAGAGTTAGAAGAACCACAAGGAGTATTCAACTTCATCTGGAATTGCTGTTCCCACTGGCATATAGCCTAGTCCATGTTCTGGCTGCAAGATAAAAAAAAATATACAGTTTGTTTTAAAAGCAGAAAATTCTCATGGTTGAAAATGTTTCAGCATCCCTACAGAGCTGCACACAAATCTCGGCCTTGAAGAAGCGAAATCTACCAAATATCTAAAACCATGCTCTGCTCTACCATTTGAATTCAGCAAGAGTCCAATTGACAGCACTTCCCTGGGACAGTTGTGTGTACAACACCTGTCTGGGTACATCTGTGTAATCCTCCCAGACACCAGTTGGAACACTTTTTAAAATTTAGACATGACAGCACAGTATCACGAGCCTTCACCGCCCAAATATACCCCAGTGACCAATTAACCTATAAACCAATGGTTCTCAACCTTTTTCTTTCCACCCACATCCCACTTTAAGTAATCCTTATGCCATCGGTGCTCTGTGATTAGTAAGGGATTAAGGTGGTATGTGGGTGCAAAGAAAAAAGTTTGAAACCCACTGCTTTAATCGTACCTCATTGACTCGTTATGTGCAGGGTTTCAGAACTCCAAAGGAAATGGGCCAATGACAATTATCTCATGCAAAATATTTCAGTAACAATCGAGTCTAGAGCAGTGATTCTCAACCTTTCCTTCCCACTCACATCCCACCTGAAGCAATCCCTTACTAATCACAGAGCACCGATGGCATAAGGATTACTTAAAGTGAGATGTGGGTGAAAAGAAAAAAGGTTGAGAACCACTATTATAAACCCTGTACATTTTTGGAAGGTAGGAGGAAGCCTACGCACCCAAACAAAACCCACATACAGGGAAGAAGGTACAAACTCCTCGCAGATAGTGGTGTATTCAAATCCAGGTCACTGGTGCCGTAAGTATTGCGCTAATAGTGATGGCCATTACACTAAAGTGAGTGTGTGCCAATCCTACCTGCACTAAAATGGTAATTAATTTGAAAAACTCAGCAGTACCTTGGCTTAAATATAGGTCAGAGGGAATGGGATGGATGGATCTAAAAAGATCTTCAAATTATTTCACACTTCAATGGCATCTGAAGTTATTTCTTTGAACACAGCCCTAAGTCTGCAGAATTGCCACAGAAAATAAGATGCCAAGGCTTAGGAGCAAAATTCAGGCCATTCAGCCTAACTAAAATATTACTACAATCTCACCAAAACAATTATCCCTGCAGCTCAGCCAAGGGATAATCTGAAGTTGCGTGTCTGACCAAACTTTTAATCCAAACATTTTCCTCAGTTTCTCATCTACTTCTTTGTTGAAAGAATTCAAAAGGCAGTTTATTGATGGAGAGGTTTGAAGCCCCTCATACCATGCAGCAACTTGCAATGGCCTTTTGTGAAATTAATTTGGAAATTTTCCAAAATTATTTTCCCAGTTTGTCCAAGTAGAGGCTAGACCTTCAGTCAGTACCACCTGAGATAACATGTTCATCCTAGACAAGAAAACAGGTGCAGGAATAAGCCAAAGTCCTCAACCATTCAACTATGATCATAGTTGATCCAAGATGGCCTCAACTCTTCTGTGCCAGTTCCCCCAGAACCTACAATCTTTCAAATATTTATCTAACTCCATCCTAAATACACCTAAAGTTTGGAGGCAGATAACTCCAGATTCACCACCAGAGAAGAAATTTCTATGCACCTCAGCTTTAAATGACGAGCTTCTTATTTCCTGGTTCATGACACTCACCCCAACATCTAGAACCATGGAACGCTACAGCATAGAAAAAAAAAGCCATTCAGCCCTTTAGTCAGCGTCAACCTTCATTCTGCTAATCCCAATGACCTGCTCCTATTCTATAACCCTCCAGACCTCTCCCATCTACATATTTATTCAATTTATTTTTAAAACTCAAGATCAAGCCCACATTCACCACATCAGATGGCAGCTCATTCACCACTCTCTGAGGGAAGAACTTCCCCCTAAACTTTTCCCCTTTCAGCTTAAAACTATGACCATCATATTTACCTCCCTCAATCTAAGTGGAAAAAGCTACTCACATCCACTCTGTCTATACCTCTCAATCTTTGTAAACCTCTATCAAATCTCTCCTCATTCTTTGCTCCCAGCAAAGAAGTCCTAACCTATTTAATCTTTCCCTGTAACTCAACTCCAGAAGATCCGTAACATTTTAGTAAATCTTCTCTGCACTCTTTCAATCTTATTGACATCCTTCCTGTAGTTAGGTGACCAGAACTGCACACAATATTCTAAATTTGGCCTCACCAATGTCTTAAACAACTTCAACGTATCATCCCAACTCCTATACTCAATACTTTGATTTATAAAGGCCAAGATGCCAAAAGCTTTCTTTACAACCCAATCCACCTGCAGCACCACCTTCTGGGAATTATGTATCCATATTCCAAGATCTCTCTGCACTCCTCAGTGTCCCACCATTTACTATGTCCTACCTTGGTTTGCCCTTCCAAAATGCAACACTTCACACTTGTCTAATCTATCAAACCACCTTAGGATCTTGTATGGTTGAAGAAGTTCACCATCATTATTCTAAACAAAGAATACAGACCCAAATTGTCCAACGTCTCAAAAGGAAAATCCTCATCCCAGGATTTAGCAAAGTGAATCGTTTTCATTGCTTCCAATGCTATCATTTTTTTTTTTAAAAAGAGGAGGACCAAAACTGCCCAGTGTTCCATGTGTGGCCTCACTAACATCTATAACAAAACCTTCCTACTCTATACTTCCCCACATCTCTCCCTTCCACTCCCCACCATTTTATTCAGGCACCTGTCTACATTCTGCGCATACCTTGATGAAGGGCTCAGGCCCAAAACATTGGTTATGTATCTTGATCTTTACTATGCACTGTTTGATCTGCTGAGTTTCTCCAACATTGTGTGTTTTACTTCCTATTCTTAAAATTCCTTTTGCAATAATGCCAACATTGCATTAGTCTTTAATGACTTGCTGTTAACTTTTGCGATTCAGTGCACTACATCTCCAAACTTTACTCAGTTACTGCCTCTTCATTTACATAACAACCCATCTTTTGTGTCCTCTTATCGCAAAGCATGATGTCACCTTTGCCAAGTTTATACCATCTTGTAGAATTAAGTCCTTCTTTCAAAACTTTATTTATTCGTTCAAAAAACAAATATGACATATACAGCAATTAAACATGAACATGAATGTTTTATCTCTCTCTCTTTATTTATTTATTTTTTAAAAGCAAAGAACACCCCCCTTCAGCCAACTCTCCTAAGGAGAGCCATAAAAAAAGATATTAAAGAAAAAGTTAAATATGCATATTAAAATCTAATCAATATAAATTGAAATGTAAATAATCCGAGTATAACAGCCATTTATTAATAAAAAAAATTATAATTATCATGCAAAACACGTAATTTTTTCCATTATTAAACAATATTTCATCTCATTATGCCATCTAGAATTAAGTCCTCACCACAAACATGTCTTTCCTCCTATTTTTGTGAATTTTTATTGTCTTCTGTCCAAACCAAGGACCAACAAACAATCCCTGGAGAACACACATGAAGTACTGTACACAGAACTGACATACTCATTCAAGGATGTTGATGCATTCCAAGAAGTTCAGAGGAGCACATTATACCAATAGATGGAAGAGAGTCTTTTCTAACTGAACAGCTAGACTTTCTTTTAAAAACAGAGCAAGAAGGAACTGGATAGAAACACAAAGCCCTAAGAGGATTTGACAGGGTGATGCAGACAGGGTGCTCCCTCTTGTGGAAGAAACTGGGTCAGTTAAAAATTTTAAAGACAAAATTCTCTCAGCCGATCACTAGTCATTGAAACTAAAAGACAGCAGAAGCAGAGTCTCTGATCAACTGAGGTAGATGGATACGATAAGCGATGGGGTGCAAGGTTACTGAGGGTAGTTACTCAAGGTAGATGGGAATGTGGTATTCAATTGGGATCTTATTGACAGTAGAGTGGGCTCAAGGAATGAGTGGCCTCCCTGTGTTGAAGTATGAGAGCAGGTCCAGGGAGCACAGTTTGATCAAATTCATTTCAAAAAATCCATGAGACTAATTCCAGGACTCGGGCAGAAACTCTTGATGGGGATTCATTCAGTCTGAGCCTTGGCCAGAGCCAAGAGAGAAATCCTCCAACTCAAAGTACTTCAAACTAAGACAAGCACAGGAACAGAGACTTAGTGGGACCAGATGAGCAGGTGAAGCCTCTCCGTCTTGTGCATCAGAATTCGGACAACATGCACTTAAAAAAAATAGGCAGTACAGATTAATAGATTTCAGGATATTCAAGGAATATTCAGGGATGTGGGGAGAGAGGAATCCGATAGAAGATCAGCCACAACCTTGTACAACAGTCTATGATTTTGTACATTTGTTGGTGTAGATGAATTTGGCCAAGAGCTTGTCCTGGCTCTATGACTTTTTTCCCCCCCAAAATTAGGTTTCCTGTGTGTTAGGCAGTTTTCAATGCATGCCAACACACTTTCTCCAATATTTTCTGCTCAATTTATGCACCAGCCTCTTAGGTAGTACCTTGTTAAAAGCCTTTTGGAAATCTAAATATGCTACAGACTTCACGCTATCATCTCCCAGTCACTCGTTTATTTCTTCTGATTATTGATTGCAGCATCTTGGGAAAAACAAATGTTCAATTAAGTGGCCAACAACTGTCCACTTTCTGTCTTCTTCCCTTTCCTTTTTAAACATTGGTTCCTTTAAATATGTCCATCATGTCCCAGCAATTTGTTTGCCTTTAGCCCAGCAAGTTTCTAATATGATACCCTTTGCGATTGGAATTACAAGATCCTCCCCATTATTTGAAATGGGCCCATTATCTTAGAGATATTTGCAGTGTCCAGACAGTGAACTGATAAAAAAAACATCTGCCATTTCTTTGTTTCCAATTATTATTTCAACAGCCTGGTTCGCTGGAGATGTCACACATACCTTAGCCATCTTCCTCATACATTGCACATGTTCTCTCAAAATAAATACTTTCCCTCATGAGCTTTTTAAGTCAATTGCTGGATCCCAAATACTTCCCAGTCCTCTGGCCTACTACTAGCCCATGCTTCTTTGTATGCCCTACATTTCAATGCAATATTATCACTGACCTACTTTGTAGATGACTGACTCATGCAAGGAGACTTTCCAATCGGGACAAATTCCTGCTGAGCAATTTTCAAGTTTATCATCATCCGATGATACAAGTACAACCTGATGAAACAGCGTTCTCTGGTTTCAAATAGCGGGTCCATGCATGTCTCCATTCATCTACTCAACAGTCTCTTGGTTTATTTGTCCACTCCACCTTAAACAACTCCAGCTTCATGCCTTCTAATTTCCCCTGTTTGAGTTGATGACAATGGTTTGGTTCTGTGGTGTGTCCTCTAACAAGATCTAGAATTGGGGTCATTACTTCCTTGAGGGGGTTTTCCACAAGATCTCTCATTAATCCTTCCTCATTACTCTTAGCCCAATGTAAAATAGCAAATTCCCATATAGTTTTTCTAATAACATATTGCTTTAGGCAGCTATCCCCAATACACTCCACAAATTCTTTGCCAGTTTGATTTGTCCAATCTTCCATGTCAATTTATGTTCCTCGTGTTCCCCATGTTGCTCCATCCTATAATATAGGGTGGAACATTGAATAATCTGGAATATTGAGCACCCAGAGACTGGGTGTAGGGTCACCAACACTGTAATAATTATTGGATCAAACTCTACTGTTCTTAACTGAGCTCTCATCTATATTATTGCAAATGTTACATGCATTCAACTAAGGACCAAATGTCATAAAAAGAAATTCAAATGAGAGAGCAGATTCTCCAATTAGTTTTCTAATTTCTAAACCTTTCTTAACAAATAAAATATCAAATAATATCAGTACCTGTCTCTATGGCTTGGGCTTCGTTGCTTTTCCATTGTTCAGCTACATCATTTGCTAATGGATCATCTGGATTTGGAGCACTTAACAATGCCTGGATTGAAAGCAGTACTGTACGAATCTGCAAAGCTGGGGACCATTTATCTGTGAAACCAAAACATTACAAGCCATAATATTAGTGCATTCATTAAAAATTACCCAAAGATTGTTTTTCTTCAGGAGACAAACAAAACTGTAAATTTGAAAGCAGCCATTACCTTTCAGAATATCTAAACAAATTCTGCCCAGTTTGTCTACATTTGGGTGATATATTTTGGTCATGAAACGAACTTTTGGAGCTGCCATTGGATACTCTTCTGGAAGAAATAGTTCAAGTTTAAAAGTTCCACCCTCAAATGGGGAATCCTGTGGACCAGCTATAACAACATGAAAGTAGCGAGCATTGAATTCATCTGCTTCTGCCTTTATACCAGGCACTGGCTCCGCATGCAGACGTTGGGTTTCCTGAAAATTGAAAAGGACAACCATCAGTAAAATATCCAAATTACACAATTTCACAACTGTACTATATGGGCATCCCATTAGGAGAAATTCCCAAATCATATCCAAACTTGTGAAAGGCACAATTTTGTTTTGCTGCAAATTTACAGCAATTTTTTTTCCCTGTAATTAGTTTTAAACACAAAGTCAATATGCAATCAGTTTCCAAATTATCCAACAAAGAGGCTCTCGGTAATACCGTTTAAGAATATTGATCAGCCTGGCACTTCAATGCAAGTGTGAGGGGTTGATTTTTTTCCCCCATGACCAGAGGCCATTTCTCAGGTGAGATATTTGACCATGGTTCCACAGCTTTGGAGAAAACCAATGGCATTTTGAAGAACTATATTGGGCATTTATTTCATTGTTCCTATGTTTGCTCCCAAATTGGCTTCATGTTGCCTGCAGACAGGGAGCTAGTACATTCTGTCTTTGCCTTTAAGAGGGGACTGGATAAATAGATGCTGGAAAAATAATTGGCATAGCATTAAATTACTATAGGAACTCCAATCCAAATGGCAAATTTGTGGATTCTGCGATTGCATGTGATGAGCCATATCACCCAACTTGTCCCAGGGGGTCTGGCCTCCCTCTCATTCCATCCTGGGGATTTACCATTTGCTCTCTTATTCCTCAGACCTGCCCACTTTTATGCAAAAGGGTTAACCGACATCCCAATAACTGTCTTGTAATAATCTTTTAGAAACATTTAGAAATTTTAGCAACACTTCTATCATTTCCCATATCCTACTATTTTGTGTGCATTTTTCCTGGCTCAATTTTATCATGTATTATGTATCCAGACCCAATCCTTACAAGTGTAAATGGGGTATTTCACAATCTAAGCAAATATACTTTGTTCTTGTTCTCCTTTTCTATCCATTTTGTAGCTAGTTTCCTAATTCAAAACTATCTGCCATGAGCTTAATGTAGAGACAATCTCTAAATGGCATCTACTGTATTACCCCTGCCAACATTTTCCTTTCCTTCTGCAAAACGCCAAGTTATTTAAGAGCTTTGCAGAATACACCCTCACATGAAAATATTTTCCATGTGGATGCTCATTCTTCATCCTCCCCCCCCCCAGAGATGATTCCAATCACTCCCACATCAACACTAATCAGATTGATACAGTCCCTGGGTTTTAGCCCATTTCACCAAATAGAAACAAAAAATCTAGCAACAATTGGCTGCCACATTAATATGAAAGATGCAGAGGCATTGGATAGGGTGAGGAAGAAGTTCACCGGAATGCTATCTGGATAAAACATTAACTACAAGGAGAGGTGTAACAAACAGAAATTGTTTTCTCCAAAGCATTGGAGGTAGCAATCTGACACGTGTACAAAATGAAGGAGTAGTTGATTAGGGCCTTTTGAACCCAGGTGGAAATGACAAATACTAGAAGTCATAGATTTAAGACAAGAGGAGAAAAAAAACCACAAATCTATCCTTTTCTCCTACCAATAAAAAGGAAAGGTGGTTAAGGTAGGATATGGGTCACATCTCTGGGAATGCAATTCAAAATTCCTTCTACATTCATTTCCTTGCATGCCCTCTCTTCTCCAGGCTCAATTCCATTTCCCAGTCTTTATTACATACTTGATTAGTCCTTTGAATATCATCTCGCAAACTTCAGCTTCTGCAAAAGCCTTCAAAAATGTACAGGAGCTATAGGTTAATAGGTGTATTTGGGGAGGCACAGGCTCATGGTCCAGAGGGTATGCTACCATGCCATTTGTCTTCAAAAGAAAAGATCCTATACAGCAATTAAGCCCAAAGTCACTGCTATATTCCACACTAAAACAATTTATATTGTTGATTTCTGCAGAGTTCTCCAGCCATTGAAATATCTTTTCTAATGGACAGATTTTAGATTCAATTCATTTTTCTTTGACAAGTTGTACATCTTTAATCCAGTGACATTGTGACCTGGCCATTGCTGGACCACAGAAAATGCTGGAAAATAGAAATCGATCCCTTAGGGAATGTTTATTAGCACCAGCACCATTTTCTGCTCCTCTTGGTCCCCTGGATGACATCCTGAAGGACTAAAATACAGCCGAATACAAGAAATTAAAAGGACTGTATCACCAAAACACTCGGCTACAGTGTAAACAGATTTTGGCAATTAGCGAAGTTAACAGCTCTGCCCTGGTGGCAGATCCACAAACTAAGGGCATCACCATGGGAGTGCCAGGCCACAGACCACCAGATTAGAGAGGTACAACCTGTAGCATGTTACATGTGACCTTGTGAGACACAATGCCCATACATTGTATCAATTACCCTGGCGTCAAAATTGAAATCTAATCAGACAACTGCTGAACATATCTGTGGCAATTGTCCCAATTATAATGGACTCTTTCTTTGAATATGGGTGATGAGAAATCACTGATAAGGTACCCATCCATTCTCTTTAACAATGCTGTTGTGAAATCAAGTAGAACGGTAAACCATTCCAGCAGTGAAGCTCAGAAAAGCCAGACCAGGAAGGAAAGAGAGTGGAAAAAGTTAACTTTTAAATGTTTCAATTATGAATGTCTAGTTTTTGTTGAGAACCTCTGAATTTATTAACTGTAACTACCTATTTTTAGGGCTTCTGGAATATTGACCCAAGAAAATACCTTTACATTATAATTATTAACTTACAATGTCAATCAATTTGCCCAATAATCTGTTACCACAATAATTTAACATTTGTGGAGTAAGTACATGCTCAACCTTTGGTCAAATGATGAATGTAATGAGTGAAAAATCAAGATCTCAGACCTGGCACAGAACTACCTTGATGTAACCAGCCAGACGTTTTCTGCGCTCTACCCTCTCGACTCCATTATTTTCCTTTCCTAATAGATCCTCTTGCCCATGACTTCAGTTAGGATTCATTGCTCACCACTTCAAAACCCAGCAGCTATTCTTCCTACTGATTGAAAAGGGATTCAAAAACTCAATGTGCCTTTCTCATTCCAACTTTTGAGCTTGTTGGATTTATACATTTCTTCCAATTCCCTGTCACTCTTTTGTGATTTGTACGAGGTGGGTGAAAAAAACCCTTGCCTTTTCTTTCTCAGTAGTTGATTCTGATCTAATAAGTTTTACTCCTGTTTGTTTCTTCCAACTCTGAGCACATATTTACTAAGGCTTGTATTAACTTCTTAGGTGGTACTCCTCCGATTCACTTCCTGTTTCCTTGCTCCCTTCAATATATTTGCCCTCAAAATTAAATACAAAAATTTGAATTTTTAAATGAGCAGACTTCCATAAGCAGTGATATTGCCCGTCATTTGTTATTTTATTCAAAACATTATTTTGAGACTATTCATCTTGAAAGGAACATTTTTTTTTAAAAAGCAATGCAGTTTTTCCCCTCAGATGTCCCAAGTGCTCTGTCAAAATGAGCACGGTATAGGCTTCACAAGTCGCTGTACTGTAGAAATCCATCCTTTGCAAGGCTAAATCTAGCTGTGACCTTCATAGCAACATTTGAAAGGAAAACAATCTAGTTCAAGGTGCGACTTCATTGCTCAACCTTCAAATGGAATAATGGCAGTTATAACATTGCACATTACAATTCACCTGGAGATGAACAATCAATATTTCTCCTGCTCAAAGACTAGGCAAACAAATTTAAGAAATACAATTATAAATTATAAATCAGTAAGAGCATTTCTTTTTCATACAATCATCTATATTTGGTGGGAACCAGTTATTTTTGGAGAGAAATGATAGCAGCCCACAAGGTTCTCTCAGACCATTCACTATCCAAATACACATAATCATTAAGGATAGCAAACTAGCTTTTATTCTGATTCCAAGTAAGATTTAAAACCATAATTTCTGGATTGTGAACCTGTCTCAGAACTTGCTGGGCTCGCAAAATAAAACTATAAATTTATGGTGTACAAGAATTTCCGTAACCAATCTAAAAAGTGCATCATTGTTAGAATCTTGCATTATAAAAATACTCTTCATTACTTCAGACTTAAACTAAAAAAATCCTTTTATTGGACATATCATTGCTGTAGCACAACTGGGCATATGGAGATGAAAGGTCACTGGAATTTTTCATAATACACCGTACATCCCACCCCATATGCTGATAGCCAACAAACAGCATAGAAGCTGTTACTAGGCTACAGTCCATGAAGCTTCAGAGTTCTGGTACCCCTTAACTTTTATTTCAAGCTACTTTGCATCCAATGCATTCCTGGTTGCCAATTCTTCCCCAATATCGCTTTCTTTTACAACTACTCCTTCCCAAATGCACTGTTCTTACTATAACAATATCATTCAAAATTTCATATTTTAGTATTTTAATTAGATCTTCATCAAATATGGCTATTTCATCCATATTACTTTCAATCATGGTTTTTAGACTGCAATGTTGGGAAAATTGCAGAAAAATATTAACATATGCAACAGTCCCAGTGGTTGGACGTACAGTAAATGTTTGACAACAATTTTTTCTGCAATTTATACTGCAGATGTCCTCCAAAAAGTAGTAGGGGTCCTGCAGGATAAATTGTGGTGCAGGAATTGACACAAAATTCCTCCACATTCCTCTTTAGACTGCCCTTATAGCAGTAAAATTCCTCAATTGTGCTGTTACATGCCTGCAGCCTAAATAACAAATTTAACACTACTGTATTAAATTCCTGCAATTCATATCAGCTTATTCATCCTTTACACGAGGCATAGACAGTGTTAGTAACTAAGCCATATGCAAAATAGGAACAAAAAATATTAGAGCTGACAACTCAAAAGACATCAACCCAAAATATTAACTCCATTTTTCTCTCTTTGGATGGCGCTTCAGCTGTTGAGCACTAAAGTTTTTATTCCAGATTCCCATCATAGATTCTTCTCCTTTTTGATTCACTTCACCCATTGTGCTGGGGCCAAGGACAAATAACTCCAAATGTAAAATAAAACTTAACCATTAGTTATAGGTTGAAAGTTTTATTTTGCCATCCTGGTTATTTTAGTCTTTGGTGGGGAAGTAGTTCTTAACCACCCTTTGGTTCTGTCCACCCCTCCTGCTTTTCCAATTCTCATGCAAGTCTTCAACTTGTAATGTTAACTGCTTCATTCCCGATTAACACTGCCTATTCGAGCAAGGCAAATGGTATATCGCAGAGAACTTCTTTTAATTGCATCCTTGGCCCTCCAAATCAAACATTTGATTACATAAACATCTATGCTTTCAAAAATAAATTACTCTGGCTGTGCCAGGAGACTGGTCCAAATCCCACAGTAAATTGGTGGTGTTGGTGTGATGCAGCTGCCCCAGATGGCTTAATGTCGAGAAGATGAGGCAAAAAGACAGCCATACAGCACTGAAAATGAGACTCAGCAATACACCAGTATAGCAAATGCACACTTTGCTAAAGCTATTGGATGCAAGCTGCTAGCATCCCATCTATCTGCCTTCACTGCTCTCCCCAGTTCAGAGAATTATCTATTGCAATTATCTCAATAGTAATTAGAAACTTTTGTCCTCGACAAATTCTCTAGGCTGGGGAGAGCTTTTTAAATCATTGTAAAATTCTCCAAGAGGAGCAAACAAAGACACAGATTCCAAAACATCCAACACAAGGCAATAGAGACCATTTGATCCAGGTAATGGTCACTGAATAGCTGGTGCCAGTCCCTCACCATTAAACCTTACCCAACATCAGCTCTCACAGCCAGTCCCTTCACCAAGCTGTGGTGGGTGGGTGGGGAGTAAAATTCATTTCAGGAAGTGCACCAGACTCCTGTACCAGCAATGAAGAGGCCAGAGAATCCCAGCAGAGGAGCACTGTCGGCCATACATTCCTTCATACTTAATGCAATAATTACCCCATGATCCTCAGAACACATCCTGTATTCAGGACATGTTCCTGGGATGAGAGGTATATGTATTGAGCAAGGCAACAAGGAAGGAAATATATTCTTGGCTGCGAATAGCAACAAGGAAATTGCAAAGGTTCCAACTATAATCCAGGCTACAGAAGTCAATGTAGTACCATTATTTCAAGGCAAGATAAACCTAGAAATTAAAAAGTTTAAAATTCTTGAATTATTCCACTTTTCCTGCAAAAAGAATTAGGATGATATACTGACATAGATTTCGAATTGGTTATTGAACAGAAATAAAAAGATCCTTCTTGGGTTGGCAGACTGGCTAGTGACGTATCCATCAGTGCTTCAGTTATCAGTTATTAGCTTTAGGAGCAGAGAGTAGGCATAGCTTGCTTCGAAACAGCAGGGGTCAAAAAAATAACATCATTTAAAAAATAAAGTCACATTATTCAAACAAATTTGGGAACCGTACATGGAACACAACAGAGAGGGCCTACCGCGGACCTCCTCCCCCTAAAATGATTGAATGAGAAGAAGACGAAATGACCTGACCCAGTGTGTAAAAGTAGATGATACAATTTTCTTATTTAATTTCATTGTATGAATACATTGTTTAATGGGTTTATTGTATTGTATATTATCTTTGGCTTGGCTTCGCGGACGAAGATTTATGGAGGGGGTAAAAAGTCCACGTCAGCTGCAGGCTCGTTTGTGGCTGACCAGTCCGATGCGGGACAGGCAGACACGATTGCAGCGGTTGCAAGGGAAAATTGGTTGGTTGGGGTTGGGTGTTGGGTTTTTCCTCCTTTGCCTTTTGTCAGTGAGGTGGGCTCTGCGGTCTTCTTCAAAGGAGGCTGCTGCCCGCCAAACTGTGAGGCGCCAAGATGCACGGTTTGAGGCGTTATCAGCCCACTGGCGGTGGTCAATGTGGCAGGCACCAAGAGATTTCTTTAGGCAGTCCTTGTACCTTTTCTTTGGTGCACCTCTGTCACGGTGGCCAGTGGAGAGCTCGCCATATAATACGATCTTGGGAAGGCGATGGTCCTCCATTCTGGAGACGTGACCCATCCAGCGCAGCTGGATCTTCAGCAGCGTGGACTCGATGCTGTCGACCTCTGCCATCTCGAGTACCTCGACGTTAGGGGTGTGAGCGCTCCAATGGATGTTGAGGATGGAGCGGAGACAACGCTGGTGGTTCAATCTTCTTCAGCATGATGCTGAACCAAGCCATGAAAGACCCCAACAATGAAGACGCTGTTTACATCCGGTACCGCACGGATGGCAGTCTCTTCAATCTGAGGCGCCTGCAAGCTCACACCAAGACACAAGAGAAACTTGTCCGTGAACTACTCTTTGCAGATGATGCCGCTTTAGTTGCCCATTCAGAGCCAGCTCTTCAGCGCTTGACGTCCTGCTTTGCGGAAACTGCCAAAATGTTTGGCCTGGAAGTCAGCCTGAAGAAAACTGAGGTCCTCCATCAGCCAGCTCCCCACCATGACTACCAGCCCCCCCACATCTCCATCGGGCACACAAAACTCAAAACGGTCAACCAGTTTACCTATCTCGGCTGCACCATTTCATCAGATGCAAGGATCGACAATGAGATAGACAACAGACTCGCCAAGGCAAATAGCGCCTTTGGAAGACTACACAAAAGAGTCTGGAAAAACAACCAACTGAAAAACCTCACAAAGATAAGCGTATACAGAGCCGTTGTCATACCCACACTCCTGTTCGGCTCCGAATCATGGGTCCTCTACCGGTATTGTATATAACCATAACCATATAACAATTACAGCACAGAAACAGGCCAGTTCGGCCCTTCTAGTCCATGCCGAACGCTAGTTCCACCTGAACCTGCACTTGGCCCATAAACTTCCATGAATAAAATGGCCTAATTTTTAACATGGTCCTCAGAAAATCAAATTTCAGGCTTAAGTGAGTGTTGAACGTTGAGTGGGTAGGGAGGGGGGTGTGAAGGAGGGAGGGGGAAAAGGGGAGAAAATGACACTGTGTATATTCAAGAGGGAAATGTTTATGTGTATTTTGGTTAATATGGTTCATAGTGTGAAAAATTTTAAAAATTAAAAAATAAACAGCAGGGATCAGTTTAAAAAGCTTTGAATCAGCTGCAGGTTGGAGCCGAGAAAACAGCAGCCAGTAAAAGTATAGCATTCAACCTTTTGATAACAAGTTAAAATGCAGGACTTCCAGAGTTATAATCAGGATTACTACCCGTGCCACATGCTAGTGAGGCAAGAAGCAGGAAACTAGTGAAGTTTAATGTGTGGCTAAGGAGTTGGTGCTGGAGAGAAGGACTCAAATATTTGCGTCAGTGGGCTTACTTCCAGGGAAGGCAGGACCTTCCAAGAGGTACAGGTTACATGAGAACTGGAGGGGGTCGAAGATCCTCACGGGAAGGATCACATGAAAGAGTGTAAACTAGCATAATTGGGGGTGAGAAACTGAGCAGCAAATGGAGTTGAGGGGATGGCAGATACTGGAGCAAGCAAGTCTGAAAGAAGAGATAGGTGAATGGACACAGCAAGACTGATGGGCAGAAATGTGTTTATTTTAATGCAAGGCAGATAAACTTGTACCCTCGATAAAAACTTCATAACAGAGTTATGATGTGGCCATTACAGAAACATGGCTACATCAGGGACAGAATCCTGTTGTTCTTGGATTTCATCATTTTAAACTAGATAGGGAAGGATCTAACAAAGATGGAGGTACATGGCTAATCAGGGACACCATCACAGCTGCACTCAGAAGCTAATGTTGGACTCGACTACTGAGGCACTGCGGGTAGCGGTCAGAAATAAGAAAGGTGTAATCATTTTGATTGGGTTTTAATTTCTCCAATGTTCACTGTGAAGTCCTTAGTGTAAGAGGCAGAATTTATTGAGTCCAGGAGAACTTCTTGAAGGAGTACATAGATAGTCCAACTTGGGAGTTTTACTAGATGTTGTTTTGGCAAATGCGCCCAGCCAAGTGATCATACTTTCATTGGGCAAATACTTAAGGAATAGTGATCACTCTTCCTCAAGTTTCAAGATGGTGATGGACAAGGATGAACTCGGGCCTTATAGAAAAGTACCAAATTGAGAACAACTGTTATCAGACAAGCCCACAACTGACACGTAACATTTTTTTTTTTTTTTTTTTTTAAAGGGTCAACTAATTAGAGTCCAGGACCCAAATGTTCCAGTGAAAAGCAATGATAGGGATGACAAGGTAAGAGAACATTTGATGATGAAAAATCAATCTCATCAAAAGGTACATGTAAAGTTGAGGAAGCTGTAACCAAACAGGGCCCTGGAGGAATACAAAGAATGTAGCAAAAACTCAAGCAGGGCATTAGAAAGAGAGAAGCCATGTAAAATTATAGAAGCAAAATTATAGAAAATTCCACACCATTTTATATTTGCATTAAATACAAGATTAAGATGATGCCTTGGGAGAGAGGGAATTTACAGGGAAGAGAGCAAAGTATTATACGGATACTTTGCATCAGTGTTCACCAAGGAGAAGAATGTGGTCAGTAACAGAGAGCATAGGGTAGAGAATATAGTGTTTGGACATTTTGATATCAAGGAATAGGTGGTGTTAGGTCTTCTGACAAGTCCCCAAAGCCTGATGGGATATATCCTTAATTATGAAAAGAGGTAATTGAAAAGATTGTTGGTGCCTTGACGTAGATCTTTGCATCCCAATGATAGGAGAGGTCCCAGAGAACTGGAGAGCAACTTAACATAGAAAGGGGAAAAAAAAGGATAAACCAGAAAATTAATGGCCAGGAAGCCTCATAATGGTAGAGAAACTATTGGAAAAAACATGGAGGTAGAATTTGTGCACAGTTGGAAAATCATGGTCATATTTTTATTTTAGATACCCAGCACACTATCAGCCATTTCAGCCCATGCTGCCCCAATTACACCCAATTAACTGACAAACCAGCACGCTTCGAACAGTGGAAAGAAATTAGAGCCCCCGGAGGAAACCTATGCAGATACAAGGAGAATGTACAAACTCCTTTCATTCTGCACAGGATTCAAACCCCAGTCCTAATTGCTTGCACTGTAACAACATTGTGCTAACCTTGCTGCCCATATTAGGGACAGTCACGTCTTACCATTTTGAGTGAGGTGACAAAGATGGCTGTTTAGGGTAGGACAGTGGATGCAGAATACATGGACTTTAGTAAGGCCTTTGACAAAGTACCTTATGGGAGACAAATACAGAAGGTGCTGATGTTTACGATCTATGGTGAGTTGATATTTGGATAACAAATTAGCTGGCCATGGAAGTCAGAGGGTAATACTGGGAGCACGTTATTCGCCCTGTGACCAGTGGTGTTCTGCAGGGATCAGTGTTGAGACTGAAGATTGATTGTCAACCTGGCAAGTTGGAAAATAGCCCTACATTTGTAGGGTTCCCATTGAATATGCTTTTCTGAATATGCACCTTATGACATGAGAAAGATTGCGGCTGTGGATGTGATCAAGGTAGTTACTAAGAATGTTACTTTAAGAACCATCAAGGCTCTCACTAAAGAAAAGTGACCAGCAAGGTTCAACAAATCCAAGACTGACACTACCAAAATTTCAGCAGTATAGAGGGCTATCAAAGAATATAACATAATTCAAATCAGTTCCAGGCAATAGGCAGAGAAATGGCAGAAAGGGATTTAATCCAGACAAGTAAGAAGTACTGCACCTTCAGAGGTCTAATGCAAGGGAAATGTATAACTAATGGCAGGGCTCTTAAAAGCATTGACGCATGGAGGGATCTGTTGTGGGGTGGGGGTCCAGGATCAAAGTTCATTTAAAGTGAACTTTAAAGTTGCGCTGCCGTCTTCCCCCCCCCCCCCCTCGCGCTGCCCATCTCTTGCCCACCCGACTCATGCTGCCGGTCTCTCGCCCACCTGACTCACACTGCTGGTCTCCCGCCCCCGCTTCCCCATCCAACTCACACTGCCGTCTCTCTCCCCACTTGCCAGATTTTGGAGCTTTCTGGATTTTAGATGTCCGGATAAAGGATGGTGTACCTGTACTATTACTTGACTATATTTTTTTTAAATTGTAACTTGTCACATCAAGAGATGGAGGTCTGAAATTGGCAGTTTCTAATAAACTTTATGTTCACACTTTATTTGAATAAATTTGGATTTGTCTCTTAGGTTGTAGGTAAATTTTTCTATTGGAATACACTTGTTCATTTCTATACACCAGTGTTGTATTTTTAAAGGTTTCCATTTCCCAAGTTATCATTATGTATTTTTTTTTGCTGCCACTAGTGCAATCATAATTAATCATTTTCGAGCTCTAATTTTAGACCTAGTTCTTTACCTTTTATGTTGTTTAACAGGAATATTTTTGGTAACTTATTTTTTGTAATTCTATTTAATATTAAGTTTAAATCCTCCCAAAAGGTTTTCACTTTTGTACATGTCCAAACCCCATGTATTATTGTCCAATTTCTTGTTTACAATGGAAGCATTTGTCCAATAGTGTTGGATTCCATTCTTTTAATTTTTGAGGTGTCGTCTATAATCTATTAGTTATGGTACCTGCACATTGTTCCATCCATGTTTCATTCTTTATCTGTATATTTAAGTCTTTTTCCCAACATTGTTTGGGTTTATATTTTACTTCAACATTTTCCTTGCTTTGTAATTTACTATACATGTTTGTCATAAAATTTTTAACGATCACAGTATCTGTGATTAAATATTCAAAGCAACTACTCTCAAGTAACCTTAGACTAGCTCCCAGCTTATGTTTTAATAGGCTTTCAATTGATAACACAAAAATGTTGTACCATGTGATATTCCATATTTATCTTTCAGTAAATTATCTCCCAAAAAGCAATAATTCATTCTTTTAATTCCTTTTCTTGCCCATTCCTTAAAGAATAAATGATCCACTGTAAAAGGAATTAATGGGTTTTGCATTAGCAACGTTTTTGGTATTTGATAATTGATCATCTTTCGTTCTAGATGTATTCTCCTCCATATTTTAATATATGATGTAGTACTGGTAGATTGTGATGTTCCACCAGTTTCTATTCCACTTATAGAGTAAGTGTTCTGGAATATTTTCCTCTATATACCCATCTTAAGCCAAGCCGGTTTTTCTCCTGCCTGGTAGAAGTTTGACAAAAATCTTAATTGTGCTGCACTATATAATAGTTTTTGAAATTTGATAAATGCAATTCCCCTCATTTATATGTCCATATTCGTTGATCCAAAGCTACTCTTGAATTTTTGCCTTTCCACAGGAACTTTCTTATTAATTTATTCAATTTTTAAAGAATTCCCCTGCCAAGGGAATTTGTAACATATGGAATAAGTACTGAATTCAGGGAAATTGATGCAATTTACTCTCCCTATTAATGTTAGTGGTAGTTCTTTCCATTTCTATAAATCTTCTTGTAAGGGTTGATAATTTATACAAATGATTTAAATTATTATCTATTCTGATACCTAAGTAACATATGGTCTGTGTTTGCCATTTAAAAGGAGATTCCTTTTTATATTTTGTATAGTCAATATTAACCTTGTTTCCTGATATTGCTCCGCATTCTTTCAATTTTGTTTATAACCTTTTTATTGATTTATCTGGGTATGTTAAGTCTACTATATTATTCGCAAATAAGCTCATTTAAAATTCTTCTTCTTTTATTTTTATTCCCTTTATCATGGGGTCTTTTCTTATCAGTTCTGCCAATGGTTCTTCTAGCTAAAGCAAAGAGGGAAGGTGACAGCGGACATCCTGGTCTTATTGACCTATTCAATTTAAAGTAATCTGAAACATACCCATTTGTTACTACTTTTGCCAAAAGACCATCATATAGTGGCCTGATGCAATTAATGATCTTTCCAGTAATTTAAATTCCTATAGTACTTTCAAAAGATAACTCCGTTCAACCCTATCAAAGGCTTTCTCTGCAACAAGAGCTACTGCCACAGTTGGTGTTTTGCTTGTTTGTGCCATATGAATCAGGTTAATAAATTTCACACATTCTTCTGTTTTTAACAAATTTCATCTGATCCAACTTCAATTTCAGTACACACTCCGTTAATCTATTCGCTAATAGTTTTGCAATTAGTTTGTAGATGGTATTTATTAAAGATATTGGTCTATATGAAGCCAGTGACAGAGGGTTCTCTCCGGTTTTTGGAATTATTGAGATTATTGCCATTTTGCAAGAATCAGGCAGATTCTGGGTCTCTTCCACTTGTTTCATTACCTCTAAGAGGGGAGGAATTAATTATTTAATACCTTGTAAAATTGTGGGAAATCCATCTTCACTTGGTGCTTTATTATTTGGTAATGTCATTAGTGTCAGGGGTTACATCTTAATCCCAGAGGGACCAGTCTCCTGGCAGGGGCATTTGCTAGGGCTGTCAGGGGGGTTTAAACTAGTATGGATGGGGACAGGGTTTCAAGTTAGGCAGACAGCAAGGTGAGGGTTAGTAGGCTAAGGAAAGAGACAAGTTTGAATAATTTGAGGGAGGAAAAGCGGGAAGTAGTAAAAAGATGTTGTAGTGAAAATTGTGAGAATGGAAGAGAGGAGGATATGCAGAAGGTAGGATGTAGGAGATTCCTGAGATGTATTTATTTTAATGCGAGGAGCATAGAAAGGAAGCTGGATGAGCTGAAGGTGTGGATTGACATGTGGCATTATGATGTTGTGGCCATTAGTAAGACGTGGTTGAAGGAAGGTTGTGACTGGCAGTTGAATGTTCCAGGATTTTGCTGCTTTAGATGTGAGAGTTGGTGGATTAAGAGGGGGAGGTGTGGCATTACTTGTCAGGGAGGATATTACAGCAGTGCTGAGGCAAGGTAGACCAGAGGGCTCGTCAAGGGAGGCAGTGTGGGTAGAGATGAAAAATAAGAAGGGGAAGGTTACTAATATGGGGATATGTTATAGGCCTCCAAATGGGGAAAGGGAACTAGAAGAGCAAATGTGCAAGGAGATAGGTGAGATGTGCAGGAGAAATAGGGTGGTGTTCGTTGGGGATTTCAATTTTCCAAACATAGATTGGGAAACGCAGTCAGTAAAAGGGCAGGATGGCTTAGTATTTATGCATTGTGTTCAGGATTGCTTTTTACAGCAATATGTTGAGATGCCAACTAGAGGGAGAGCGGTTTTACATCTAGTGTTTGGGAATGCAATGGGGCAGGTGACGGAGGTAAGCGTTGGAGAGAACTTCGGATCCAGTGATCATGAGTCCATTAGCTTTAGCTTAATGATGGAGAGGGATTGAAGGTCTTCGATTGGGGGAAGGCCAGATTTGGAGAAATGAGATGGGATTTGCAGAGTTGTTTGGACTGATCTTTTTTGCCGGAAATGACGTAGAGGAAATTTGGGGGGCATTTAGGGGTGAGATTTTGAGTACAGAATCTTTATGTTCCAGTCAGGCCGAAGGGAAAGACTAAAGGTTCGAGGGAGCCGTGGTGGTTTTCTGGTGAAATTTAAGAAGTTGGTTCGGGTCAAGAGGGAGGCCTATACCAAATTTAAAAATCAAGGGATTGAGGAGATGTATGGTCATTACTTAGATTGCAGGAAGAACCTTAAGAGGGAAAATTAGAAAGGCAAAAAGGTATGAGGCGTCCATAGCTAATAAGGCAAAGGTGAATCCTAATGGTTTTTACAGATATGTGAACAGTAAAAGGAGGGTTAAGGATAGAATAGGTCGACTGGATGATGGGACTGGTGAACTATATCAGGAACCGTATGAGATGGGAGAAATATTGAACAATTTTTTCTCATCCATATTCACAAGGGAAAGGGACATTGGGCTATACGAGATGAGAGAAGCAAAGGGCTTAGTTATGGAAAGGATAGGGATTAGTAAAGCAAGAACTTTGGAGCTTCTAGGGTCAATTAAGGTGGATAAGTCTCCTACTCCTGATGGAATTTTTCCCAGGATTTTAAGGGAGGTCAGGGAACAAATAGCAGGGCCATTGACAGTGATTTTTCAAAGATCACTGGAGGAGGGGGTGGTATTACAGGATTGGAGGATTGCAAATGTTGTTCCATTGTTCAAAAAAAGGCAGTAGGTGTAGGCCAAGTAATTATCGGCCAGTAAGTTTGACTTTGTTGGTGGAAGGTTATCGGCCAGTAAGTTTGACTTTGTTGGTGGAAGGTTATGGAGGGTATTCTTCGAGATGGTATATACACATATCTGGATAGGCAGGGATTGATTAGGGGCACCCAGCATATGTTTGTAAAAGGAAAGTCATGTTTGACAAACCTTGTTGAGTTTTTTGAGGAAGTGACAAAAAAGGTGGATGAAGGTAGAGCGGTGGTTGTGATCTATTTGGATTTTAGTAAAGTTTTTGATAAGGTTCCACGTGGAAGATTAATAAGGAAGGTTCAGTCACTAGGAATTAGTAGAGAGATTGTGATATGGGTTCAGAGGTGGCTGGGAGATAGACAGCAGAGAGTCATGGTGACAACCATGTCAGGTGACGAGGGTGTGCCTCAGGGATCGGTGCTGGGTCCCTTGTTGTTTATCATTTATATTAACGATTTAGAGGAGGGTGAGGTTAACTGGGTAAGCAAATATGCAGATGATATGAAAATAGGGGGAGTGGTGGATAGTGTGGTAGATTTTTCTTGGATTGCAGAAGGATTTGGTTTGTCTGGAAGAGTGGGCTGAAAGATGGCAGATGGAATTCAATGTAGACAAGTGTGAGGTGTTGCATTTCAGTAAAAATAACCAGAATAGGACATATACAGTTAAGGGGAGGGCATGGAGCCACGCAGAGGAGCAAAGGGACCTGGGAGTTATAGTACAGAGATCACTGAAGGTGGATTCTCATACACAGCGACACAATTAATAAGATAACAAAAACTATAAAAAGAGTTGTAGGAAACAGGACCCCCCCCCTTAATGAGTTGCCTTTGCTAACTTGCAAGACAACTACAACTCCCTTTACTTCATGGGTTGCAGTATACACCGCAACTGTCAACTGATTTTGCACCAGACCGTCCCTCCCCCGTAGAAATCACAATCCGTTATTCTAAAAAAAAACAAAACTTTAAAAAAAAATATATATAATCCAACTATTAACTTTTAAATCCACTTATATACATTATTTTTTAACAGTCCTTTTGTTATTTTCCTTACTCTTTTTCTTGTTGCTTATTTGGCAATTGTTCTGCAAAGTGACGGGCTTCTCCTGGGTCCAAAAACAGTCTACTTTGTTGCCAGGGAAGAATATCGACAAAACTGCAGGATGATGTAATACAATTCTTGTTAAGTTGAACTCTTCACGCTTCTTTAAAAGATCGAATCTTATGTCTGGGTAGAAGACATTTTATTTTCATTGTACTCCAATGGACTCATCTTCTTTTACTCTTCTAACACCCACCTCCAATATTTTCTCCCTTGTCGGGTATCGCAGTAGTTTTACCATTATAGAATGCGGTTTCTGCTGTGTTTGCGATCTCGGCGCCAATACCCTATGGGCTCTTTCAATTTCTCTCTCTTCTTGGAGTTTTTCTACTCCCAAAATCTGCGGAGTCCATTGTTTTAAGAGTCCTTTTATATCTGTGCCTTTTTCACCTTTTAGGCCCACTACTTTTATATTATTATGTCTACTACAATTCTCTAGAATGTCAATTTTCTGGGCCAATAAGTCATATGACTTCTTAAACTCTGTCTCTATCTTCCAGTTTTTCTCTTAATGTATTCACTTCCATTTCCACACCCATCACTATCTTCCACTTTTTCATTTCTGTCATTACATTCTCCATTCTTTGGATTTTGGCATCGGTTTCTTGCATAGTCTTTCTAATAGCTTAAACTCAGACATTATGGTTTCCATTAAAGTTTTTATTTGTTTATCAAAGTATTCTTTATCCACCATCTTGATTTTTATCCCTTGCGTTTTTCCCAGAAGTTCTTTTGCTTCTTCTAGGGCTTCTCTTTCTTGTTCCTGGTCTTCACTCAACAATGAGCCATTTCCATCACCGCCTCTCCCACAGTTTCTCCTGTTCTGTTAGCAGCAACTCGGTCTCTTCAGTGCCTTTTTCACAAGGCGAACCGTGCGCGAGGAGTCACATGTGCAAGCTGGCATTTCCTTTTCTGGCTCCGCGAGCCATCGTTTGAGCCCACTTTGCGAGACGTTGCCTGAGCTGCCCGCTTACCGGCTTTGCAGCTCGGGCCATCCTCTTCGGGAGAGCTCCCAGCTCATGGATTCCAAGAAGGCCTTCTTTGTTGTCGGGCAATTTCTTCCTTAACTAGGGTTTTTCTTTTTTCGGAGCCATCTTCAGGCTTTTCTTGTACTGTTTATTGAATGACTTTTTTTATGTTTTATTTTTAAACTTTACTTTTCTGTCACTTTTTTAAAAAACTTTCTCTGTGGAGGCTGCTTTTACCTGACAAGTTACTACTCCATCATATGACTCCCTCTTATTTGGAACATTTCGAGATGATGTTTGACGGACTCCAACTCAAAACCAAATTTTATCTTTTCCTTCATTGAAAGGCAGACTGTGCAATTTTGATTAAATGATAAGACAATAATCCCCACACACACACACACGGTAAAGTGATTATCTTGTCTTATCTAAGTCTGAGTTAATGTTAGGTTCTGCTGAATTCTTAGATACCCTTAACTGTACATTATATTCTGGTTTCCACTTCAAAATTCCTAATCCTGTTAACACTGCCATCCAAGTCATTTACTACAGATGACAAACAGCACCAATATCTATGGCACATCACTAGCTCCAGACTTCAAATGAAAAATAACTTCTAATTCCCACCTTCAGTCCAATTGGCTAGCTCACCTTGATTCTGTGATCCAACCTTCTGGACAAGCCTACCAAGCAGCACCTTGACAAAAGCCTTGATAAAGTCTGCATAGACAATGTCCATTGGCCTCATCAATCCTCCCCAATACATCCAAATAAGTCTTCACTCTAAACAGGACAATCCTAGCCCCAACCACTCCAAACTCATTTTTTAAATTATCCCATTTGCCAGTCATCTCTTTTCCTGCAGGCAACCTCTTCCACAGAACATTACAGCACAGAAAACAGGCCTTTGGCACTTCTAGTCTGTGCCGAAATTCCACATCCCTCCATAGCCTCCCATCTATGTAACTGTTCAAATTTTTTTGTTAAAATTGATCCCACATTCACCACTTCAGCTGGCAGCTTGTTATATATTCCCATCACTCTATGCGAAGAAATTCCCTCTAATGTCCCCCTAAATTTCTTCTCTTTCACCCTTAACCCATGTCCTCTGATTTGCTTCTTACCTCACCTCAGTTGAAAAAGCCTACTTGGATTTACTCTTTCTAGTGAAACACAAAAGTCTGCAGACAGTGTGATTCTAGTAAAATCACACAAATGCTAGAGGAACTCAGCTGGTCTCATAGCATCTATTGGAGCTAAAGATAAATAACTGATGTTTTGGGTCTGAGCCCAAGATACAAGCAAAAGAAACAGGCAGGTGTCAATTAAAGTCTGGAGAGAGAAAGGGGGAGAATAGGAATGGGAGGAGACCAGAACAACAGACAAAAGGTATTAATTGCATATGATGAGGAAAAATGAGAATTGATTTTGACTCTCTGAAAGAGAGAGACCTAATGGAAAAGGAAACAGGGGAAAGAAGATTGAGGGAGATCTTTAAATGGAAAATGGAGGTCGATGTTAATGCAGTCTAATTGGATGGCGTCCAGATGGAAGATGAGGTGTTGTTCCTCCAATTTGTGGGTGGTCTCAGACTGGCAGTAAATGAGACAATGAATAAACATGTCAACAAGGGAATGGTACAGGGAATTGCAATGGGTGGCCATTGGAAGATCCACATTATTGTAGCAATGAAGGTGCTCAATGAAGCGATCCCCCAGAAAACACCCAGTCTCTCCAATGTAGAGATGACAGGAGCACTGAATGCAGTAGATGCCCCCAGCAGATTGACAGGTGAAGTGTTGCCTCATTTGGAAGGAGTTTTTTGGGCCCTGATTGGTGAAGGAGGTGGAGCGGGTGCAAGTGAAGCATCTCCTGCAGTCACAGGGGGTGGGTGTTAAGGGGACAATTGGTGAAGAGGGAGAAGTGGATGAGGGAGTCATGGAAGGAGAGAGGGGAATATGTGCCTAGTGATAGCATCACATAGTCAGGAACGTTAAAGAGGTCAAAAAAGGAAAAGAGCCAAGCGCTTGTTCGAACGCCCCCATTTGGAAAATTTATACACAAAATTTCAAGCCACTAAAAAAAATTAGTCATTTTAAACAAAATCAATTGTATTTAAAAAAGGTGAGCACAGTATATCAGACAGACACCTAACATCTATAGCCAAGACTCCAAGCATCTTCCAGATCACCAGGCAGTAACCTATGCTCAAACCAGAGTGTCTGGTTCTCCTGACCCTAAGCAGTACTTGCCCATACCTAGCACCCAGCATGACAAGCAGTGCCCTTGCCCAATTTGCATCCAATCCCCAAGAAAGAAATACTACTCTGCTCCCAATACCCTGCCCAACCTGCACCCAATCCCCAGGCAGCGCCCCTGCCCAACCTGCACCCAATCCCCAGGCAGCGCCCCTGCCCAACCTGCACCCAATCCCCAGGCAGCGCCCCTGCCCAACCTGCACCCAATCCCCAGGCAGCGCCCCTGCCCAACCTGCACCCAATCCCCAGGGGAAATCCTGTCCTTGCTGAACATCAGTGCAGAGGGGGCCAGGATAGATGGACAGCTAATGGAGGAAATGTGGATGAGTGCCAAGTTGATGGTGGTAGAGGGAAAGCCATGTTACTTGAAGAAGGAAGACATCTCTGATGATCTGGCATGCAAGTCCTCATCCTGGGCTCAGGTGCAACTGAGACAGAGGAATTGAGAGAAAGAAATGGAATCCTTGCAAACTGTGGAAGTTGGTTGATTTGTAGATGTCAATCAAGAGTTTGGCTCCCAAGATGGAGACAGAGATTGAGAAAATGCAGTGTTGCGAGAGGACCAAGTGAATTTGAGGTCAGGGTGGAACTTGGCAGCAAACTGGATAAAGTCAATGAAGCTCATCATGAGTGCATGAGGCAGCACCAAAATAGTTGTTGCTGTAGCAGAGGAAGAGTTAAGGTTCCTTGCCTGTGTATGTTTGTAGCAAGAATTGTTCCACAAAGCCAACAAAATTGGCCCTTGTGGGTACCCATGGCTACACCTTTGGAGAAAATGGGATCATCAAAGGAGAAGTTATTGAGGGCAAGGACAAGTTCTGCCAACCAGAAGAAGGAGATGGTGGAGGGGTCTGGTTTGGTCTGTGTGGAAAAAGAAACAAAGGGGTTTGAGGCTTTAGCATGGAGGATGGAGGTGCATAGGGATTGGATGTCTATGATAAAGATGAAACAGTAGAGATCAGAGAACTGGAAGTTGTTGGAAATGATGGAGGACAAGTGAAGTATTCAGATGTGGTGGGGAGGGACTGGATCGGGAGAACAAAACAGAAGAAGTAAGCAGATACACTTCTGTGGCATGCGAAACAATCAGTCTGCCGGGACAAATGGGTTTCTAGATCTTGGATAAGAGGTAGAAATGGGCAGCACCAGGTTGGGAAACAATGAGGTTGGAGGAAGTGCTAGGGAGATGACAGGAAGTGATGAGCTTACAAATAGTGGTTTGACAAGTTTTGGTGGGGTCCTATTGAAGTAGTAATGGAGGATATGATGGTGACCAAGAGCTGTCTGAGACTTGTCATGTGGCTTCGGCCAGATATAGATCACTGCACCAGTCCACAACAGTGCCATCCTTGCAGGTTTAACGGCAAGGCTGGGATTAGTGTGGAGAGATTGGAGGATGAGGTGCTCTGAGAGAGTAAGATTGGAACAAGTGAGGGGGAGTGGTGAAGTCTATACAGTTGATGTCTCAGCAGCAGTTGGAAATATAAAGGTCCAGAGCAGGCAGAAGGCTGGAACGAGGTATCCATTTATTCCCATCATAATTTTGTATACCTTCAGCAAACCACTCTTCATTCTTCTATGCTCAAGAGAATAAAGTCCTAACCGGTTTAAAGAGTTCCCTGTAATTTAGTTCCTCAAGTCCCAGCAGCATTCTAGAAAATCTTCTCTGCACTCTTTCTACTTTATTGACATCTTTCCTGTAGTTAGATGACCAAAACTGCACACAGTACACCAAATTTGGTCTCATCAATGTCTTGCACAAACAACCCAACTCCTATACTCAAGTTTGATTTATTGTCTAAAGTGCCAAAAGCTCTCTATCACCCTTATCTTCCCAAGACGCCACTTTCAGGGAATTATGTATCTGTATTCCCAGATCCCCTTATTCTACTGCACTCCTCAGTGCCCTACCATTTACTGTATATGACCTAGCTTGGTTTGTCCTTCCAAAATGTAACACCTCACACTTGTCTGATTAGACATCAGTATGGAACAGCACTACCAACCCACCAATCCTCCTGCATCACACCTGTGTGGTAGAGATTATGAAGACAGAGCACTAGTGCAATCTATATGAATTTTGAGTACCACAAGACTTTTTATGGCAGATGGCTTAAAAAGTCACAAATTGGATCCAAAGGTGGATCAAAAAACAATATCAACATGCCTTCTTGTGACTGGAAAACTAAGGTTCCACAGTAAAAAAAACATTATCCGGAATTCAATCAACTTGAAACTCAAACTAGCAAAAAAAAAAAGATCCAGGCTGCAGCTTGCAACTGGGTCAACTCTCTCAAAATGTCTTCCTATTCTTGCCTAGTAAGAGCGTTTATTTGTATTAAGTATATTAGTATGGCTTTATCTGTAAATTTGGGGGGAGGTGGGGTTAATTATGACGGCAGCACGGTTAGCAGTGGCTAGTGCAACACTGTTACAGAACCAGCAACCAGGGTTAGAATTTAAATTTTGTAAGTTGCAGGAATTTCTTGATTAAAGTGAACTTTAAATAATTAAAGACTTCAATACTGATTTTTTTTTCCCCAATGACATTTTGCACTGTCTTTCATCTTTTTAACTATGTATTCTTAATGCAGATATATTAGTTAGGCATTGCAATTTGTACATCCTCGATCTATGTAGGTGCCAGAAAAAGGGGATTTTACTGTACTAATAATTTGGACAAACATGGATGACAGATGGTACAAAAACAGATTTATAAATGGCAAGAACTGGACTAAGAAGTTCCAGATTTCATGGGCAAGAAAGTGAGAAACTAAATCTGATCCAGGGACGCAGGAAGTAATCCATTAGGGGAGGTGCACAAGGACCTTAGAATGTACATTCACATTTGCTTAAAAAGGCAAATCTTTTTTGTTAGATAGCCTAACAAACAAAACCAATTATTAGACAAGGCCTTGGATACCAGAACAGGGGAGTTATTTTATACAGAATAATATACAAAGAAAGTTAAGACTCAAGTTGAACACTGCAGTTCTCGTTGTCATATTTAGAAAGATTTAGTTATGCTGGGTCTAATAGCTACTCTCAAGTAAATGTTATATGACCCTCTGGCAAAAAGACAGAAGATCCACGTGTCCAATAAAGCAACAAGATTGGCATATTTCTAAAAGTTCAATTTCTACATGTTCAGCATGCCTTTCTTGACTGGATTTTTTTTTGGATGAAGCACCAACATGCAAGTGTTGTCCCCACATGGAATATACAAGGAAAATAGCACAGAAACCTTTAACCAACTGGATGCATCAGAATTTGACGTGAAATTCCGTGTTTTGCAACATCATTTATATTTTAACCATCCTATATTATTATAAAAAATATTAGTGCACAAAAAGTAAGGCAGTTCACTGATCATTCAGGAATCTGATGGCAGCGGGGACAAAGTTGTCATTGTGCCGCTGAGTGCTCGTCTTTAGGCTCCTGTACCTTTTTCCCCTGATGGTAGCAGAGTGAAGAGGGCGTGGCCTGGGTGGTGGGGGTCTTGGAGGATAGAGGAGACACTGCCTCATATAAATGGAGTGAAGTCTGGTGCCTGTGATGTCACAGTCAGAGTTAACAACCCTCATCAAGGTAGTGATGCAACCTGCCTGAATGTTCTTCATGGTACATTTGTAGAAAATCTTCGGTGACAATACTGAACCGCCTCAGACACCTCACAAAGTTTAGCTGCTGGTAAGCCTTCTTTGTGATTGCATCGACGCGAATGGTGGATATTAGGATTAATTGGATAGTTTAAAAAATTTGACAGAAGCCCCTCAAACAACAATGACAAGATACCACAGTGATGAGAATGCTGGTAAATAGAAAATGAATAAAACAATACACGGTGATGGAAATGCATGGATAGGGGGCAGAGACTTTGAAAGGTTTTCTATTTGTAAACAATTCATTGTGAATAGTCTATTTTTGGTTTTAAAAATAAATCTACAAAAAAATCCAAAAATAATTTTATTCACAATAAGGTTTTTTTTTAAAAACGAAAAAACTGAGCAAAGCCTTTTCACAGTGTCATATTCACATATTTCATTTCTGTTCATTGTTACATTCATTCCAATTAGTGTGTAGTACCATTGCACAACTGTGGCCCCTTGTAGCTACATCTCCTATGTTATTTGGGGGAATTCTCCTCCGATCACAGCCGCTCAATGCGCAGTAGGACTTGATCCTTCCACACTGCGCCCTGTTAGCTGCACCAAGCCTCAGTGCATCCTTCAACATGTACATCTGCAGCCAGCAGTTAGTTACTTTTTTTTCTCTCCAAATTAGGCCAGCAGTTCTCAACCTTTTTCTTTTCCACTTTAAGTAATCCCTACACCATGTGAAAAGGTTAAAGCCTTGTGTTTTGATTCTTAGTTAATTTTGTGCTTGTCTCTTTAGTGTTTACCAGTGACTATGATGTAATATGTCATAACAGGATGTGAAGCATGAGCACGAGAGATTTTTCTTTGAATTTTTGTATCTCTTTAAATAACATTTTCTATCTCTAAAGTTTGTGTATCTCTTCAAAAGCCTTTTGTAACTATTATACTGCAAATGCTTTGTTATTCATCATTATGAAAGTCAATACAAAATACATAAAACTACATAAACAGATAGAAATTTGAGATATCGTAGCTCACACTTTGAAAGATGATACTCTGAAATTAGGATATATTAGAATAAGGAAAGCGCTGTCTATAAGGTTGAGAATCAATGCTCAAGACCCAATTGTTACTGAAATATTTTGCTTGAGATAATTGTCATTGGCCCATTTCCTTTGGAGTTCTGAAACCGTGCACATGACGAGTCAATGAGGTACGATTAAAACAGTGGTTTTCAACTTTTTCTTTCCACCCACATACCACCTTAAGCAATCCCTTACTAATCACAGGGCACCTATGGCATAGGGAATAAAAGTGATACAAGAGTGGAAAGAAAAAAGTTGAGAACCACTGTTATAGACTTTATTCATAAATTTTTTAAAAACATACATTCTCTAATTACACCATTACCACTACTGTGGCACCTTGCCATTACTCCTCTCTGTTATTCGAGAGGTTTCCCCAGTCTCAGACCCTTAATCCCAGAAACAAAAGGACTCTAGACTATGGTCCTTCCCTACTGCACCCTTATGTTGGCTGAATCAAGCCTCAGCACGACTCTGCACATACCCCTTTAACCTGGAATATGCCAGTCAGCATCATTTCCTTATTGACAGTTCCATGTGCTGAGAGACCAACAAGGTTTAGGCAGACCAAAAGGGTATCTTTCATTATGTTCTTGATCTTCCAATAGTTCTGGATGTTTGTCTCTGCATGCATCGCCAGGAACAGCACTTAAATCAAACCTGTCAGGGTGTTGCTGTGGATGAACTGTGACATCCTTCTCCACACACTAAACAATTTCACATTCTGCAAAAAGAGGTGGACGACTGTCTCCACTAGACCACAGTCATCTTGGCAACAACATGTATTGCGAAGGCCCATCCTTCACAAGACAAGCAACAAGGAGACTGTCAACATACAACAGCGTAGTGCTATTGTACTTTGATTCGCGGTACAGCCACACATGAAGATGATCATCAGGATGAGGGCCACGTTGAGTATGCCCTTGCCATTTGTATGATGACTTGTACAAGGTGACCCTTTGGATTCTTTCCATTTTGGATCCCCATATGGACTGGAAGACTGCTCTGGAGAACAAGGCAGAAGTGCATGGAATGGACCATACCTACGCCACTACAGCAATACCGCAAGCACCTTGCATCTGATGACCTGATTATTCTGCAAAAAGTGATAAGTTGCCATCAAGAATTCTGGTAACATAATATTAGTGTTTCTTAGCAACAGGAATTAAATGGTTATTAAAGTGCTATGATTTTATCTGGCATGTAATCAGCTCATCAGCTTCTCAAGTATTTAGTTAATTTAGTTCTCTACCCATTGCAAAAACAACTTTTTAATATGTTCAGATTTAACTTTCCAGGTTATTTCAAAATACTGATAGAACATTACTTTCTGATATAACCCTAAGGGCCTAGTTTTAACTTGCCTATCGAGTCTGAAGAAAGAGTGGTGGTTGCAAAAGCTAAATAGGAAGTTTCTCATTTATAACTTCAGTTAGCTATTTCAGCAAATCTGACGAACTACGTAAACAACACCAATTTTCAATCAACCCATGCGCAATGCTACAATCAAACCTCACTTGTCTTTTTTTAAAACTCAATCTATAACCTTTGGTAAGCCTTTCAATTTCGGCGCATGGAGACGAGTGAAATTTGATGCTGCAGTCATCCCAACGAAACACACAACATTGAGATAGGCCCTTCGGCTCAACCTGCCTGCATTTGGCCCATATCCCTCTAAACCTATCCACATATCTGTTCAACTTTTCTTAAATGCTGCAATAGCACCTACCTCAACCACCTCTTCCAGCAGTCCACTCCACACAAAAAAGTCATCTCTCAGGGTCTTATTAAAATCCTTACTTACCCCCCACCCCCGCCCCACTTTAAACCCGTGTTCTCTGGTTACCTTTCCCTGAATTCTTGGCAAAAGGCTATTCACTAGATCTCACCCCTCTAATGATTTTACCCAACTCCATAAAACCCTAGCCTGGTCAACCTTTCCTCATAGTTCAGGCCCCAACTTCTGGCAACACCCTTGTAAATCTTCTCTGCACCCTCTCCAGACTAACAATACCTTTCTTGCAGCAGGTTAACCAAAACTGAGCAGGATACTCCAAATGAGGGCTAACTGTAACATGACATCTACACCGTACTCTGATAAAGGTCTTTTTGACTACCATCTCCCTGCGATGTCGTTTTCAAGGTTTAATGCACCGAAACGACAACATTCAGCAGATCCCCACCACTCACTGTGTAGGTCCTACTCCTGTTAAACTTCTCAAAAGGCAACATCTCATTCCATCAATAATTCGTCTGTCCACTTTCCAAACCAGCCTACTGCACAGAAACTTAATCAAGTGCCTTGCTGAAGTCCATATATACAGCTACGATCTGCTCTCACAAACCTTCTTGGTCACCTCTTCAAAAACCTAATTAGATTTGGGAGGCTTGACCTCACACTTACAAAACTATGATGACTCTCCATTATCAGTCTTTCTCCATGCAAATACATACATTTCTGCTCCCTCAGAATACTCTCCAGTTGACCGCATTTAAATTTAGACATACAGCACAGTAACAGGCCCTTTTGGCCCACAAGCCCACGCTACCAAATTATCCCTGGTACATTTGAACAGCGATAGGAAACCGTAGCACCAGGAGGAAGCCCACGCAGACATGGGGAGAGCGTACAAACTTCTTAGACACTACAGGATTCAAACCCCAGTCCCGATGGGTGGCACTGTAACCGATTCCCAAGGGGTCACATTTTTTTCCTCTGATTATCCTTTATGTACCTACAAAATCTTGAGATTCCTCTTAGTGTTATCTGCTAGAGATAACTCCTGTTCCTTCATGCCCTCCTGCTTTTTTGAGCTGGTTCCTCAGTTCACAAAACTCCTCCAGATATACTCTGGATCTTAGCTGCTTATATAATTGCTTGCTCTTAACCAGATTCTGAGTTTGCTTCATTATCCAAGCTGTCTTGGACTCTTGTCAACACTTCAAAAAATCCTATTTTCCTAACATCCCTCTTCCAATCAATTTGAGCAAGTTTTGTCTTCTATGTTCAAAGTCAACCTTACCCCAATTCAACACATTAACTCGTGGTCTCGCCCTGTCAACGACCTTCTTAAAACGTTACAATGGTCACTGGTCCCCAGAGGCTCAGCCACAAACATTTCACCCATTTGTCCTTCCCAATTTGCCAAGCCTAGACCAATCAATGCTCTATTGTGGAACCCTCTACATATTGGCAGAGGACATTTTTATGAACATGTTTGACAAATTCCACCCTGTCTAAACCTTTCACACTAACTTTCCCAGTCATAACCTACAACTGGCAGCAGTCTTCTGGCACATTTGTTCCTCTAATTCCCACTGACTGTTTGCTAGCCTGTAATACACTCCCAACAAGATGATCACACATTTCTTGTTCCTCAGCTCCATCCATACAGCCTTATCGGACAACCTGTCTGTAATGTCATCTGACCATTGCTGTATTATCCTCCTTAATCAATAATGCAACACCTCTTTTACCCCACCTCTTTCCTGAAGCATCTGTACCCTGGAGTGTTGAGCTGCCAGACCTCCCCATCTCTTAGCCAGGTTTTCATATGGCTTCCACATCCCAGTCACATGTTTATCCATGCCCCAAGTTCATTAGCTGATGATCAGGAAGGCACAACCTGAAATGGGAAGCAAATTTCAAAAGAAAGTTGAATATGTGAACAATAATAGAGAAAATAAGGTGTGGAACTAAATGGACAGCTCTTCAAAGAGCCAGAGAAACAATGGCCCAAATGGAAGAGGGAAACACGATACGCTGCAGACACAGTGATTGCAGTAAATGCACTGAAAGATATATTGCTGAAATTCCGGGCCTCAGCCAAACTCTCAGAATTCAAACAATGGGGGAGGAATCCAGACCAACAAAAAGGTGTTAGTTGGTGTGTGTGTGTGTGTGTGTGTGTGTGTGTGTGTGTGTGTGTGTGTGTGTGTGTGTGTGTGTGTGTGTGTGTGTGTGTGTGTGTGTGAGAGAGAGCATTTTTAACGAAAGCCAGAGAAGTCTATATTATCGCCACCTGGTTGGAAGGTACCCAGTTAGAAGATGAGATGTTGTTCCTCAATCTGGCAGTACATGAGACCATGGACAGAAGTGTCAGCAAGGGAATGGGATGGAGAATTGAAATGATTGGCCATTAGGATCCCTACTATTGAGACAGTCAGATTCGAGGTACTCAACAAAGCCATTCTGCGTCCAGTCTTGTAGAGGAGACCACAACAAGAGGACCAGATTAATTAGATAGTTTCTGCAGATTCACAAGTGAAATGTTGCTTCACTTGGAAGGACTGTTTGGGGTCCCAAATGGTGCTGAGGGAGGAGGAGTGGCTGCAAGTAGAGCATCTCCTGTGGTCACAGGGGTAGGTCCCAAAGGGATGATTGGTGGGGAGAAAGAAGTGAACAAGGGAGTCATGGAGGGAGAAATCCCTGCAGAATGCAGCAAGGGGAGGCTGGTGCGGTGGTCGGTGAGGTCAAGGTGAATCCTGTCCTTCTTGCATGCGGGGGCGCAGATGTGCGGGTAATGGAGGATATGCAGTTGATGGTGGAGGGAAAAGTCATGTTGTTTGAAGGAGGAAATCTCCAATAATCTGGCATGGCATGGACCAAATAGCTTCCAGCTACTGGTGAACAGTTCCATAACGACTAAACCTTAGTGTACTTTTTCTCCGTATTATCCATTGCTTCTCCTATTCAGCAAATTTTTTACCCAAACTTACCCCATGAGCAATACTCATTCTAATATTTACTTTTTCATTTTTCCCTCCGATTCAATGTCATCTTTCTTCAACTGCCCTGCAATTGTGATGCCGAAGAATAAATCACCATTCGAGTTATTCCTGGCAGGCTGTTTGCTCTAACTTTTCTGTTAACACACAAAACGGCTGGAGGAACTCCGCAGGTCTTGCGCATCCATAAATAAAGATAATAACCCATTTTTTTGTACCTGAGCTCTTCTTCAAGGTATTAGCAAGAAAAGCACCTCAAGACCTCCAGCCCTACAATCACAGCAACTGCAGACTTTTGTGTTTTGTGCTAGCTTTTCTGATTAACGTCTTAACAGGATCCTCGATCTATCCAAGGGTTTCAACTTTAAACGATTAAAGGAAAACAATTTTCACTTTTGCATATCCCACATGATGAATCATTGAAAATGAAATTATGGCATGACCAGATTGAATATCAGTTACTTCCACCATTTCATACCAATCTTCGCCACAGGCTGTAACAAATCAATATTCTGTATTTGTCGGAATCTCAGGCATAATTGATCACTAACACTTCATCCCTCAGAACATAAATGCAAGAAAACAGGAATAAGGCAATCAATAAGATTGCATCTAACATTTTCCACAACACTTTCCAGCACAAATCCAATGTCCAAAAACCAAATGAATCTAATTCAGCAAAGCCAAGCCCCATCCATACCCATGTTGCACAGGAAGATCCAGAGATTCACTCTTCTCCAAAGAAGTTTCTTCCAATCGGTCTTGAATAGCTGACCTCTGCTTTCAAGATTGTGACTATAGCCAGAGGAAAGATCTCTGAATCCACCTTGCTCCATTCTGCAAGAATTCTGCACATCCAGTGTGATCATCTCCTTAATTATTCAGATGCTTCTAATCTTTGGTTACATGGCTACAATCCAATTCCAAGAATAAAGCAAATCAATTATTACGTTTGTAAGCGGACTGAAGTTTGGCTTCTCTCATGATGAGAAACACAAGGGAAAGTACATCCAAAAAGCCCTCCACTAAACAATAAGTTAACTAGGTAGCCTGTCAGTTTAAATACTCCTCAAATATTTGAGATATTCCACAAATCGCACTGAATAATTTCTGGGGGATTCGAAATACTGTTTAGTCGAAGTTACTTGCAATTCAATAGAGCACTTTTCTTGTACAACCTTCAACAATTCCTTTCAGCAATGCTGTCCTGTGAACCCACTTCTCAAAACTGCATTAAAAATCAATCACTGTGGAGTTATATTAGCCCGCTTTGAACATACTCCACTTTATTAAAGAGCAAATAAAAGCAGGGAGCCAATAAACTCCAATGGCAAAACAAATGCCTTATCCGAAGGGTGGAGGTGTGCGTAGATTTCCAGAAGCTTCCACAGCAGCCACGACAGTAACGCAGTAGCCAGTCACTGGAAAACGTCACTCAGTCAGATTTGGAAGTGGCAACTACGCCTCTGGGATCTAAACTCGGGCTATTAAATACACTGCAACGATGTGCTTGAACAAGCTGCAACCCGTTGGTCTCCTGCACAGTGAAACACGAAAGTCTGCAGTGGCTGTGATTGTAGCAAAGGCACACAAATGCTGGAAGAACTCAGCAGAGGAAACGTCCGTCATGTATACATTTACGGACGCTGGGAGACCGACCAAATCCCTCCAGCATTTCTGCCGTTTCACTTCGTCCACTGCAGTCATTAGCTCTCACTTACCAATCCTCCCACCAAGGAGCTGCTCCGCAGCGAAGGTGGGCCTCGGAATACCCCCGCCTCCGACCCCCGACCTTCGGCCCCTTCCCTTCGCGGCCTGCTCAGGCGGTGACGTCACCTGGCCTCGGACAGGTGACATGGGGGGGGGCTGGAGCCCAGGCCTCGGACAGGTGACATGGGGGGCGGGCTGGAGCCCCAGCCTCGGACAGGTGACATGGGGGGCGGGCTGGAGCCCCAGCCTCGGACAGGTGACATGGGGGGGGCTGGAGCCCAGGCCTCGGACAGGTGATGGGGGGGGGCTGGAGCCCCGGCCTCGGACAGGTGATTGGGGGGGGGGCTGGAGCCCAGGCCTCGGACAGGTGATGGGGGGGGGGGGGCAGGCCCAGCCTCGGACAGGTGACGTGGAGGGGGGGCTGGAGCCCCAGCCTCGGACAGGTGATGTGGGGGAGGGGGGAAGGCTGGAGCCCCGGCCTCGGATAGGTGATGGGGGGGGGGGCTGGAGCCCCGGCCTCGGACAGGTGATGTGGGGGGAGGGGGCTGGAGCCCCGGCCTCGGACAGGTGATGTGGGGGGAGGGGGCTGGAGCCCCGGCCTCGGACAGGTGATGTGGGGGGGGGCTGGAGCCCCGGCCTCGGACAGGTGATGTGGGGGGGGGCTGGAGCCCCGGCCTCGGACAGGTGATGTGGGGGGAGGGGGCTGGAGCCCCGGCCTCGGACAGGTGATGTGGGGGGAGGGGGCTGGAGCCCCGGCCTCGGACAGGTGATGTGCGGGAGGGGGGGCTGGAGCCACAGCCGCCAGCCCGCAGCCTTCCTCCTGGAGTCAGGCGGCCACCCCCCCCCCCCCCCCCCCAAACCAAGTGCCAGCACAGTCCGCCCCCATCTCTCGGTGGCCTTTACCCGCACGGCCAGGACTCGCTCCACCGGCTCCCACTGTCCTGTCCTCCCCTCCCCAAGCACTGAGCGCGGCCCCGCGCCATGTTAACGCCATGAGGCTTCTCTCTTCGGGCTTCGCTCGCTGTAAGCGGAAGTGGTCTCGTCGGAAAGGGATTTAAAAAAATCCCTCACCGAATGATAACAGGTATTTCTTTTTAATTTAAAAACGCCGCTCCGACCCCCATACCTTGCTGATTCGCCTGGGGAGCGTGCCGGCCATTATCGCCAAAGTCCACGGACTCTCAGGCCTCCGTTTCTCTTTCCCACAAAACTGCGAGGAAAGCCGAGCAATCCGTCGCTTTTCTTCTCGACGCCCTTCCCCCCCCTCTTCCGCATGCGCGGGGAACGCGCGGGGTCACGGGAAATGTAGTCCGTCTCAACGTCTCGCATTGGAGGGATTACAACACCCATGATGCAATGTGGCTTCTTTCCAAAAACAGCTCCTGTCTCTTGGGGATTTCCAGCGAGGAATTGAGAGCGACCGAGCATTTCGGAAAATAGAAAGTAAAAGTGCAAACATTTTGCAATGATCCTGAAAATCCTGAGGCATCTTCTGGTGCCTTCTCCGCCAAGAATGCGCCTGCAGAAACGGATTCAGGCCTGTGGAATGGCCGTTCAGGCCGCAGTGCTGTGGCCATCTGAAAGGGACGGCTTCGTGGGAGGCACCTTGGGACGCACTCGGGCTCCTGTCCCTTCGGGCTGCCGGGGTTGAGGTGGCTGGCTGTCAGAGCTGGGACAGCTGGTGTGGGCTGTCAGCGCAGGGGCGACCCATGCGGGATCTCCCCACACTGATCCCACTGCCCCGCTCTCCCCACAGCCCTGTATCAGTCCCCACGCTGTGGGGCGGCTGGCGCGGGCTGTCAGGCGCTCACCAGCTGATTGTCATCCCCTTAGCATTCAGGTGCCGGCGTGGGGGGGGGGGGGTGGGGGACATTGGGGGATTTTGGCCACCTGAAAGTGCCTCTGGAGGTATTCAGCAGCTCAGGCTGTATAAGTGGGGGAAGAGAGAAATTATGATTCCAGGTGAATTACATAGATACCTGTATGAGGAAGTTGGCCAGTGGAAATAAAATGAGCTGCCGGAGGAAATGGTTGAGGCGGGTAATATTGAATCATCTAAGAAATGGGCAGATACAGATTAATTGTCAAAAGTATATACATACAACCCTGAGATTCTTTTTCCTGCGGGTGAGGCCGGATTACCATTTATTGCTAGTGCAAAAAAAAGCTACTTAAACAAATAAAGAAATGCAAACAACCTGATTGCAATACAGAGAGGGGGAAAAAATCAATGAAGTCCAAAAGTAAGAGTCGTTAAATGAGTCCCTGATTGAGTTTATTGTTGAAGAGGGATGGATAACAGCTGTTTCAGAACCTGTGACACTTATACCTCTTGCCTGATGGTAGCAGCGAGAACAGAGCATGTGCTGAGTGTTATGGATCCTTGATGATTCCTGCTGCACTCAGAGGGCAATGTTTCTTGTAGATGTTCTTGCTAGAAGGGAGGGTTTTCCTATGATGTCATGGGCTGTGTCCACTTCCTTTAGCAGGACTTTAGGATCAGGGGTATTGGTGTCCCCATATCACACTGTGATGCAGCTGGTCTGCACACTTTCCACTACACATCTGTAGAAATTTTCCAGGGTTTCAGATGTCATACCAAACCTCTACAGACTCCTGAGGAAGTAGAGGTGCAGACATGCTTTCTTCATAATGCCAGTAGTGTGTGGGGTCCAGGAAAGATCCTCCAAGATAGTGATTCCCAAGAACGTAAATTTATCAATACATGGATAAGATGGGTTTAGAGGGATACGGACCAAACAAAAGCAGATGGGACCTGTGTGGGAATGATTTGGTCAGTATGAGTAAGTTGGGCCAAAGGGCCTGATCCATGCTGATTGATTCTGTAACTTGTTGATGTACTGTCCTATGTTCTATCAGCTAGTTCATGTACAATGGGAGCACAAGTGATGTGGTGGGACAGGAGAGAATTTTCAAAGAGATTTTTTTCCTGTGCTAAGCAAAATATACTTCAGTTAAAAACAAGAACAGTAAAGGTGAGAATCACCAGCCAGGCACTGAAAGTGGCCAAGAGTAGTGAGAAATGAGGAGAGTTAGAAAGCTTTAAGAAAGAGTGAAAAAACTCCAAGAAAGCAATAAAGAAAGGAAGGATAGATTTTGCATACTCTTCTTGATTATAAAAAGATTATCATAAATATATACAGTGAAAAAGGATAGCTAAAGTACACATAGATGCCTTATAAGATGAGATGGGTGAATTAATAATGTGTAACTCAGAAATGGTTGAGGCCTTGAACGTGTACATTGTGTCAGTGTTCACAAGTAACATGCCAAAGAATAATGTTAAGGAGGAGATGGAAGATGGGGACCTCAATACAATTGTTATCACAAAAGAGACTGTAGGCAGCTCCCAATGGGATGGCTGACAGCAAATGTAACTCCATTGTTTAGAAAAGGCAGGTAATAAATAGGCCAGTTAGTTCAATGTACAATATCAAGTTGTGAAAATGCAATTTTAAACAAAAATACTATATTAATGATAAATTATTTACAAAAAATCAACATTTCTTCACATGCATGGTGTAATATCCATACATTTTCATCATTGTATATTGTTACATTTATTTTATATTTAGCAACATTACTATAACTGGCAGTTTATCGTTACTCCTCTCCCTTCCCTCTGTTGTTTGAGGGGCCTTCCCTCGGTGACAGCTCCTCAATGCCCAGTAACAGAGGACTCCAGACTGTGGTACTTCCCCACAGTGCCTTCATGTCGGCTGCACCAAGCTTTGGTACATCCCGAAGCACGTGCTCCTGCAGCCTGGAATGTGCCAGTCAGCTGCATTCCCGCACCAAATTCTCCGTATGAGGGAATGACCCACAAGTTTTGAGCAATGAGTATCTCAGATTGTGTTCACAGCATTTTCAGGAGGAAGGGTGAGCAGCTAGATGTCGTGGCCATTTTGGGACAAATGAGGGTGATGAGGTCCTGCAAAGAGAGTTCAGGGAGTTAGGCATAAAGTTGAAGGTCAAGCCCTCCAGGATTGTGATATCAGGATTGCTACCCTTGCCATGTGTTAGTGAGGTTAGAAATAGGAAGGTAATGTAGCTTAACATGTGACTAAAGATGCAGGAGGAAGGGCTCTCTTCAAGGGAAGATGAATCCTGTTCCAATGGGTCAGTTTGTGCATCTGAACTGGAGGGGGGACTAATATCCTTGAGCTAGTGCTGCTCCATAGGTTTTAAACTAGATTTGCAAGGGGATAGGAACTGTGGTATCAAGATAGATAGGGAAGTGGAGGAGGGAAAGATGATGTGAAAAATGCATGTTATGTTAGAAGTTGCAATGTGCAAGTTTGCTGATGACACAAAAATTGGAGGCATTGTGGACAGCAAGGAAAGTTTTCAAAGCTTGTAGAGAGATCTGGCATAGCTGAAAAAATTGGCTGAGAAATAGCAGAGAGAATTTAATGCTGACAAGTGTGAGGTGTTGCATTTTGGAAGGACAAACAAAGAAAGGACATACACGGTAAATGGTGGGGCACTGAGGAGTACAGTAGAACAAAGGAATTTGGGAATATAGATACATAGTTCCCTGAAAGTGGCGTATAGGGTTGTAAAGAGAGTTTTTGGCATATTAGCCTTCATAAATGAAAGTATTGAATATACAAGTTAGGATATTATGGTAAAGTGTATATTTTCAAGCTTTGCTGGGACCATGGAAATCTGCCTCAGGACCTTCGTGATGCCATCATCATCACCCTGCACAAAAACAAAGGCGAGAAATCAGACTGCAGGGGAATCACGCTGCTCTCCATTGCAGGCAAAATCTTCGCTAGGATTCTCCTAAATAGAATAATACCTAGTGTCGTCGAGAAGGTTCTCCCAGAATCACAGTGCGGCTTTCGCGCAAACAGAGGAACTACTGACATGGTCTTTGCCCTCAGACAGCTCCAAGAAAAGTGCAGAGAACAAAACAAAGGACTCTACATCACCTTTGTTGACCTCACCAAAGCCTTCGACACCGTGAGCAGGAAAGGGCTTTGGCAAATACTAGAGCGCCTCGGATGCCCCCCAAAGTTCCTCAACATGGTTATCCAACTGCACGAAAACCAACAGGGTCGGGTCAGATACAGCAATGAGCTCTCCGGACCCTTCTCCATAAACAATGGTGTGAAGCAAGGCTGCGTTCTCGCACCAATCCCCTTTTCAATTTTCTTCAGCATGATGCTGAACCAAGCCATGAAAGACCTCAACAATGAAGACGCTGTTTACATCCGGTACCGCACGGATGGCAGTCTCTTCAATCTGAGGCGCCTGAAAGCTCACACCAAGCCACAAGAGCAACTTGTCCGTGAACTACTCTTTGCAGATGATGCCGCTTTAGTTGCCCATTCAGAGCCAGCTCTTCAGCGCTTGACGACCTGTTTTGCGGAAACTGCCAAAATGTTTGGCCTGGAAGTCAGCCTGAAGAAAACTGAGGTCCTCCATCAGCCAGCTCCCCACCATGACTACCAGCCCCCCCACATCTCTATTGGGCACACAAAGCTCAAAACGGTCAACCAGTTTACCTATCTCGGCTGCACCATTTCGTCAGATGCAAGGATCGACATAGAGATAGACAACAGACTCGCCAAGGCAAATAGCGCCTTTGGAAGACTACACAAAAGAGTCTGGAAAAACAACCAACTGAAAAACCGCACAAAGATAAGCGTATTGTCATACCCACACTCCTGTTCGGCTCCGAATCATGGGTCCTCTACCGGCATCACCTACAGCTCCTAGAACGCTTTCACCAGCGTTGTCTCCGCTCCATCCTCAATATTCATTGGAGCGACTTCATCCCTAACATCAAAGTACTCGAGATGGCAGAGGCCGACAGCATCGAATCCACGCTGTTGAAGATCCAACTGCGCTGGGTAGGTCACGTCACTAGAATGGAGGACCATCGCCTCCCCAAGATCGTGTTATATGGCGAGCTCTCCACTGGCTACCGTGACAGAGGTGCACCAAAGAAAAGGTACAAGGACTGCCTAAAGAAATCTCATTGACCACCGCCAGTGGGCTGATATCGCCTCAAACCATGCATCTTGGCGCCTCACAGTTTGGCGGGCAGCAACCTCCTTTGAAGAAGACTGCAGAGCCCACCTCACTGACAAAAGACAGGAGGAAAAACCCAACACCCAACCCCAACCAACCAATTTTCCCTTGCAACCGCTGCAACCGTGTCTGCCTGTCCCGCATCGGACTTGTCAGCCACAAACGAGCCTGCAGCTGATGTGGACATTACCCCTCCATAAATCTTCATCTGCGAAGCCAAGCCAAAGAAAGACATTGGTGAGGCCAAATTTGAAGTATTGTGTGCAGTTTTGGTCACCTAACTACAGGAAACATATCAATAAGATTGAAACAGTGCAGAGAAGATTCACTAGGATGCTGTCTGGACTTACAGAACTGAGTCACTGGGAAAGGTTAAACAGGTTAGGATATTTCCTGGAGCGTAGAAGAATGAGGGGAGATTTAATAGAGGTATTTAAAATTATGAGGTGTATAGACAAGAGTAAATGTAGGTAGACTTTTTCCACTGAGGGTAGGTGAGTTACAAACAAGAGGACGGGTTAAGGGAAAAAGGGGAAAAATTTAGGGGGAGCATTAAGCGGAGCTTCTTTACAAAGAGAATGGTGGGGGTGTGGAACGAGCTGCCAGCTGAAATGGTGAATGTGGGCTTAATTTTAACATTTAAGAAGAATTTGGACAGGTACATGGTTGGAAGGTATATGGAGTGCTATGGAATGGGTGCAGATCAGTGAGACAAGGCTGAAAAATAGTTCGGCACAGACTAGAAGAGGCTGTTTCTGTGCTGTAATGTGCTATGGTTCTATGATCTTCCAGCAGTTCTGGATACTTGACTCTGTGCATCCCCAGGAACAGAGAGTCCTCTATCACGCTGCTGCTGGGGATGAACTGTGACACGGACCCTTGCATCCTTCTTCACACACTCTTACCAAATCTGCTTTCTGCAACAGAGGTGGGCAACTGTCTCCACTCTACCGCAGACATTTCAGGGACAACGTGTGTTGTAGGTGATGTTCCGGTTATACAGGAAGGATCCAACTGGTAGGGCTCCTCTCACCACCAGCCACGCCTAGTCCTGCTGCTTGTTTGTGAGCATTGGTGGTGAGGCATTCTGCCAGATGACCAGGAAACTACCTCATTGAGTCCTCCTCTCTCATATTTTGCAGGAGATTCTGTGCTGACTTTTGCCTAATGGCTTTGTGGTCAAAACTGTTTGTTTAGAAAGGCTTTTCCACAAAGGACATATGCTTTGGCTGACTTAAGTGCTGCTATGTGCTGAGGTTCTACCTGTCCCAGGTGTTACGAAGGATAGGCCTGGCCCGGTTGTCGCACAATGTCCCAGACAGCTGGACTTTGCCACACCACCTATCCTTCATGGAGAAGTTTTTCCAAAACAGAACCTTAAACCACAGGGCCATCAGGGAGTGGTCAGCATGGAAGATCCTGCAGAAATTGAGAGATGAGGACTCAATTGATCCGGTGGAATAGTTCCCTGAGCAGACCATCTAGGTCATCTGGTGGAATGCCTCATCACCAAGGCTTACAAACAAGCACTAGGACTTGGCCCGCCTGGCAGTGAGAGGAGCTCTCCCAGTTAGATCCTTCTTGTACATCCGGAACTTCACCCTCCATGCACGTTGTCCTCGCGATGATTGCGGTGGAATGAAGACTGTCGCCCACCTCTTTGCTGAATACAGATTAGCAAAGAGTTTGTGGAGAAGAATACAGAAAGCTTTGTCACAGTTTATCCCCAGCAGCAACGTGACAGAAGACTCTCTGATCTATGAGCTGTTCCCGGGATGCACGGAGTCTGACCATCAACTTGCACTTTGGTTTGCCCACAACCTGCTGGTCTTTCAGCATACTGAGATGATGGTCTGGGTACGCTGCTGACTTGAACATTCCAGGCTGCAGGGTTATGTGCTGAGGGGAAAACTGAGGCTTAGTCCAATCAATGTGAGGGCACTGTCACAGTCCTCCCATTACCAGGTGCTGAATGGCTGAGACCCAACAGAAGTGGGAGAAATGACAGTGGTGGTAACAGTATTGAGAGAACAAATCTAACTATATACTGATGAGCATGTGTAGAGATGACTGACGTCCTGAGTGTAAAAAAACTTGAACAGTTTTCTCATTAGTAAATAATCTATTGTCAATAATGTATATTTTTGATTAAAAAAACCTCAGTACATAACGGCACTTGGTGCCCTTGTACTTTAGTTTTGCGCACAGCTTGATGCAGCCACACACAAAGGTGATCCTCAGGATGATCATCACATAGGGGTATGTTCTTGCCCCATTGTCTGGCGACTTGTATATGGCGACCCTTTGGACCCTCTCCATTTTGCATCCCAATATAAACCAGAGGATTGTTCTGGTGCCCGCAAGGGCAGAGGTGTGGGAGATGGCCACATCTGCGGCACACCTGTGGTACTGAGAGCACCTCGCAGTGGATGACCAGCTTCTTCCCTGTTATTGAGAAGGAACTCTGTGCCCACCAACCCAATTTTTGGTGTACCTTTACAATCCACTCCATCCTATTCTTGTTGCATGCTTCAGCCACTTCAAGCTAGATCCTTAACACCTTTAGGTTGTCGGATCCTACTGTGATAGGGATGGTGAATTGATCAGACCAGTTACTGAAGAGCATTGCCTCGCTCTTCTTCTGGTTTACACTGGTGCCTGATACAGACTCAAATTGGACACAGACGCTGATCATCTGTGGACAATTGTGTGTCCGAACAGAAGACAGAGACATTGTCCATGTACAAAGAGGTTTTGTCCTAAGTGCCTCCACTGCCTGGCAAACTCACTCCTCTTCTGCCCTTGTCCTACCTGATTGATTCAGTAAATGGCTCTTTACAGCACACAAATAGGAGAGAGCAGGTAACCCTGCCTGACTCCAGACTTGACGGGGAAGCTATCTATTTCCCACTCATTGATTTGGACTATGGATGTTCATGTCGAGCAGTTAATTCTATTTTGGATTCCCTCCCAAAGCCCATTTTGGATAGTAGGTCCATCATTTACATGTGCCAGATCCAGTTGAAAACCTACTCCTGATCTAAACTGACCAGACAGTCGTCCACCTCCATTCTTGCACATAGGTGATCGTACCTCTGAGCAATATGAGGCTGTCAGAAACTTTCCTGGCTTGAACCATGCAGTTTGATTGCTATCCCAGCACAGACTTGATTGGTGATGGATTTGGACAGGATTTTGCAATCAACATTTAACAATGATATGTGTCTCCTATTCCTAATATCCTCCTCCCCCATCTGTTTGAAGATAGGGTGATGATGCCCTTCCTCATAAACTGTGATATGCTACTTATCAGGAGTATTGCACTGTGTACTTGCAGCAGATTCAGGCCATCCAGCCCACAGAGCCATGTATAATTCAGGAGTTTACTTGACTAAAAGAAATGGATGGGGTCTGTCAGCTCCCCCAGGTAAATTGGGTGGTCCAGACTCTCCCACTTTCTGTCACCTAAGAACATTGTGATAGAGGACAATAGGTTCTGGGAGGCCATTTTGTCTGTAGCCTTAGTGTCATACAGACTGACATAAAAGGATCTGCTGATCCTCTGTATACCTGTCTGCAAGGATGTGACTGAGCCAACACTGAACCTCACATTGATTGGACTAAGCCTCCGTTTGCCCCTCAGCCATAACCCTGCAGCCTGGAATGTTCAAGTCAGCAGCGTACCCAGACCATCATCTCAGTATGCTGAAAGACCAGAAGGCTGCAGGCAGACCAAAGTGCGAGTTGATGGTCCTCCTGTGATCACACAGCTCCTTCTCTGAACCTTTTGGAAGAAGAAATGTGAGCACATCTCATCTTGTTCCACTGTGCAGTCTCTGGATCAGAAAATGATCTTGGAAGACTCCAGGCTGAATAGTAAGGCCAGCTGGCTCTTCACCTCTCGGAGTTCCTCTCTCACATCCTCCCCTCATGACTGCATAGAGGGGGTGTTGCTGTAGGTCAGTGTAGAAGTTAATCGATTTGGCGTTGAGCTGTTCAATCTAGACCAGGTGGAATGTGGTTGTGCTTCATCTGCAGGGTTGCTGAAGGCATAGCAACAGCTGTACGTCCTTTACCATCTCCATCAGGAGTATGGAAGAGCTGTCCAATTTGTTGTCGGTGCCACCAGATTGTCCAGCTGCATCGATGATGCAGCTGAAGTCACCAGTCAGAACGACTGGGGTGGATGTAGCCATCCATGGTGGGAGCTGCTGGTTGGGTGAGACATACACATTAATCAGCCAGAGCGGGTGTTTTGGTATGTTAGGTCCATCACGAGGAGATGCTCCCAACCATCTCCTTAACCTTGGTTATTGAAAAGTTACCTCCCTACCGCAAGATACCAGACCAGATGTGTGACAATTGATCCCCTCCAACCCAACAGACAATCCATGGGGCCACCATCATGAACACCTCCAATTGTTCCTGAGGTGCGGCAGCCCAGATTTTGGCATTGTGTAGAGCGTTTGGCATTGCGCACAATGAGGATTGCTATATTAATCTCCATTATTGTTTATTGAATCTCCAGTTTGCCTCCTCAAGCGAAGCTGATGGGCTCACTGGGGAAAGATCCACCTGTGCTCCTGCTTCTCTTCTCCCAGAGCTGGGGTGGAGGCTGCTTCTGAACTGCTCCCGGTCTCCCGGAGATTGGGGTGGGGGGGGTGTGGGAGGGAGGGGGGATGGTCTCTGTATTGCTCCCAGTCTCCTGGAGCTGGAGTGGGGGGGGGGGGGGATATTTTATTCATAACTTATTGTCCTTCTTTCACCTCTGACTTGGCGCTTCCTCTGCCTTTGTCCAGCACTCATGCTGGCTTCATCCTTGGATGATGAGAAGTGGAACACTTTTGTTTGTGCCATGAAACTTTTTGTCCCACTGCTTACAGTGTCGGTTGCCTGTGTCTTCCATGGGGCTTCTTGCTTATCTTGATTGTCTTCCATTTTTCCTCTGCAGAACCCTCCTCCATTAGCTCTGCCTCCTCAGGAGGTTGGAGGTCAACATGCTTGGGGTCTTTTCGCTCCCCCTGGTCTCAGTCCCTGTCACAGTCGAGGTTGAGGATGTGTTGACCTGGCTGAGGATGGTGATGTTGACCATATCCATTCTTGTTCCCTGTACGTAAGTGACTGCCCATTTTGGGCAGGCTCTGTGGAGGTTGCCTGCTTCCCCACACAAGTTGCAGCACTTGTACTTTAGATAGTCCTTGGTCTGATGGCCTTCCTGCTTGCAGTTATTACTGCTGACTGCACTGCATTGGCTCGTCACATGCCCAGGTTTGTAGCAGATCTCGAACACCCTGGGCTGTCCAACATGGACCAAGTACCCACAGTTCCCTCCAATGGCGAATACCAGTAATTAAAGGGATGATGGGAGCTTTGCCCTTTGCCAGGGCAAGGTCTCCTATTCGTAGCTCCATCCTTCTTGGAGTAAGTTCCTGATTCTAACCAACATGTTCCGAGCTGTTTCCTGATTTCCCTCCCAAATGGACCGCGTTCCATTTTCCTCCTGCCTTGGAGCTCCCCAAGAGGAAATAGGCTTGAATTTATCCTGTCAAATCTTTCCAGTACTTTAACCAGCTCAATCCTCAATTGGCTAAGCTCATTGAATCAGGTGAGATTCGAGGTTCTAATTATTGTCGTGCACAAAATACACAACATTTGTTTGCCCCATGAAGGCACACAAAGAGGCGCCACTGGTCCAGTGCCCCGATAGATCAGGAAGAGAAGCAAATAAGAGTCCTTTCAGAAAGGTTTTCTCCCATCCTCCAAAAACCCACAGGTTTGTTAGGTTAATTGGTGTGCTTGGGCAGCACAGGCTCATGGGTTAGCAGGGCTTGTTACTGCACTATGTCTCCACATTAAAGTTGCATGCTCTCTAACCTATGATTGAGCTAGTGTGCTGGGTTTGCAGATGGGTGATTGATATAACCAGGTTCCCTTCCAAAATCTGGGGACCGATGCCTATTAATGTAGGCAAACTCAATGACTGTTGACTTCAACGTTCTGATAATAGTAAATAGAACATGACAGCACAATACAGGCTCTTCAGCCCTCAACGTTGTGCCAACCCACATATACCTACCAAAAAAAACCAAATCCTCCATACCACATAAGTGTCTTAGTGCCCCTATTGTTCCACTAACAACCCTGACAATGTATTCCAGGGTCACACAACTCTGTGTAAAAAAACTTACTCCTGCTCTCTCCCTGAACTTTCCTCCCTTCACTTTGTACTGATGTTGTGTTTTCTACTCCTGCACTGGGAAAAAGGTGCTTACAGTCTACCTTACCTATGCCTCTCATTTTCTTGTAGAGCTCTATTAAATCACCTTTCATTCTTCTTTGCTCCAAAGAGAAAAGCACAAGCTCTGCTAATCTTCTCTATAAGAGATATTTTCCAGTCCAGTTAACATCCTGGTAATTCTCCTCTGAACATCAGGATAAAATGGCGGTGTTGCCGGAGCTGCTGTAACGGCAGCGCTGTCGCTGATGCGGACCCACAGGGAGCGAGGAATAGAGATGCAGTGCTCCCACGGGGTCCAAATGCCCAGTCAAATGCTGTCAACTCCACATAGGCTTTGAACGGCCTGTTAAAGGAGCTGATGGTAGTTTTACTTAAAACCCCGCGACTGTGGGGTCTGCACCCAAGGTGGCGGTGCCTATGATTGGCAGCGGCCACAAGGGGGTTGCAGACTCCAGGGAGGAGGACAGGCACAGGGCATCAGAAAATGGGGAGACCAACCCCTCCCCCCCCATTTGAGGAGAAACAGAGGAGGACCCACTGGATGGTGACCACTGCGGTGGACCAGTGAGGGGCTCTGAGGTTGAAAGACCCACACGTGGTGAGCTGCTGGCAACTCAAGGCGAGGAATCCACAGAGGCCGTGGGCTCTGACAGAGGACTTATGGCGGGCTGTAGACTGCTGGAGACTGGCTTGAAACTGGTTGAAGGGATACCAGGTTTCAGAACCGGGATGCGGGGAGTGGGGGTGGGGGTGGGTGGGTGGAGGTGCTGAAGGCGCTGAAGGGTTCATGACTGTGTCAGAGGTTTGGAGCTGGAGTGCTGGAGGCAAATCTACAGACACTCGGTAAGTCTGGGGGAGGTTCTCTTTTGTTTCTCTCTCTGACTGGAAGGGGCACTTCAATCAATTTCAGTCACTGGTGAATCTGTCTGCCTTACAGCAGGTAAAGCAATTTCATGTAATATGGTACTGTTTTATTACATTATAATAAAATGAATCTTGAATTTTGAATCCACAGTTTCCACATCTTTCATGTAATGAGGTGACCAAAAATGAGCACAATGTTCTAAGTGTTGTCTCACCAGAGATTTATAGAACTGCAACATTACCTCATGACTCCTGAACTCAATCCCCCGACTAATGAGGCCCAGCATACCATGGGCCTTCTTAAATGTCCTATCAACCTATGCAGCGATCTCAAGAGAGCTATGAATTTGGACCCAAAGGTCCCCCCTGTTCTTCCACACTGTTAAGTATCCTACCATTAACCATCTACTCTGCCTTCAAGTTTGACCTACCAAAATGGAGCACCTCACATTTATCCAGATTGAACTCTATTTGCCACTTTTCAGTCCAACTCTGCATCCAATCTATACATTGTTGTAACCTATCAGAGCTTTCAACTCTATTCACAACATCTCCAACCATCGTAATTTTGTAATTCATTGTAATTTTGGTTCCATTGCTGAAAGAGGAAGTGAGAGAGTGACTCGGAGAGCTGTGAATGTCGGGAACCAGCTGGAAGTGAGTGGAGTTTAAAAGGGAATGGAGCGAGGATTCTGGGCATTGTAATTTCAAGACTGTTGCTGAAAGAGGAGGAGCAAGGTACTCAGAAGAGTTGTGACTGTTGGCCACCAGCTGGAGGTGATTGCAGTTTAAAAGAACAGAAAGCAAGTTAAGGGTTAAACAGAATAGTGATTGGTGGGAGGAGTAATAAAGAAAATGGGCAGTGACAAATAAAAAGAGGGGTAGTTCAAGCAGAGTGGCCAGTGTGTGAGTGGCCCAGTGTAGGAGTGGGACTCAGAGGCTTTGGCTCATGAGTGGCCCAGTGTAGGAGAGGGATTCAGAGGCTTTGGCTCATGAGTGGCCCAGTGTAGGAGAGGGACTCAGAAGCTTTGGCTCATAAAACTGATTGCACTCAGAGACAAGTAAGTACAAACATGCTTTTAATAAATTACAATCAATGGCTGGTAGATACAATAGTCCTCAGATGAATCTGAGGTAAGGTGGGAAAACTAGGGTTTATATTAGGGTAGGTGAGGGTGGAGTCAAGGGAGGAGCCAGTCATCTGAACAATACACAGACAGTGAATTCCAGTTCTCTGAATCTCCCCTTTCTTCAGAATAGAACCTGTGGGTGAACATGAATGCTACCAATCGCTGCTCTGTGAGCAGTGTCAATTTTCTGTCGGCCAGGTAATGCCTCCAGTGCCTGATGGCCTCTACAATGGCTTGAGCCTCTTTCTCCACTGATGGGTTCCGAAGCTTGTGGCCTTGTGGGCTGCAGGGAACAAAAGCAATTGGCCTGCCTGCCTGGTTAAGGTTACGGCCAGAGCTACGTCAGAGGCATCGCTTTCCATCTGGAAAGGTGCATCCTCTTCCACCGCATGCATGGTGGCCTTTGCGATGTAGCTCCGAACGTACTCAAAAGCCATCTGGGCTTCAGCCGATAATGGAAAGGAGGGGGATTTTAAGAGTGGACAGACTTTATCTGCATAGTGAGGGACCCATTGGGCGTCATAAGAAAAAAAACCCAGGCACCTCCTTAAGGCCTTCATGGTCTTTGAGATGGGAGGTCTAACAGGGGGCTCATTCAGCTAATGACACAATTCTCCACCACATAGCCCAGAATCACCAGACGTTTAGTCTGGAACACGCACTTACTGGAGTTGTACATGAAATTCATGGGCTTGGCCATGTGGAGAAACTTTTGGAGGTTGGCGTCGTGGTCTTCCAGAGAGTATCCACAAATACTTGACATTGTCAAGATAAGTGAAGGTGGCCTTCATTCCCAATTCATCAACCATTTTGTCCACCTGTCTCTGGAAAACCAAGACTCCATTAGTGATACCAAAAGGGACTCTCCAGAACTGATAAAGCCATCCATGTGTCTCAAATGCTGTTTTGGGGTGGTCCTCGGAATGGATCGGTAACTGATGGTATGCATTTTTCAGGTCAATGGTCAAATAGACACAATACTGCGCAATTTTGTTTATCATGTCTGAAATTCAAGGGAAGGGAGGTATGTGTTCAAGAGTGTGAAATGATTAATTATTTGGCTATAGTCAATCATTAGCCTAGACTTTTCTTCCCCTTTCACGACTACCACTTGGGTTCTCCATGGGCTGTTGCTAGGCTCAATATTTTCTTTGAGCAGCCGCTGCGTCTCAGCTCAGATAAATTCCCAATCCCTTGCACTGTATCGCCTGCTCTTTGTGACTATTGGTTTGCAATCAGGAGTCAGGTTCAGAAACAATGTGGGGGGGGGGGGGGGGGGGCGGAAATCAATATTTAGGGTGGAGAGACCACATGTGGCTTTTGGCTTTTGGGACCTTTTGTTCCGCACCGTGATTGGAGGAAGTGGCCCAGAGTACTCTGTGGTCACACTTTTAAAGTGACTCAGTAAGTCCAGGCCCAGCAACACAGAAGCACACAAATCCCTCAGTACATACAATCGGAACTTACAAAATTCCCCCCCTCCCCCTCTTTTACAGTTAGATACAATGCCCCAGGATCATCGCAGAGTGTGAGTGTGATGCTAGGAAAATAGAATAGTCCAGTGGGTACACTTTTAAGTTGTATCGCAGAGCAGTTGCAGAACTTATAAAGCTCTCAGTGGAGCCAGTGTCTACCAAGCAATCAGTCAAATGTCTGTTTACCCTCATCTCCATCAATTGGTGAGGCGTTGCCTGATCCAGGATGACTGATGCCAGTGCTCCGGAAACCCCATTGCTTCCCATACTGATGTCGACTCTTTCCTCTTGGCCTGCAGGTAGACAAGATGGCATCGACCATGAGGCACAGCAAGATGGTTTCCCCCCATCTTGATCTGAAGGAGGACTAGGTAGCATCACCATGAGGCATGGCAAGATGGCTGCTGTTGCTTCCCAAGTTGCTTTACTTCCGGTGGCAAGTCTCGCCATGACGCGCAGCAAGATGCTGTCGGTGAGCAGCATGGAGAGGCTTATGCCGGGACTTTGGGACTTGGGCACGGGTCGAATGCCGATTTGGGGTTTGCACACACAGTTGCTCTCTTTGGGTTCCCCTTAGCCCTGCAGACCTTCACCCAGTGCCCTCGCCTTACTGCATCCTGAGCACACGGAATTCTTTGTAGGGCATCAGGTGCAGGGGTACTGTGCCTGTCCACAGTGGTAGCATCCCTAGTCGTGTGTGGCTGAGCAGTTGGCATTGGGGCTGTGGGAGTCACTGGTCCTCTGAAAAGGCACCGTTTTCGTCCATGAGATCATTGGGTCTGCTTGAGTACTTTCACCAGCTCTATGGTGCTGGCCAAGTCTTTCCTCCCCAACTCTGGTAATACCTTGACCTCACTCCTGCCACGAGGGTGTCCTGGATTTGTTCCTCATCTCTCACCTGGGTATGGCCGCTTCATAGTGGCATTTTCTAGACAGGGCGCACAGATCAAGGACATAATCGTCCAGTGAATCTCCTGGATGTGGCCGATGTTGAGAGAGCCAGTGCCTCACCAGCACGTCATTCTGAGGCCTCATGTAGCCTCCTATGGCAGATGCAAGTAGCACAGTCCCTGATGGCAGCGAATCCCTTGGGCCAACTCAAGAGAGAAGTGCAGATCTCCAGAGACTATCGGAGTTGAAGATATTTTGTGTGCCTGTCAGGTAGGACTGGGAGCACTCCAGCCAGTAGGCAAATTCCTCTGGGGCCTCTAGGGACAGAGGGTCGACCTGGAGCTTGCCTGGCTTCAACAGAGCTTCCACCCTGCTTCAAAGTTAAGCTATTAAAATTGTAACATGACTGATTGCACTCAGAGACAAGTGAGGAGTACAAAAAGACTTTTAATAGCTTACAATCAATGGTCAGTAGTCAAAATAGTCCTCAGGTGAATCTGAGGTAAGGCGGGGTAGGTGAGGATGGAGTCAGCATCAGCACAATACATAGACAGTGAATTCCATTTCACTTCATGGCCCAATATAGAAGTTGGTCCTGAAAGCTTTGGCTCACAAGTGGCCTGTGCATGAGTCAGACTCAGAGGCTTTGGGTCACAAGTGGCCCAATTTACGAGTGGGACTCAGAGGCTTTGGATCAGGAGTGGTTTAGTGTAGGCGTGGGACTTAGAGGCTTTGGCTCAAGAGGCTTCAGCGAGTAGAGGCTAAGGTGAAGCTTGATGTCAATGAGGTAAGGCCAGATATGATATTTGTATTTAAATTAGGAAGAGTTAATGGAGACAGCTAGGGCAGTGGAATGCTCTGATTGGAGAATGTGGGAAATCTAGGACAGCATAATTGTCCCTGATGACTACACCTTACCATGCTCTATAGGATCTCCCATAAAAAAGCCACATTCTTATGGGGACCTGAACAACAAGCTGCTTTTGACACAGCAAAGCAAGCTGAACAACCACTGCCAGGCAGGTGTTCCTTTTATGTTACAGGTCTTGGTCAGTGAGGCGATCATCGAATGGAACCTCTGGAAGAAGATCCAAAGGCAGAGTCCCACTAGGATTGGGGACAAAATCTCTGCCTGGAGCTGCTGCTCACTATAACCCATTCGACACTGGGACATCAACCAACACTTTCCTAAGGGTTGCGAATGATTTTGCTAGCACCTTTACAGTTATGGTTCTTAGACTGCAGGCATGTAACAGCACAATGAAAGAATTCTGCCACTATACAGGCAGTCTAAAAAGGAATATGCAGGAATTCTGAGTCAATTCCTGCATCGTGATATATTCTGCAGGACCCCTACTACTTTTTGGAGGGAGCCTACAGTGTAACTCATACCGGAAAAATTCGCTGATGGTCATCCACTCTACTGCACATCCAACCACTGAGACTTGCAGTCCAAAAAGGTGCCCAGTGTGAACAACCACACAGGTAGTAATCATATTAATTTTTTTTCTCAATTTTCCTGACATTACAGTTTAAAAACCATAAATGACTACTGACCAACAAGACAGTTTTTCATGTATTATGCAATAAAAGTCTCAGCAAGAGAACAGCTATCGCCTATGGAAACTTTATCACTGGGGATTCCAACATCCTTTGCTATGGACATTTTTAACGGCACTCTGAGCTGTTGTATCCACTATGCATAATGTCTCTAAGCCCACTCAGAAAAATTGAAGTTACAGTATACAATAGTTAAAATTTATAGATCCATAATTGCAGTTTCTGGATGCACAGTTACAGTTTGTAAGTGGACTGTCATTGATCAGACTGTGGTAGGAAATTTTGTTTCACAATGACAGCATCACCCCAGAACTGCCATTAACAGAAAAACACCTCATGGGGTGGGGGTTTAGGGACTGTTGATTTAGAGACACTAAATTGACTGGCTTTCAGTCCTGACTCCTCCTGGTTATCATTGCAGGGGTCCAGCACAGGCACTTGGGGCACCCATTGAAAGAGAACGTGAGCAGGAACAGCATCCTGGTGTCAAACCCCAGCCCACAAAAAAAATGGCACCCTGGGTACACTCTGGATGTATGCCTGCGGCCTGCCCCCGCCTCACCATGGGATCTGTGCTTAGGGAGTGCCCAAGCATAAGGCTAAGGCATGGGATGCACAAGCCAAGAGAGGACTCTGGCACCTAATGGATGACCTTTGTTGTGAAAATGAAAAAACTTGGTGGCTGCTTTCCAAGCTTTACTCAACTTAATTGTATAGTTACAGTTAGAATTTAAAAGATAGACATGAGGCAGCAGGTAGAAGCTGAGTGGAGCAAGAAAGGTCAGGTGACCTGAGGAGCATCAGAAGCCAGGATCAACCAAATAAAAAATGCAAGCTCATTAACAATTAAGAATAACTTTTATAATATTATATTCTTCCCTCCTAAAAAACACTAGCAGTATCAAGCAATACTTTATGGGACGACTCCTATCCATATCGATTGGGAGGTTTTGGTACATGACCAGATCTCCTTAGTTCTTGTGGAGCTACTGTTTTATCATCTGCCACACTATGGCTGGTCATATCCTCCTCCTCCAGTGTTGGTACCACCAGATTTCTTTTATCTTGTTCCACAATAGGAGATGTGGGGATTGCCTGGGCTTCTGGACAAGGTGCCAAGTCATGAACAGACACAGTAGGCTCCCATCCATCTGGGTACCTGATGCTTGCATATGCTGGATTACTGTCCAGGAGTTCAACTTGATCATAAACCTTCTTAGTAGTATGAGTCCAGGGGTCATTAGCCAGAAGGGCGGTGAATTTCCATGTTACTGTACACAACAATGATCTTTGGGAGTGTAGTACCTCAGGAAGCATCAGTTTCCAGTGCTTCTCAGGCAGGTTACGAGATCTAAGGGCCAAACGGACTTCCTTCCATAGGATGCCATTGAATCTCTCTACCTGTCCCTTCCTGATTGGGTGGTATGAGGTAGTATGACTTGTGACAACCTCCATCAGGGAGAGATAATCTTTCAGATCCTTATACACAAAGGTGGTGCCTCGATCAGTGTGTTTGTAATTTGGCATTCCGCATAGGCTAAATGGCAGGTCCAGACATCTGATCACTGTTGTAGTATGCAAGGCAAAGGGGAAACATGAGTATTCATCAACTACTGTAAGTAGATATGGGCTACATGAAGCTGTTGGCAAAGGTACCTTGAAATCAATACTAAGCTGTTCCATAGGTTTTGTTACTTTGATAAGAGTTTCTCCTGGTGGGTGGTAGAACCGAGGCTTTAGTTCAGCACAGATACTGCATGAAGCCCAAATCGTCTTAACATCTGTTGAAAAAGGGAGATTCTTTGCTCTAACAAAATGCAGCAGCCAAGTTATTCCTGGATGACAAAGTCCATTGTGAATGTCAGTGAGTGTGGAGGTAGTAAAGGCTGAACAAGTGTACACCTGACTAAATGCGACAAGACGTTCTCTTTCCCAGGACGGTATTTTATTGTGTAATTAAATGCTGCAAGTTGCAGCCCCCATTCTTGAATCTTTCTGTTCTTTATCCTTGTATGCCTTTTACTGTCAAACATAAACGCCACTGACCTCTGATCAGTAACCAAGCTAAAGTGTCGCTGTGCCAAGTAGTGGCTCCATTTGTGCACTGCCTCAATGATGGCAGTCACTTCTTTCTCTACAATGTGGGCGTGCAATTCATTTCCTTGTAGTGTATTCGACATGAATGTAACAGGCTGTCCTCCTTGGTTAAAGACAGCAGTAATAGCCACATCAGATGTGTCACACTCTACTTCAAAGGATAAGTTTTCATCCACCAAGTGTAGGGTGGCTTCCTCCAGCTCTGTCTTTAGTAAGTTAAACACATTCAGGGCCTTTTCCTCCATTGGAAGCTTCTCTGTATTTACCATCGGTTGAATCTTGTTAGAAAAACCCATGAATCTATATGGCTTTAATAAGTGAACATCCCGAGGGCCCTTTTTAAGGATCCCAAGTTTTCTGGTGGAGGAGGCTCTTGTAATGGGCGAAGTCTCTCAGGATCTGGCTTAATAATATCATTTTCCACACAGTATCCAAGGACATTAATGGAATTCACAGACTCCACAGTCTTTACATTTTGATCATGTCCCTCTTGTGTATGTCCAGCAATAGTAATATTATCAAGGTAAGGGAAGGCCCCTTGCCATTTTTCTTCTCTAACTAACTTGTCCATAGCTCGCTGGAAGGCAGCTACCCTATTTGTGACTCCAAATGGAATCCTTCAAAATCCATGTACTTCTTATCTGACTCCTTCAGTGACACTTGGTGGTAGGCACTTTTCAGGTCAAAGGTAGAGAACAAGGGATAAGCATCCAATTCTGTGTATTGATTGATTGTCTGTGAATAATCCACACAGATTCACTTCTTGTGTCAGTGGGTAGGATCGTACACCACTACCACTTGGGCTCACCAAGGTGATATGCCCGTCTCAATTATGAAAGTAATTGGTGAATTTCCTCTGCAATGAAGTCCTGATCATCTTTGCTAAAGAGTCTTGATATGGCAGCAATTGGTTTACAGCTTGGTGATAAGTTTGGAAAAAGGGATGGCTCTTCTATTTTTGCTGTTGTCAGTGCACGGTAATGATCAGCTCCATTCACCGTTAACTCAGACAAGGATCCTCCGTATTCAAATTTCACACTCAGATGCTGACACTGGAAATCCTGGCCAAGTATTAAGTCAGAACGTAGGTCTTTCAATACACCAAGTAGTGTATTGACTGGCTATTAAAGCTAAGAGTTATGTCAACAACAACATATCCTTGGGAACTAGTGTTTAAAGTTTTCTGAGCCAAAATAATGTCTTTACTGGATGGGTGAACCTTAGTTTTAGTTCCCGCGTGACTTTCTCGCTCATGTAACTATCAGTGCTGCATGAATCCAACAGACCACTTAACCCCCTTTTACCATTCACAATCACAAAGGTGTGACTTCAGCAAGTCCTTGTGACACATTAGTAAGTGTAGCTAGTATCTGAGAAGTTACCACTGTTGCCACTGAACTTGATGAGCCCTTGGATTTACACACTCGAGCATAATATTCCTTTTTGGCACATTATTACAAGTAACCTCGCGTGCTGGACAGTTATCCCATGAATGGTAAGAGAAACCACAAAAGAAACATTTCCATTTTGTATTACAAGTGGCAGCCACAGCCGGTTTCTCAAGAGCAACTGGAAGGTTATCAGGCAGCCCTGCTAAAGAATCCTTCTCACATACCTGCGGTACCGGCGATGGTTCAGGGTTCACTACTGCAGCTGTATGGGCCGCTGGGTTGGTGTATGCCTCATTATTGCATTGAACTATGTCTAACGCAGTAGCTTGGTTATAAATTCTTATGAGAATGAAGAATTTGGTGGCTGCTTTCCAAGCTTTACTCGACTTAATTGTACAGTTATAATCTGAAAATGGTAGCAGTTAGAATTCAAAAGAAAGGCACGAAGCAGCAGCTAGAAGCCGATTAGAATAGAGAGGTTAAGCGACTTGAGGAGCAGCGGCAGCCAGGATCAAATAATTATGAAATATAAGCTCATTAACAATTAAGAATAACTTTGTAATTATTTTTCAGCCTTGCATTGCCTGCTCACAGACATTGGTGGTAAGGGTACTCGTATTTGACAGCCAAGCCTGAGAAACCAGGCCTACAAGTCGGTGACCAAATTCCTTTTTCTACCCTCCCTTCTGACGCTGGGGAGCAGCTCCCACAGCACCCTGCTCCATCAGTAACCTAGCAACTCTGTTTGGTCAGGGGTGGGAGGCTGGTGAGGTGTTGTTATTGAATTTGACTATGTGTCTTGACCAGCATACAGAAGTCATTGGTGTATATATTGACCCGCTTGGTTAGTATCTTTTTTTTAAGCATGTGTTTTTTTTTTTACTTGTAACTTATACTTAGCTATAGATTGTCTTTATGAGTGGTGTGACTTCCAAGGGGTGGATTATATTGTGAAGGGTTGAGGCTGTCACGTGAAGCACTGACCCCTACCTGGTTGGAAGACACACCACCTGCCAACCAAGGTTTGACCTCGCCCCACCCATTAGTGCACACCTTGTCATTGGCCAATTTAAATTCCTTTGTAGAGAAAAGGGTATCACAGGAATGATATCTGCACGTGAGGTATCGGTTACAACCTACTTGCATATTTTTACAACCTTTACAGCCTCAGGTCATGACTTGGAAGCCAATAAAGTACTTCTAGAACATAGTAATTAGTAATATGGGAATTTTAGAGATATAATTTTTATTTCACAAACTTTATGACTTCAAACCATGCTATAAGAATTAAATACTTAATCTGCTGTGCAATTCCTTTGCATGCTATGTTAAATCAGGATCAGCTCTGCCTTCTGTGCACATCATGAAAGAAATAATTTTTTTTCATCCACTGAATAGTTGGACTAAAATCAACAAGAAATAAATCTCTCCCTTATCTGATTGGAAAGGTTCACAGAAAGAACTCAAGATCAGAAGACTCACCCCACATGTATGGAATAATTCATTTGTAGCCTATATGGATCAATTAAAACACAATTTTATTATCAAGGGTCACATGATTCCAGCAGTTGAGGGGATGAACCTGTGATAAAAGTTGACCATCCCAATGAACTCTTGCAGTCCCCTGGTCGTGCTGGGCCTAGGAAACTTTTGGATAGCCTCCACTTGGCTGGGCAGTGGTGTAGTCCCTTCTTTGGTTATCCTATAGCCCAGGAAGTTGATTGTCTCCAACCTGAACTGGTATTTGGCTGGGTTGATTGTCAGTCCAAACTCACTCAGCTGGGTGTAGCAGTTGCTGGTCTTTACTCACCATGAGGATGTAATCCAAATAGGTCCAGGTCTCGGCCCATCAGATCCATCTGGAAGGTTTGCGCAGCATTCTTCAACCCGAATGGCATGCGCAAGAGCTCAAACAGGCTGAATGGGGTGTTGATGGCGTTCTTGGGGATGTCATCAGGGTGTACCAGGATCTGATGGTATCCTTGCACAAAGTCCACTTTTGAGTAGATCTTTGTCCCGTGCAGGTTGGCTGCAAAGTCTTGGATGTGTGGCATGGGGTAACGATCTAGCATGGTGGCCTCATTAAGACAGTGGTAGTCACCACATGGTCTCCAACCCCCAGAGGTCTTGGGTACCATTTGCAGGGGAGAAGCCCATGGGCTGTCTGACTGCTGTATTATCTTCTTGAACTCCTCTTTTGCTAGTTGGAGCTTCACTGTGGAGAGGCGTCTTGCTTGTGCATGGAGAGGTGGGCCTTGAGTAAGGATGTAGTGCCTCATGCCGTGCCAGGGAATCTATGTGGTGAACTGGGGGGGGTAATGAATGCCGAGAACTCTGCAAAGATCTTAGCTTATTCATCCATGGATCGCTGCATCGCCAAGGTGGGGAACCCAGAGTCTGGCATCCTTGAGGTGGACAGTTTGGAAATTCTGTGTGTGGACCAGTCTCTGACCTTTCAGGTCTACCAGCAGGCTGTGGGCATGGAGGAAGTCTGCCCCGAGGAATGGCTGCTCCACTCCTGCCAACGAGAACACCCATGAAAAGTGGCTGTCTCCCAACTGTAACTGGACCTTGCACGTGCCATAAGTCCTGATGGTGCTGCTGTTGGCAGCCCTCAACTTGGGGCCCACTTGTCTGTCTCTGGTGTCCTGCCCTGATGAGGTTAGGATGCTGACCTCTGCCCTCGTGCCCACAGGAACCGCTGTCTGGAATGACTGTCCATCATGTACAGAAGGCTGTCTTGTTGGCCAGTCATCGTGGTCATCAGCGATGACCGGCACCAGCATTTCCCTGGAACGTGCATGGGGGTCGGCATTGGTGTGCTCTGGAACCCCATCGCTGGTGATAAATGCACCACTGGTCATTGGGATTGCCTCCCTGTGGGATTACTGTTCTCTTGGTGGCTTGATCCGGTTCTGGCCACAGGGTTTGGTGATGAGCCCCACGGATGCTGAGCATTTTCTTTTCTGTTTCCAGAAGACATCCGCTTGTGCTGCGATCTTCCAGGCATTACTGAAGTCTGCGTCCACCAGGAGCAATTGGATGTCTTCAGGTAGTTGCTCTACGAACACCTGCTCAAACATTATGCAGGGATCATGCTTCCCATTGAGGGCTAGCATGTCATTCATATGTCCATTGGGGTCCTGGCCCCCCAGCCCATCCAAGTGGAGCAGACATGTTCCTCTCTCGTGTCTTGAGAGCCCAAAGATGAGAAGGGCCTTGAAAGCGACGTAGGCAGCTTCCGACGGGGCCCTGGATGAATTGGCCACTTTGCTTGCTGTATTCTGGTCCCAGGCACCCACTACATGGTAGTACCAGGTGAACTCTGCTGTGATCTGGCGGATGTGAAACTGCACCTCAACCTGATAAAACCGCACACGTGGCCAATTTGTCCAGAAGGCTGGCAGCTTCAGGGCAACTGTGTGGGCTGCCGGTTCACTCATGGTTGTGGTTTAGATGCCGTCTAAACTATCAGGGTCACCAATTGTAGCCGCGTGCTACTTGAAGTAAAGACGCTCACACGGGTGTAGTCAGGTATAGCTCTGCTTTATTGAGGCTGAAAGCTTGACTTTTATATCGTTCATGTTCCTGCCGTTTACCCCTGTTTGCTAATGTCACTGCTCGCATAACAATAGTGGGACTCCCCCACAGGGGTACATTTTTACATGACAATGCCTTTTTCCCTGTATGCTTTGTCCCTCTCTGTTGGCTGTGCAGCGGGACCAGCGCCATGATGGGGATGCTGACCCCTATGCTACCTTAACTTCCCATCCGCAGTGCAGTCTGCTGGCCCTTGGTTGCGATGCTGCCGTTGTGGCATGCCGCTACAGTGCATCATTTTATATATTGCTATTTAGAGTATTTATATATATCTCTCTTTGGCTTGGCTTCGCGGACGAAGATTTATGGAGGGGTAAATGTCCACGTCAGCTGGAGGCTCGTTTGTGGCTGACAAGTCCAATGCGGGACAGGCAGACACGGTTGCAGCGGTTGCAGGGGAAAATTGGTGGGTTGGGGTTGGGTGTTGGGTTTTTCCTCCTTTGTCTTTTGTCAGTGAGGTGGGCTCTGCGGTCTTCTTCAAAGGAGGTTGCTGCCCGCCAAATTGTGAGGCGCCAAGATGCACAGTTTGAGGCGATATCAGCCCACTGGCAGTGGTAAATGTGGCAGGCACCAAGAGATTTCTTTAGGCAGTCCTTGTACCTCTTCTTTGGTGCACCTCTGTCACGGTGGCCAGTGGAGAGCTCGCCATATAACACGATCTTGGGAAGGCGATGGTCCTCCATTCTGGAGACGTGACCTACCCAGCGCAGTTGGATCTTCAGCAGCGTGGATTCGATGCTGTCGGCCTCTGCCATCTTGAGTACTTCGATGTTAGGGATGAAGTCGCTCCAATGAATGCTGAGGATGGAGCGGAGACAACGCTGGTGGAAGCTTTCTAGGAGCCGTAGGTGATGCCGGTAGAGGACCCATGATTCGGAGCCGAACAGGAGTGTGGGTATGACAACGGCTCTGTATATGCTAGTACTCCAGGCTCTGGGCTCCCCACCTTGGCGATGCAGCGATCCATGGTTGAATACGCTAAGATCTTTGCAGAGTTCTCGGCACTCATTACCCCCCCCCCCCTCAGTTCACCACATAGATTCCCTGGCACGGCGTGAGGCACTACATCCTTACTCAAGGCCCACCTCTCCATGCACAAGCAAGACGACTCTCCATAGTGAAGCTCCAACTAGCAAAAGAGGAGTTCAAGAAGATAATACAGCAGTCAGACAGCCCATGGGCTTCTCCCCTGCAAATGGTACCCAAGACCACTGGGGGTTGGAGACCATGCGGTGACTACCACTGTCTTAATGAGGCCACCATGCTAGATCGTTACCCCATGCCACACATCCAAGACTTATACAGAGGTTTTTCAGTTCGTTGTTTTTCCAGACTCTTTTGTGTAGTCTTCCAAAGGCGCTATTTGCCTTGGCGAGTCTGTTGTCTATCTCGTTGTCGATCCTTGCATCCGATGAAATGGTGCCTCCGAGATAGGTAAACTGGTTGACCGTTTTGAGTTTTGTGTGCCATCGGGCACACAAATTTATATATATAAATATATATTATTTATACATTACTAGAGCGCATCGGATGTCCCCCAAAGTTCCTCAACATGATTATCCAACTGCACAAAAACCAACAAGGTCAGGTCAGATACAGCAATGAGCTCTCTGAACCCTTCTCCATTAACAATGGCGTGAAGCAAGGCTGTGTTCTCGCACCAACCCTCTTTTCAATCCTCTTCAGCATGATGCTGAACCAAGCCATGAAAGACCCCAACAATGAAAACGCTGTTTACATCCGGTACCGCACGGATGGCAGTCTCTTCAATCTGAGGCGCCTGCAAGCTCACACCAAGACACAAGAGAAACTTGTCCGTGAACTACTCTTTGCAGACGATGCCGCTTTAGTTGCCCATTCAGAGCCAGCTCTTCAGCGCTTGACGTCCTGCTTTGCGGAAACTGCCAAAGTGTTTGGCCTGGAAGTCAGCCTGAAGAAAACTGAGGTCCTCCATCAGCCAGCTCCCCACCATGACTACCAGCCCCCCCACATCTCCATCGGGCACACAAAACTCAAAACGGTCAACCAGTTTACCTATCTCGGCTGCACCATTTCATCAGATGCAAGGATCGACAATGAGATAGACAACAGACTCGCCAAGGCAAATAGCGCCTTTGGAAGACTACACAAAAGAGTCTGGAACAACAACCAACTGAAAAACCTCACAAAGATAAGCGTATACAGAGCCGTTGTCATACCCACACTCCTGTTCGGCTCCGAATCATGGGTCCTCTACCGGCATCACCTACGGCTCCTAGAACGCTTCCACCAGCGTTGTCTCCGCTCCATCTTCAACATCCATTGGAGCGCTTTCATCCCTAACGTTGAAGTACTCGAGATGACAGAGGTCGACAGCATCGAGTCCACGCTGCTGAAGATCCAGCTGCGCTGGGTGGGTCACGTCTCCAGAATGGAGGACCATCGCCTTCCCAAGATCGTGTTATATGGCGAGCTCTCCACTGGCCACCGTGACAGAGGTGCACCAAAGAAGAGGTACAAGGACTGCCTAAAGAAATCTCTTGGTGCCTGCCACATTGACCACCGCCAGTGGGATGATATCGCCTCAAACCATGCATCTTGGCGCCTCACAGTTTGGCGGGCAGCAACCTCCTTTGAAGAAGACCGCAGAGCCCACCTCACTGACAAAAGGCAAAGGAGGAAAAACCCAACACCCAACCCCAACCAACCAATTTTCCCCTGCAGCCGCTGCAACCGTGTCTGCCTGTCCCGCATCGGACTTGTCAGCCACAAACGAGCCTGCAGCTGACGTGGACTTTTACCCCCTCCATAAATCTTCGTCCGCGAAGCCAAGCCAAAGAAAGAAAGAAAGAGAAAGAAAAAATACATTAAATACTGGATTTTAAAAATCACTCATTATGTGTAGATCACCAATAAGAATGGCATTGCTTGGCCTCCCAAAATTTGAATAGAACTAAGAGCAGCAAAAGTGTAAGACTGAAATCAAATAAAGGGCATGGATGGCAATTTCCATTCCTAAAAGTGACTTGCCAACTAATTCAGGGTATAAAATGAGTAAAGGCCACTTATTTTAATTTTTTGAATCGCTTCTTCTTCTGAAACTGCTTTGACTGAATCAGAATTTGTATTATCTATGTGAATCCCAACAAATAAATGTTACATTATGTTGCCCACAGGGCAAGTTCATCAACACATTCATCTTCCTTTCAATGAGCACCACACAGCCTTGAAATGGAGTAGAAATGGTTAAAAAAAAAATCAAATTATTGTTTACCAGCACAATACATCTGACAATTGCACCTCACATGAGAAAAAGGAACAGTCCAGGAGAAAATTGCTTTAACTGGATTATTCTTCTCCACTCCACTCTGGTAAAAATCTTAACCTCAAAATTGTACTCCAAAACTTTTTTGTACAGTTCGTCATGCTTTCTATGACTTGTCAAAGTTGACATAATTAATTCACAGCATAGGGTTAGGGTTAGATCAAGTTCAACATTTACCTATTATTTAATTACAGCAAAATTATTGAGCTATAAAGTTTAAGAGATCAACATTTCCTGAACAAAGCCTCTCCAAGTGATGGATCTTGACAAAAAGAACAGCAAACAGATAGTGAATGTAAACAAGCATTACAGAGAGAAAAGGTCAATGAAGTGCAAAAGTTAGTCCCTGATTGAGTTTGTCGTTGAGGAGACTGATGGTGGAGGGGGAGCAGCAGTTTCGTAACCTACTGGTGTGAGCCTCCAGATACCTCTTTCTTGATGGCAGCAGCAAGCACAGAGCATGTGCTGGGTGGTGAGGGACTTTGATGATTGTTGCTGCTCTCATCAGCAGCGCTCCTTGTGGATATTCTCAATAGTGGGGAGTGTTTTGCCTGTGTGTCCTCTACCTTTTTCTGACCTTTATGCTCAGGGGTAATGGTTTCCCCTACCAGACTGTGATGCAGCTGGTCAGCACACTTTCCACCATACGACTGTGGAAATTTACCAAGGTTTCTGGAGTCATACCAAACCTCTGCAAGCTCCTGAAGAAGTAGAGGTGCTGATGTGCTTTCTTCACAATGCCATTAGCTTATTGGCTCCAGGAAAGATCCTCTGAGATAGTGACTCCCAAGAACTTACATTTGCTCCACAATGATCACTGGATCGTACACTTCTAGTTTTCCCTTCCTGAAGTCAACAATCAGCTCCTTGGTTTTAGTGACATTGAGTGTGAGGTTGTTGTTGGTGCACCATTCAGCCAAGTTTTCAATCTCCCTCCTGTATGTTGAGTCATCACCCTTTTTTATACAATCCTCACAGACAGTGAGTAGAGCAGCCATGTGGTGCTCTGTAGACGATAACTAGCATCCTAATTTATGCATTTCCATCCTCTGAATAATCTCCTGAATAATGAAGACACTTCCTTTTGTAAACTCAACATGCACCAGCTCATTAGCCTGTTGTACACTGACCTAATTTTCACCATGGTCCCACTCACTAGTGAATACTGAGGTAACATCTTAATTTAGGACCTCCCTACCACCTCTTCCTCCTTACCTGAATTCTCCTGCTGTTGTCTGTGCCTTCTTACAGAAACCTTTTTCCTGTAGGCCCCTGTCATATGCACCATTTCCTCAGTCTCTGTTTGCCAATGCTTCTCGAGTCGAGTCCTTTATGTCCCATTTTTCACTGGCCACTTGCACGGAGGCCGCTCCACTTGAGCAGTCAATAAGCCAATCTCAGACTAAGCTTTACTGGCACATTTAAACACTCCTACCCTCGCTTCAAGTCTTGCCATTGCTGATTAGATTCTCAAATAATTCAGTTAGACAAGTCAAATATAATTTTACTATTGTTAAGCAACACTAATTCTACTGAAATTCTTCAATGATTAACATGTTACAATTACAACTCATTTGAGAGTGTTCAGATTCAACAAATTTTTTAAATGAGCAGTAATACAACCCACCTATTTTACAATCCTGATGGAACTTGTCAGCTTACAGTCCTCAAAAAGTTTTAGTAATTACTTTAAGTTTGTCACTTTGTGTCTTTGTTTTCCTACTTCTGCTCCACATATTGCCTGTCCTATAGATAAAAAAAATACTTTTAAAATATTCAGCAATTTATTTATTCTACTTCATAATTTCTCTTCTTTGTGCCTTGAAATAAAACACATTTATTTTTCCAAACACTTCCTTTTTTATTGATGGAGATGGTCAGTATTATATTTTTTTGCAAGATTAAGGGATACATTTATCAATTATTATTTTTATTTTTTTAATTATTTTCACACTATTAACCATATCAACCAAAATATGTACAAACGTTTCTCATTAAATTTTTACAGTGGTCTTTTCTCCCTTTTTTCCTCCCTTCCCTCTACCCAACCCTCTTCCAAAACCCATAAATATTCAACATATACCATACAATAAAACCATAAAACAATATGTTCACACAAAGGAAAATAAACAAGAAAAATGCATCATCTATTTATTACAAACTGAATCTAGTAGTTTTGTCTTATCATTTTCATTCTCATTTTAGGGGATGGAGGTCGTAGACAAGCTCTCTCTGATATGTTCCATGTACGGTTCCCAAATTTGTTCATACCTTGTGACTTTATTTTTTAAATTACATGTTATTTTTTCTAATGGAATACATTTATTCATTTCCATGTACCATTGCTGTATACTCATGCTCTCTTCCATTTTCCAAATTGACATTATACTTTATTTTGCTATCGCTAAGGCTATCATAATGAATTTTTTTTTTGCACTTTATTCAATTTGAGGCCTAATTCTCAACTTCTCATGCTACTTAAAATAAATATCTCTGGTTTTTTTTTAGTATGTTATTTTTCGTAATTTTATTTAGTATCTGATTTAGTTCCTCCCAAAACGTATTCACTGTCGTACATGCCCAAGTTGCATGTAATGTTGTTCCCATTTCCTTCTTACTGCGAAAACATCTATCTGATAATGTTGAATCCCATTTTTTTAATTTTTGAGGAGTGATACATACCCTGTGTAACCAATTATACTGTATCATGTGTCTTCTTCTTTTTCTTCTTTGGCTTGGCTTCGCGGACGAAGATTTATGGAGGGGGTAAAAAGTCCACGTCAGCTGCAGGCTCGTTTGTGGCTGACCAGTCCGATGCGGGACAGGCAGACACGATTGCAGCGGTTGCAAGGGAAAATTGGTTGGTTGGGGTTGGGTGTTGGGTTTTTCCTCCTTTGCCTTTTGTCAGTGAGGTGGGCTCTGCGGTCTTCTTCAAAGGAGGCTGCTGCCCGCCAAACTGTGAGGCGCCAAGATGCACGGTTTGAGGCGTTATCAGCCCACTGGCGGTGGTCAATGTGGCAGGCACCAAGAGATTTCTTTAGGCAGTCCTTGTACCTTTTCTTTGGTGCACCTCTGTCACGGTGGCCAGTGGAGAGCTCGCCATATAATACGATCTTGGGAAGGCGATGGTCCTCCATTCTGGAGACGTGACCCATCCAGCGCAGCTGGATCTTCAGCAGCGTGGACTCGATGCTGTCGACCTCTGCCATCTCGAGTACCTCGACGTTAGGGGTGTGAGCGCTCCAATGGATGTTGAGGATGGAGCGGAGACAACGCTGGTGGAAGCGTTCTAGGAGCCGTAGGTGGTGCCGGTAGAGGACCCATGATTCGGAGCCGAACAGGAGTGTGGGTATGACAACGGCTCTGTATACGCTTATCTTTGTGAGGTTTTTCAGTTGGTTGTTTTTCCAGACTCTTTTGTGTAGTCTTCCAAAGGCGCTATTTGCCTTGGCGAGTCTGTTGTCTATCTCATTGTCGATCCTTGCATCTGATGAAATGGTGCAGCCGAGATAGGTAAACTGGTTGACCGTTTTGAGTTTTGTGTGCCCGATGGAGATGTGGGGGGGCTGGTAGTCATGGTGGGGAGCTGGCTGATGGAGGACCTCAGTTTTCTTCAGGCTGACTTCCAGGCCAAACATTTTGGCAGTTTCCGCAAAGCAGGACGTCAAGCGCTGAAGAGCTGTATCATGTGTAACCTTGTGTTTATTGTATTCTTCATAGTTCCAGAACATAACTTTTCCCTTACTTCATTTTTTATCTTTATGTTTAAATACTTTTCCCACTTTTGCTTAGGTTTATAGTTTATTTCATCATTTTCTTTATCTTGCAACTTAATATACATGATGGTTATAAATCTTTTAATTGTCATTGTGTCTGTAATCACATATTCAAAGCTGCTTCCTTCAGGTAATCTCAGTCTGTTTCCCAATTTATCCTTTAAATAAGCTTTCAGTTGATGATATGCAAACATTGTACCATGAGTTATTCCATATTTGTATTTCAACTGTTCAAATGTTAATAAATTATTTCCCAAAAAACAATTTTCTATTCTTTTGATTCCTTTTCTCTCCCATTCTCTAAAGGAAAGGTTGTCTATTGTAAAAGGGATTAATGGGTTTTGCGTCAATAGTAATTTTGGTATTTGATAGTTCTTTTTTTTCCTTTCTAAGTGGATCTTGTTCCATATGTTAAGTAAATGATGCAGTACTGGTGAGTTTTTATATTGCACCAGCTTTTCATCCCACTTATAAAGTATATGTTCCGGTACCTTCTCCCCTATTTTATCTAGTTCTATCTTAGTCCAGTCTGGTTTTTCCCTTGTCTGGTAAAAATCTGATAAATACCTTAATTGTGCAGCTCTATAATAATTTCTAAAATTTGGTAACTGCAAACCACCTCTCTGGTAATTTATCTATTGCTACCCTTGGTTTCCTCCCTTTCCATAAGAATTTCCTTATTATTCTCTTTAGTTCATTAAAGAATTTTTCTGTTAAAGGAATTGGTAATGTTTGAAATAAGTATTGTATCCTTGGGAACACGTTCATTTTAATGCAGTTTACCCTCCCTATCAACATTAGCGGTAATTCTTTCCAATGTTCTAAGTCTTATTGCAATTTCTTTATTAGTGGCTGATAATTTGGTTTGTACAAGTGGCTTAGTTATTATCTAACCTGATTCCTAGGTATTGGATTGCTTGTGTTTGCCATTTAAATGGTGATTCTTTTTAAAATTTTGTATAGTCCACATTACTCATTGGCATCACTTCACTTTTATTTCCGTTGATCTTGTACCCCGATATTTCTCCATATTCCTTCAGTTTCTTATGTAATTCCTTTTCTGATACGTCTGGTTCTGTTAGGTATACCATGATGTCATCTGCAAATAAGCTGATTTTATACCCCTTCTCCTTTATTTTTATCCCTTTTATTTTATTTTCTATTCTTATCAGTTCTGCCAAAGGTTCTATTGCTAAGGCGAACAATGAGAGGGATATTGGACATCCCTGTCTAGTTGACCTACTTAATTTAAAGTGACTCAATACATATCCATTTACTGCTACCTTCACCAACGGTCCATTATGCAATGCTTTAATCTAATTTATATATTTTTCTGGTAGATTGAACTTCTGTAATACTTTAAATAAGTAGTTCCAGTCTACTCTGTCAAAGGCTTTTTTTGTGTCTAGAGCAACAGCCACTGTTGGCTTCTTATTTCCTTGAACTGCATAGATTAGATTAATAAGTTTGCAGACACTGTCCACTGTTCGTCTTTTCTTAATAAATCCAGTTTGATTTTGTTTTACTATTTTAGGTACACAATCAGCCAATCTGTTTGCCAATAATTTTGCTATTATCTTATAGTCTGAGTTAAGTAGAGATATTGGTCTATATGATGCTGGTGTTAATGGATCCTTCCCCGTCTTTGGTATTACTGTAATTATTGCTGTCTTACATGAATCTGGCAAGTTTTCTGTTTCTACAATCTGGTTCATTACTTCCAGGAGAGGAGGAATTAATAACTCATTTAAAATGTTTTATAAAATTCTATTGGAAATCCATCCTCTCCTGGTGTTTTATTGTTCGGCAGCTTTTTTAATATATCCTGTACTTACTTCCTCTATTTCTAATGGTTTTATTAGTTTGTTTTGTTCCTCTTCTTGCAATTTCGGCAGTTCAATTTTAGCTAAAAATTGCTCTACTTTATCATCTTTCCCCTCATTCTCAGTTTGATACAATTGTTCATAAAATTCCTTAAAATTTTCATTAATCTCTGTTGGGTTATATGTAATTTGTTTGTCCTTTTTCCTTGATGCCAGTATCGTTCTTTTAGCTTGTTCTGTTTTAAGTTGCCAGGCTAATATTTTATGTGTTTTTTCTCCCAGTTCATAATACTTTTGCTTTGTTTTCATTATGTTCTTCTCCACCTTGTATGTTTGTAGTGTTTCGTATTTAATTTATTTGTCCTCCAATTCTCTCCTTTTTGTTATATTATCCCTTTTTACTAATTCCTTTTCTGTATTTACTAACTCCCTTTCCAAATGCTCTATTTCCCGATTGTAATCCTTTTTCATCTTAGTCACATAACTTATTATCTGCCCTCTAATGAAGGCTTTCATTGCGTCCCATAATATAAATTTGTCTTTCACAGGTCCTGTGTTTATTTCAAAATATGTTTTAATATGGTGTTCAATAAACTCCAGAAATTCCTGTCTTTTAAGTAACATGGAGTTTAACCTCCATCTATATGTTCTTGGTGGGATGTCCTCCAGTTCTATTGCTAATAATAGGGGTGAATGATCATATAGCAATCTAGCTTTATACTCAGTTTTTCTGACTTCTCCCTTGAATATGGACTGACAACAAAAACATATCAATCCTTGAGTAAATTTTGTGCCTACTTGAATAATATGAATATTCCTTCTCTCTTGGGTGCTGCCTCCTCCATATATCCATAAGTTTCATTTCCTTCATTGATTTAACCATAAATTTGGCTACTTCATTCTTTTTTCTTGTCTTTTGTCCAGTTTTATCCAACATTGAGTTCAAATTAAGGTTAAAATCCCCTATCAATATATTTCCTCGTGCGTTTGCAATCTTCAAACAAATATCCTGCATAAATTTTTGATCCTCCTCGTTAGGTGCGTATATATTGAGCAAATTCCAAAATTCTGTGTATATCTGACACTTTATCATTGCATACCTCTCTGCCGGATCTATTATTTCCTCCTCTATTTTGATTGGCACATTTTTGTAAACTAGTATGGCTACACCTCTAGCTTTTGAATTATAGGATGCTGCTGTTACATGTCCTACCCAGTCTCTCTTTAGTTTGTTATGTTCCTCTTCAGTTAGATGCATTTCCTGTACAAATGCTATATCTATTTTTTCCTTCTTCAATAAATTTAGTAGCCTCTTCCTTTTAATTTGGTTATGTATTCCATTAATGTTTATAGTCATATAGTTCAAAATGGCCATCTTAACTCAACAAGTATTTGGAAGGAAACCAGTTAGGGAAATAACTATATGTGTGCGGTCCTAGACATTTGGAACGTGCTCCTGCAAATGGCAATAAATGCAAAGGGTAAATGTTCATTTTAATTTAAGATTGAATGATTTTTAAGCAAAGGTATGAAGGGACTTGGGAAAATGTAGTTATGTCATCCCGAAAGATACGTAAATCAGCTTTTAAGTCACAGAGATGAACTTGAGAGACTAACAGCCTATTCCTCTTATGTCATGAGGATACTAGAATGCACACAGTGTTTGCAACACTTTGCACTATTTTTGCACTATTTCTAACATTGAATATATATACATTTTAGACATACAACACAGTAACAGGACCTTCCAACCTATGGACGTTCCCCCAAATTACACCCATTCCTTAGTATATGAATGATTTCTCCAGCAGCTGTGTTGGATTCAATAGGACACAGTTAGTATAGTGGCAGCATGTAACTTTATAATCTGTCACAGTTCTGGGCCAAGACTAAAATCAGAAGAGCTATGATTCGAGAACTACTCAATGCAGATGATGCTGCCTTCGTGGCTCACTCCCAGCCAGAGCTGCAAGCGTTGTGTGATGCATTTGCATCTGCCTGCACTGAATTTGATCTGAAAATTAGCCTGGGCAAGATGGTTGTCTTTACCCAACAAACCTACAACACTCCATCAATTACCATCAATGGGTCAATGCTCGCCAACGTAGAGAAATTCTGCTACTTGGGCTCCACCATGAGAACAACGAACTCACTCGACGCAAAACTGGACACTCGCCTGGGAAAAGCGTCCACTACCTTCGGATGCCTCTGTGCCCGCATGTGGGATAACTGCCACCTCTCAACCAAGTTGAAGATCTGAGTCTACGAGGACTGCGTGTTGAGTACTCTTCTCTACAGCTGTGAATCCTGTGTCACATACAGAAAGCAAGAACACCGCCTTAACACATTCCATTTCTGCTGCCTCAGATCCATCCTAGGCTACTCATGGTACGACAGAGTCACAAACGTTCAAGTCCTGGAGAAGACTGGAAGTACGGACCTCTACTCAATCATCTGCGCTCACTGCCTAAGGTGGGCTGGCCACATTGTCCGTATGGAGGATAGCCGATTGCCCAAAGATGTCGTCTACGGTGGGTTACCAGATGCTCCCCGCCCTGTTGGCTGCCCAGGTCTTCACTGCAAAGATGTAATCAAGCGCGATCTCCAGTCATTTCATGTCAACCATACTGACTGGGACGACTTCGCAAAAAATCGCACTGCATGGCGTTCTGCCATGTGCCAACAACTACAAAAAGTTCTGTGAGGGCAGAAGAACTACAAGACACCGTGTTCATCTTTGCTCGCGAAGGGATGGGCCACGATGATGAAGATGAACATGTAACATTTGCAGTCCTATATGAAATCAGATTTATTTCTAACCTCTAAGTGATATCCTTATAAACTTTTACATTCCTTCCTGTTCATCATTCCATGGTAACCAATCATAATGTTCACCTGTCGCGCACATTTTACCAAATTGTAAGCAAATTTGAATAGTACCTTAACTATAATGATTATCAGCCAGGTGGTCCCGTAGTGTAGTATATGCTGGTCAGTGGGACTAGGAGGGTGGGGATTTGCTACGGCATGGACTAGTAGGGCCGAACTGGCCTGTTCTGTGCTGTAAGTGGTTATATGGGGTTATAAAAGTTTCCCAACAAGTTCAACAGTCTTTGTTGCTGGAATTGTATATTTAATTTTGTTGTTTGTCATTTAATCTTGTGTACAATTTATAATTAAGAGATATCCTTCTTGTATACAAAAATCAACAGCAGTCTGGAAGGATTGCTCTTCGAACACATCAATATCCTTTCTCCGCCTGCCTGATTTCTGGTTTCCAATTAACACATGCAAATGGCTAGTTTCACTCTCATCTTAAATTATTGAAGTTAACAATTCTGACCAAAACTTCTGATCAAAAGCAACGCCATCCAGGGACTGGATGTTTACTGCATCCTTTTACAATCTACATTGTGTCTGACAAGTGGTAACTCAATCAGCTGCATTTGGGTGGGACGCCAATTTATGAATGGGCTCACTTAGGCTATTTCAGATAGGCCAAAAGTCAGGATGTAAAGGTGGAGAAAAGCCACCAAAACGCATAATCACCTACCTCTCTGAATGTGCGGAGGGGTCTCTGAGCCGCATAATCCAACCTTTCTCCGAGAGGGATAATCTTCACAGCCTGTCCTTCCTCCGATCGATCTGAATGGGCAGCTGCGTTAGGCAGCTGTTTGGGGGCGGGGCCATGATGTCGCAGTGACGTACTCAGCCTGAGACCCAGACGTGCAAATTTTAAAACCCCGACTGTCTGCACGGCAGTGAAGCATTCCAGGTGTGTTCAGATTTAGGAAGAGGGATAATGGCTGGTCATTAGACAGATGGAGAAATCAGACTGCTTCTTGTTCTCTTGTTTGAGGAAGGCCAGGAAAAGGAACTGACAGGGACAGTGAGGGATGGTCCTACCTTTCAACGACTGGCCAGTGCACATTCACCACATGGTCACAGGCGGAGTAAAGGCCAGGTAGTCACAAAGCTGTAGAGCCTGAGGAAGAAGTTTCACTCTGTGCTGGGTCATAACAGGAAGTGGCAGCGGACGTTTAGACTAGCCGTATTTTGATCAATGCTACAGCATCTAGGGAACAAGCTGCAGAGCCACACCACTGAATGTGGTCAGTGCATTGGAGAGCCCTGATTCCCCAGTGCTCATCCTTAGTCATCTCATACAGCAACCAGCAGCGTTGATGGTGGAGATCCACTGGCCGAGGAGGGGCGGTCACTTCTGATGTATCTGCAGGTGCTGATATGGACGTCTTTGAACGTGACGAGGTGGTGGATGAAATCAATGGTACTGGAAGGGCCAAGGCAAGAAGGACACCTGATAAGACAGGTATAGTATCATCAATAAATGTTTCATGTGTGAAAAAGCATGTATTTCACTATCGGTCCCCTATGATCTACAGTTACCCTGTCTGAGACGCAACCATCAGAGGTTAACGAAGGCACAGGTTCTCTCAAAGGAGCTGGAGGCCATGATGCCATCGCTGGACAAGGAGGACAGAGAGGGTGATCGCCTGCTTGTGTATTGAGACGCAGCTGGAGCAGGAGAGAACTATATTTGCCATTCGAATGGAGGAAGAGAATACAGCACGCCGGCCTGAAGTTGACAGGCAGGCGCAGGTGGTGAATGCCTCGTCATCTGGTCTGTGGCAACTCAGTGCTCAGTCCTCCATGTTCCCACAACATGGTCACTCGATTTAACAATCACTTCCCTCCACAGCAGCCAACGTGCCGTTTCAATCCAAACCGGTGTGTTCTGATCATGGCCACATGGAGACGAGTGAGGTGGCTGGGTCATTTCCCTCTTCCACCTCCTTCCTCCCCATGCTGGATTGATGTGTTGTTCTGAAATGACTACGGAAAGGCGTTATGTTTATGCTGCTCAGGCATTTGACACATTGTATTTAATGTTGCATAACGATGAATTAAACCCTGGTGTGAGCAATGCGCTGTCCACTTTTCAATGGAATAACACTCTTGAGTGTGATAACATGGTGGTGGGTCGCAGTGATAGCTTTTTGCACTATATATATATTGTAGTCACTTTTGATGGGTTTAAGCTATGACCCTGTCAGTTGTAACAATGCATGCGAAATGCACAGGGGATTGAAGAAGGCAGCCATGTGTTCCCTTGTCCTGTCATGTGTGGCCCTTAGCATATTTATGTAACTTGAATATTTAAAAAACCATACATGTGCAATGGAAAACAATTTTTATTAAACTTCCAAAATGTCATATCAGCTCCTGTGCTTCATTTCTCTCTCTCATCAGGAGCTTACAAGAACAAATAGCACACCATGCAGCGGGCTCATGGCACCGCTTTTGGGAATGAGTGGGAATGGTGGGTGGAAGGGACAACTCCCATTGATACCAATAACACCTGAGACCTCCCTCCCATCTATGTCCATCTATGATGGACATAGATGCCTAACGGTTGGCCTGGTGTCCATGTGCCTGCTGATCATTATAAACCTCACTGTTTGGTGCCGGGACATCTGTCGCAACAGACGTCCACTCTGGCTGCAAATGATCCTTGTTGAGCTCACCTATATTGTGCAGTAAACAGCAAGCAAACACAACATTCGGAACAAAATGCAGTACAAATATTAAGGTGCATGGAGTGGCACTGCCATCGGCTTTCAGACGGCCAAAGGCACGTTCCACCACTATCCTTGTGGAACTCAGGGCTTTGTTAAATATTCCTTGTCCTGGATCCAGTGCGCGGTGCTGCGTGAACCCCTTCTTCATCCACGTTCTGAAGGGGTATGCCTTGTCGCTCACAAGGTGGGCTGGGACCTCCACTCCATTCACCTCTGTGGATACCTGTGGTCACAACAATGCAGATAAGATGTCCGTTCACCAATCAGGTGCTACACTGCTCTCCACGCTGCAGGCCTATGCATTGTGGGACCTGCCCATGTTACCTCACACCCCAGTCACCAGCCGTGCACTGAAAACACAACAGCCACCTGGCCAAGGGAAATGGAACCTTGATTAATGGTGGTGCAAAGGGGTTTGAAGGGAGCACACCCAAGTCACGTGGGAAGAGGTATCCTCCCTCGTCCTCTACCTTTCTGCCACGAGAGACTTGACAAGCACTCACGTATCGTGCGTGCGGCCGGGCCACCCCACGAACACATTTGAAGGTGTACAGAAATTAGAGTCAAATTATCTACGTGAAGTGGGAAACATCAAAGGCATAAACTCACCAGAACTTGTGATCAACAACTGCTTGCAGAACAACAGAGTGCTACCCTTTGCGATTGTTGTAGGTCGCAGCATCCACAAGGGGGGCAATAATGGGAATGTGTGACCCATCAATGGCACCAGCACACATTGGGTAGCTCCTTTCTGTGAAGCCATCATTTGTCTGCTGGAGACCCGTTCCACTTGGCAGGGAGATGAAATGATTACCGAGGACCTTCTTCAAAGCACCAGTCACCTGCCGCACCACCATGCACACAGTGCTGACACCTATGCCAAAGATACACACAAGGACTGGCATACCACCACAAGGCAACAGCCAATCGGAGTCCAGGCTCGAATGGCCGCTGCCAGTTTTTTGTCTGAAGCCTTAGGTGAGGTTCTATGAGTTACAGCAAGAAGTGAAAGGTAGCATGCAACAAACGAAAATGCCTCCTCTCTTCATCATCAAATTTGGTGAGGACATTACTCCAAAACTCATCCCCCCTGGGTCCTGTCCAACTTCCGCAGAGTCCAATTTGTTATTAGAGTTATTCAGCTAACAAGCAGCATTCGCCTTCGTCTGCAGTGCCTAAACTCTGCTGGCCTTTCCAGCTCAAACTGCCTCCTGCTTCTCCATAACCTCTGAAGGAATAGTTTTCTAATCTCCATGACATGATTCTCAGACCTCACAGACATCAGAGTTTTAATGGCATTAATTTACTGGCCTTACCTAGGGTGTGCTGGATCTCAATCTGAGCACCAACACAGGCTGAGAACATCATAAGCGTTTGCCTGGCCTGCTCCGGGGCCGCCTTGATCCAGTATATAGGGCTCTTCTTCTTCAGCGTGCTTTAATGTTGTCACGTCGGCGGGTGGTGCAATGGCAGCAGTCGGCTCACCTCCACGGGGATCCAAAGGGTGCTGTGAGCCACCTCTCCTTTGAATGGAGCAGCCTTTATGGGCTACATTCTGAATGGTGAGTTCCAAATTTTCTATCCTCTCCAAAGCCGGTCTCCAGGCGGAGGCCCGAACTGAAATGCCCTGTTAGGCTTCTTCAGGTGTATTCTCCGCCAAGAATGTGCCTGCAGAAGCAGAAGTGGCCCTTTGAATTGCCACTCAGCTGGCAGTGCTAAAAGCGCAGTGCTGGCCACCTGAAGGGACAGTTGCACTGGGTGCGCCTCTGACCTCACTCCGGCTCCTGCCCCTTCGGGCTGTCAGGTTTGGGATGGCTGGCTGTCAGAGCTGGGGCAGCCGGCGCAGGCACGTTCCGCGCGGGACTTCCCCACACTGATACTGCCACCCAGCTCTCCCAACAGCCCAACACGAACCCCGACACCCGCCCCCCCACAGCCTGACACGAGCCCCCATACCCGCCCCCCAACATGAGCCCCCACACGCCCCCCCAACACGAGCCCCCCACCCGCTCCCCCAACAGCCTGACACGAGCCCCCACACTCACCCCCCCACAGCTCGACCTGAGCCCCAACACCCGCCCCCCAACAGCCCGACACAAACCCCCACATCCACCCCCCCAACACGAGACCCACACCCGCCCCCCCAACACGAACCCCCACATCCACCCCCCCAACAGCCCGACACGAGCCCCACACCAGCCCCCCAACAGCCTGACACAAGCCCCCACATCCGCTCCCCAACACGAGCCCCACACCAGCCCCCCCGCCCACAGCCCAACACGTGCCCCCACACCCGACCCCCACCAGCCCGATACGAGCCCTCACATCTGCCCCTCCCACAGCCTAACACGAGCCCCCACATCGCAGGGCAGCCAACGTGGACAGCCAGCATGGAGACACTGTGCAGTACGTCCCCACACCGACACCCCGCGCAGGCCGCCCCACAGCATGGGGACCCACATCGGCCCACCAGGAGAGCTGGGCAGTGGCATGGGGACATCCCGCACTGGAGGTCCGCACACCTACAGGCCGCAGTGTGGGTACCCACGTTGGGCCATTGGGAGACCGGGGTTGCGGTATCAGTATGGGAACATCCTGCAGGACCACCCTGCGCTGACAGCCCATGCCAGATGCCTCTGCCCTGCCATCCCACGCAGTGGGGGCAGGGGCAGCTGGGAGGAGAGCTGTCAGACGCTCGCCAGCTGACTGTCATCCCCTTAGCAGCCGCTTTCAGGCGGCTGCATTCATGTGCAGGGGGTGACCTCCCTGCTTTCCTCGCATGCTCCTCCTGCGCTTTCAAATGGCCTCCCAGACAGCCACATATTGGCATAATATGCAGCTTTACAATGGGGGATTTTGGCCACCTGAAAGTGCCTATTGATTCGATCAGTAGTCAGTTAGGAGGATCAGGCAAGAATCAGGTTATCTGGAGCCTGGGGGTTCTGTAGAAGAGGTGAGAATTGATTCCTGTCTGGGAGGTTTGTTATTTTTTATACTTATATCCTGTTCTGTGGGAGCTTCTTGACTGAGAAATATTTATTTTTGTAGCTATCTTAAAAACAGCTCAGTAGCTGGGGGCATAAGAATTTTTTTTAAATCCAGTGCCAAAGCTTTGTGCAAAGGGATAGCTGGAGCAGTCAGGCATTTCACACCAATTTTATGTAAGTCCTGTATCTCCCTTTTTGATGTGGTTCAGCATTTAGTGATGTTGTCAGAACTATGCGTACAGCAACCTTGACCTATAATTTTACAGGTCTCCCCATGACCAGCCAGAATAAAATCAGGGTGCATTGTCATGGTACAGATGGCAACCATCTCCACTGACAGCTGAGAATCCATCTTCCCAGCTACTTGGGAGTCCCTTAGCCATTTCATTAGCCAATAACCGCCCAACACTGAGTTGCCGAATCAGCTCTTAGGATGTCTTCTCATACTGCCCCAGGGGAATAGAATCATAAAGACCTGCTCCATCCTCCAGATACCTCTCTTTGTCCTTAATGTTCTGCTCACACATTCCTGCTGTCTGGGTTTGATGGGAGTAGTGGAAATATTGCAGGATCCCCAATTCCTTATTCAATTCTTTATTTATCTCAGTTAAAAAGTGAGGACCAGTACCTCAGGTAGTCCATAGCAAGGAATTAATTCTCTTGATAAATTTTAAACTAATTGTCAAAAAAGTATTATTTTAACAATTAAAGCAGCAATATTTACAGCAATGTACTCCCAATAATTCAGTAAACAGATTATAAACATGAAAAAATGGCCTCTTGGCAAGAGGAACATTTCTTCTGGCATGGTGTCCCTTTATCGATATTATTTTATTGGTATGCAGCAATTCTTGATTTTTTTCTCTTGTCAGCTTCACTAAAATTTTGGATGCCACCATGTCTGTAATGAGGTATTTACAGTAATGTTTATCATTCCCTCCTTGCCAATGTGGTGTAATTGTTCACATAAGCAAGTAACAAAGATATCAGGTACTGTACACGTTTGCCCGGGCGGCATAATTTACAATGGGGGATTTTGGATGTCAGGATGTAGGGGCATGATCCTTCTATTCCCATGGTTGGGTCTCAGTGGCAGAGACGTCCCTCTGCTGTAAGAAACCAGCTTTTAATTTTCTCACTGTCCCAGTTGTCCAGAAACTTGCTGTCTACCTGCTCACTTGGGTATCTTGTCTGTCAGTGAGTTGCTGCAGTTCAATGGGATGGAAATATTCAGGCATTCTCCGTTAATTTTCAATTTAACCAATTGTTGATTGAATTTCAGTTTGCGGGAACACTAGGTTAATTTATGATTGAGATTAAAGAGTCCTCAGCTTAAAGAAAATTGGAGTGTTTTAACCAAAAAACAAGGGTGGTTTGAAAGTGAATATTCTGAGTTAAAAAGGTAGCAGTAAAAATGTACACTGCAGTGAGCATTTTGAAGCGCTGTTTTCTCAACAAATGTTCTGTCATGTATGACTCAATCTGAACCACTTCTTAATGTCCTTATTTGGGGTATTTTTTGGGGAATAAGGTATTTCCTCCAAGGCTTCTAAACCATCAAATACTACAGCATGCAGTTAGATCTGAAATAAAAAAAAGAATCAAGTTGTCCTCAATGGTAGCCAGTCGGAAGATGGGGTGTTGTTCCAATTTGCAGGTGACCTTTTTTCAGCTTCTGAAACTCAATGAAAATGAGAGAATTTAAGTCACAAAGTTGTTATTTACTCCATGCTGGTATTTATAGTCCATTAGAGCAGTCTCCAATCTCACATTACACATCCTTCTATAGTTCTTTATTGCTCCTAAGTTCACCTCCCCTTAAAATCAGTCATGGAATAGCACTGCACAGGAACAGTCTAACTCCACCTGTCTGTGCCAGACCCAATGTGCAAATCAAACAAAAGTTGTTGTTTAAACACCCCTCCATCCTCTCCATATGCCTTTGGCTACCTAGAATCCTTTTAAATATTGTAATTGTATCTGTTTTTACTGTGAGCCTGGCAACTCATCACAACTTCTTCGTATTTTAAAACTCTTTATCCAGAAAATGGTTTTATTGAATTTCTTACTCAATTTATTCACGATCATTTATTTCTTACGTCTACTTTAAATTATCTTCAATTTTACTTGTTTTCTATACACCATTCTGACCTTATTTATTGACCATGGACAAATACCTCCTTAGTTAATCTCCTGAGATAAAAGCCCCAACCAGCCTGATTGAACTTTAAGCAATAAGTTTGAAGACCGTTAAGTAATTAGCCAGAGTCGTTTGCACCTATTCAAGAAGAAAGAGTCCATTTAAAAAAGAGTTCTAAAAAGTGGTTAATCTTCTAAAAGCAATTAAATAACGTATTTAAATACATAAAAAACAATCAATAATGGTGCTTCCCTGCTAACATGAAGTAATGTGGGAAAAATGTGCACTGTTAAATGCCTAAATTTTATCCATGTATTTTAAGAACTTGTAGCGGCGGCTAGACTGGTCCTGCAATAACACACCAGACGGGTTGAGCTCAGTGAGCAGACTAGTTTATTGCAGGCTGCTGGGCTGCACTTATACTCCCAGCCCGGACCTGGCTGAGAACCGCGCTGGTGGGCGCTGACGTCATCTGGGTGTCACGTGGTCCCCAAGTGCGGGTTTCTGAGCCCTGAACTGGAAGGAAGGGAAACCCCCGACGACGCCATTTTGGCCGGCTGCCCCGCCACGTGGCTTACAAGCAGGGCCGGTTCGCCTGCCTTGCGGTGAGCCGCCACAAACTGCTAATTACAAGCCTGCATTTGTTTCATGTTTCATCTTCAGAGTGTCAGTGGAAAACTTAACATGGATTCATTGCAACAGCATTTAAAATAGTGCTAATAATGTACATACAAATTAGCAGAAGAACAAAGGAGAAAGTAAACTTGGGGTACAACAAAAGTGGGTCTCTCTCTCAAAGGTGGGGCTCTGGGTTTGTGTATAAGTGGACTGAACTTTATATATTTTAACCCTGATACAATTTGCTCCTGTTCATTTTTATAAATCATTCGTGTCTGTATTTTCTCACGCTATAAATCGTGCACTTTTTTTCTCTCAAGCTCGTTAATATATTAATTGTAACTACCAGGTTTTTAATCTGAAATGATAATTTGTGGTCTTTAAATATCCCATTTAATTAATGTCTTCTTTTTTTTTTAAATTTTTTATTTTTCACACCATAAATCACAATAGCCATGATATACGCTTTTTCTTTTCCACACATTTACAATGACTTTTTCTCCCTCCCCCCTCCCTCCTCCCAAGCCACCCCCCCACCCCCCCCCCTCTCATCCATTTTAGGTATACAATCTAGGTTGCATTAATTCAGTTAGACAATGTTGTCATTCAACAAAAATACACCAGAAATTCTACTGAGTCCATTCTTTTCTTTTCTTCTCCTTCCATCAACTTAGGTAATGTTTGTTCCCGGTAGGTTTTCGCTATTGTATTTAATGTAAGGCTCCCATACTTGTTCGAATATTTCAATATTATTTCTTAAACTATATGTTATTTTTTCTAATGGAATACATTTATTCATTTCTATATACCATTGTTGTATTTTCAAATTATCTTCCATTTTCCAGGTTGACATAATACATTTTTTTGCTACGGCTAGGGCTATCTTGACAAATCTTTTTTGTGCATCTTCCAAGTCAATTCCAAATTCTTTATTTTTTATGTTACTTAGGAGAAAGATCTCTGGATTCTTTGGTATATTGTTTTCTGTTATTTTATTTAATATCTGATTGAGATCATCCCAAAATTTTTCTACTCTCTCACATGTCCAGATTGCATGAATTGTTGTTCCCCTTTCTTTTTTACATCGAAAACATCTATCAGATACTGTTGGGTCCCATTTATTTAACTTTTGCGGTGTAATGTATAGTCTGTGTAACCAATTATATTGTATCATACGCAGCCTCGTATTTATTGTATTTCTCATCGTTCCAGAGCATAACTTCTCCCATGTTTCCTTTTTTATCTTTATATTTAAATCTTGTTCCCATTTTTGTTTAGTTTTACCATTTGTTTCCTCATTCTCCTTTTCTTGCAGTTTAATATACATATTTTTTATAAATCTATTGATTAACATTGTATCTGTAATCACATATTCAAGGTTACTTCCCTCTGGTAAACTCAAGTTGCTTCCTAATTTATCTTTCAAGTAGGATCTCAGTTGGTAATATGCCAGCGCTGTATCTCCAGTTATATTGTACTTATCTCTCATTTGTTCAAAGGATAAGAATCTACTTCCTGAAAAACAATTTTCTATTCTTTTAATCCCTTTTTTTTCCCATTTTCTAAAGGCAAGGTTGTCTATTGTAAAAGGGAGTAGCTTATTTTGCGTCAATATTAGTTTTGGTATTTGGTAATTTATTTTATTTCTTTCTACATGAATCTTCTTCCATATATTGAGGAGATGGTGTAATACTGGAGAAGTTCTATGTTGTACCAATTTTCCGTCCCATTTATATAATATGTGTTCAGGTATCTTTTCCCCTATTTTATCTAATTCTAGTCTCGTCCAGTCTGGTTTTTCCCTTGTTTGATAAAAATCTGATAGGTACCTTAATTGTGCGGCTCTATAATAATTTTTGAAGTTTGGCAATTGTAAGCCTCCTTGTTTATACCATTCTGTTAATTTATCTAGTGCTATCCTCGGTTTCCCCCCTCTCCATAAAAATCTCCTTATTATTTTCTTTAACTCTTTGAAGAATTTTTCTGTCAGTTGTATTGGCAATGCCTGAAATAAGTATAGTATCCTTGGAAAAATGTTCATTTTAATACAGTTTATCCTTCCTATCAGTGTTAGTGGTAGCTCTTTCCAATGCTCTAAATCGTCCTGTAATTTTTTCATTAGTGGATTGTAATTGAGTTTATATAATTGGCCTAGATTTTTGTTTATTTGCACACCTAGGTATCTTATTGCCTGCGTTTGCCATCTGAATGGGGATTCCTCCTTAAATTTTGAGAAATCCGCGTTATTCATAGGCATTGCTTCACTTTTATTTACGTTTATCTTGTATCCCGACACTTCTCCATATTCCTTCAATTTCTTATATAGTTCTTTTATTGATAGTTCTGGTTCTGTTAAGTACACTATCACATCATCCGCAAACAGACTGATTTTATATTCCCTGTCTTTTATTTTTATTCCTTTTATATTATTATCTCTTCTTATCGATTCTGCTAGTGGTTCTATAGCTAGCGCAAACAATAATGGTGATAGTGGGCATCCCTGCCGCGTTGACCTGCTTAAGTTAAATTGCTTTGATACATGTCCATTTACTGTCACTTTCGCTAACGGTCCCTTATATAATGCTTTAATCCAATTAATATACTTCTCCGGTAAACTGAATTTTTGCAATACTTTGAACAAGTAATTCCATTCTACTCTGTCGAAGGCCTTCTCTGCGTCTAAAGCAACTGCTACTGCCGGTGCTTTATTTCCTTCTACTGCATGAATTAAGTTAATAAATTTACAAATATTGTCTGTTGTGCGTCTTTTTTTGATAAATCCAGTTTGGTCTAAATTTACCATTTTCGGTACCTGTTCTGCTAATCTGTTCGCTAATAGTTTAGCTATTATCTTATAATCTGTGTTTAGCAGAGATATTGGTCTATATGACGCTGGTGAGAGTGGATCTTTCCCTTGTTTTAGTATCACTGTAATTATTGCTGTTTTACATGAATCTGGTAAGTTTTGTGTCTCATCAATCTGGTTGATTACATCCAGGAGGGGCGGTATTATTAGGTCTTTAAATGTTTTGTAGAATTCTATTGGGAGTCCATCCTCTCCTGGTGTCTTATTATTTGGTAAATTTTTTATTATCTCTTGTATTTCTACTGTTCCAAATGGTTCTGTTAATTTATTTTGTTCCTCTATTTGTAGTTTTGGTAGTTCAATTTTAGTCAAAAATTCATCTATTTTCCCTTCTTTCCCTTCGTTTTCGGTTCGGTATAATTGTTCATAGAATTCTCTGAAGTTTTCCTTAATTTCTTTTGGATTATATGTAATTTGTTTGTCTTTTTTCCTTGTTGCCAATACCATTTTCTTAGTTTGCTCTGTCTTAAGCTGCCATGCTAAGATTTTGTGTGTTTTTTCACCTAGTTCATAATATTTCTGTTTTGTCTTCATTATATTCTTCTCCACCTTATATGTTTGTAATGTTTCATATTTTATTTTTTTATCCGCCAATTCTCTTCTTTTGGTTGTATCTTCCTTTATTGCTAATTTTTTTTCTATGTTTATTATTTCCCTTTCCAACTGCTCTGTTTCCTGGTTATAGTCCTTCTTCATCTTGGTTGCATAACTTATTATTTGCCCTCTAATGAATGCTTTCATTGCGTCCCATAGTATAAACTTATCTTCCACTGATTCCGTATTTACTTCAAAGTACATTTTTAATTGTTTTTCAATAAATTCTCTAAAATCCTGTCTTTTAAGTAGCATGGGGTTTAATCTCCATCTATACATTCTTGGAGGGATGTCCTCTAGCTCTATTGCCAATAACAGGGGTGAGTGGTCCGATAATAGTCTAGCTTTATATTCCGTTTTCCTAACTCTCCCTTGAATGTGGGCTGATAACAGGAATAGGTCTATCCTTGAGTATGTTTTATGTCTAGTCGAGTAGTATGAGTATTCCTTTTCTTTTGGGTTTTGTTTCCTCCATATGTCCACAAGTTTCATTTCTTGCATTGATTTAATTATAAATTTGGTTACTTTGTTCTTCCTGTTAATTTTTTTCCCCGTTTTATCCATATTTGGATCCAAATTCAGATTGAAATCCCCTCCTATTAGTATGTTCCCTTGCGTATTAGCTACCTTCAAAAAGATATCTTGCATAAACTTTTGATCTTCTTCGTTAGGTGAATATATATTAAGTAGATTCCAAAGCTCTGAATATATCTGACATTTTATCATAACATATCTCCCTGCTGGATCTATTATTTCCTCTTCTATTTTAAATGGCACATTTTTGCTAATTAATATAGCCACTCCTCTTGCTTTTGAATTATACGATGCTGCTGTTACATGTCCTACCCAATCTCTCTTTAATTTCTTGTGCTCCAATTCAGTTAAGTGTGTTTCTTGGACAAATGCTATATCTATTTTTTCCTTTTTCAGTAAATTTAGTAGTTTCTTCCTTTTAATTTGGTTATGTATTCCATTAATATTTAGAGTCATATAGTTCAGCGTAGCCATTTTATATTTTGTTTATCTTCTCTTTCCGTTTTTCCATCATTACCTTTCCTCCTTTTCCATTTCTGTTTTCTTATTTTCAACTCTTTACCAGACAACATTCCTACAACATCCAACATTTTCCTTATTCTCCTATTTCTATCTTCTTTATCCCCAGTCTCCCCTTCCCCTCCTGAGTTGCCCTTTATCCCTTGTCGGACAACCACATCTCCCCTCTCCATTTGGATTTGCGAATCCACTCGCAAGCGTCAACTGATTTTGCAGTGACCGCTCTTTTCCCCCACCCAGCCCCCCCCAGAAAAGATTTCGCTTTTTATATGTCACAAAGGTCACTCTTTTAATTCCCTCCTTATTCTCTCTATTCCATTACCTTCTCTTATTAATTCTTGTCTATACTCTCTATGTTTTCCTCTAATTACAGATACTTTCACATATGCCCATTGTCTCTATTCACTCTTATACCTCTTTACCCGCATACATATCAATCGTGGTCATTTTTACCCTCCTTACCCTTCTTCATCCCTCAGTCTATTTTTGTCTTTACCCCCATACATATCAATCGTGATAATTTTTGCTCTCATTACCCGTCTTCATCCCTCAGTCTATTTTTGTAATTGTTCTGCAAATTTTCGTGCTTCTTCTGGATCCGAGAATAGTCTGTTTTGTTGTCCTGGAATAAATATTTTCAATACCGCAGGATGCTTCAGTGTAAATTTATATCCTTTCTTCCATAAAATCACTTTTGCTGTATTGAACTCTTTTCTCTTCTTTAGGAGTTCAAAGCTTATATCTGGATAAATGAAGATTTTTTGCCCTTTATACTCCAGTGGTTTGTTGCCCTCTCTTACTTTTTCCATTGTCTTCTCCAGTACCTTTTCTCTTGTAGTATATCTTAGGAATTTTACTACAATAGATCTTGGTTTTTGTTGTGGTTGTGGTTTAGGGGCCAATGCTCTATGTGCCCTTTCTATTTCCATTTCTTGCTGTAGTTCTGGACATCCTAGGGCCTTAAGGATCCATTCTTTTATAAACTCCCTCATATTCTTGCCTTCTTCATCTTCCTTAAGGCCCACTATCTTTATGTTATTTCTTCTGTTATAATTTTCCATTATATCTATTTTTTGGGCTAGTAATTCTTGTGTCTCTTTAGTTTTTTTATTAGATTCCTCCAATTTCTTTTTTAAGTCTTCTACCTCCATTTCTGCTGCTACTGCCCGCTCTTCCATCTTGTCCATTTTTTTCCCCATTTCTGTTAAGGTCATATCCATTTTATTTATTTTCTCTTCTGTGTTGTTTATTCTTCTTCTTAAATCATTGAATTCCTGTGTTTGCCATTCTTTAAATGACTCCATGTATCCTCTAACAAGAGCAAGTATATCCTTTACCTTGCCTTTCCCTTTATCTATTTCACTGTACTCTTCCTCTTCTTCTTCCTCTGGGTTGACCATCTGTTGTTTCTTTGCTGCCCTTTCCTCCTCTTCTTTCTTGTTTCCATTGTCTTCTGTGGTCTCTTCTTGCTGCAGGTGTCCTGCAGCTGTCGTTGCCGGCTGTGGAGATCGACTCCCCAGCTGGTCCCCCCTCCCGTCGGTGTGTTTTTTTGCATGCGCGGTTGCGCACTTTTACTCGGCTCTGTGAGCCATTGTTGTAGTTCTTTTTCTACCGACCTGAGGTAGTGGGGCCCTCTCTCCACAGCGGGCCTCTTCGGACAGGTAAGGCCTTCACCTTTTTCCTCCGTTGTCTTCTCTTCCTCTCTTCTTTCCGTTGATTTTGATTTTTCTCCTTTTGTCTCCATCTTCTTTCCACCTTTATACTCACTTTTCTTTAACTTGTATTTCTGTGCCTTTGTATTTTCTCTTGTTTTTCCCGACTTTTCTGGAGAGGGCTGGAGTTCACCGTCCGGCCACTACTCCATCACGTGACTCCCCCCCATTTAATTAATGTCTTCCATGGGGCTTCTGTTTAGACACTTGGAAGCCTCCACTTAGCACCTTCTAGCTGGAGAAAAGTTCAATTTGTGTCTTTTTGGACAAGCTTTTACTGTTTCTGCCCCATACCCTACATCATCCCCCATTTTTTCTTCTACGATTTTCTTGTTACTTTTTAATTATTAGGCGCTTTTGTTTATTTTCCTTCTCCCTCTTCTGTTGTTGTTATGCCAGTCGCACTGACTGCAGAACCTGCCCTGTCTCATGTTGTCCATTTTAAGTGCTAACTGAGATGCCTCCTCTATTAACGTTAACCCTCCTATTCTTATTCCTTCCCTCATCCCTCTTTTTGCGAGCCTCCTCCTTCCATTCTCTAATTCTATTTTTCCATTTCTTAGAGGCCTCTTTTTGCCACAGTAGTTGTTCAGCTTTGGCAATTGTACCAGCAATTCCATGTCCCTCCCTCGGGCCATGCTTCATTTCCTAATCACTTTGTTAATAAACTTCAGTCAAATCAGTCTCTCAGAGGAAATGATCAGCAAAAATCCAATATTCACATGAAGTACATACACCCCCCTCCCCTATGGAACAAACCAATGGCTGGAGTCTAGTTGCTAATTTATGCAAATATTCATGCCTTCTGGGTAACAATAGTAGAAGTAAAAGTGTATTTTCTTTGAATGTTAGGCATTTCAGAAAGTATTGAAAATGATTTCTAGTATTTACACACAAATCTTTCTTGTGGATTCTGAATAGCCGAGTGGGGGGGGGGGGGGGTCGAGGAGTCCCGCTGTGAGTTGAAGGTGTGTGGTTGTGAATGGAGAGCAGCGCGGTAGCAGAATCAAGTTAAGACCATACTTTTAAGGATCATTTCTATAGTCTTTGACTTGAGAAATCTCATCTAAAAAAGTACGGACTCCCAAACCACGAGGAGGAGCTGGAGCGTTTCCTCCTGAGCGCGAAGGGGTCTGTGAGCTTTGTTTTATACAAGGGCTCACGGGCATTGATGACCGTTCCCTTCTCCTATTGCAGGAGTTGTGGAGGGAGGAAACGCAGTCTGAGTGGTTTGGTTCATAACGCAACCAAAAATAGAATTAATTACTTCCCACATGCTAGAAGTGGGTACATTATATAACTCACTCTGAATATTGGAGCTGAGAACTGAACTGGCATTCCTCTGCCCAGTCGTTTCAACTGCATCATCAATGTGGCTACGTGATCTGGCAGGACTGAGAGCAGACTGGACACGAAGTCAGTTAAGGACATACAACTCTGCAGCACCTTCAGCAACCCTGCAGGTGGAGCACAGCTGCAGGTCACTCGGTGTTCTGATGGCTCAACCCTTCCCAGATAGTCTTCATGTCAGAGGCTCTCATGATCAGAACCACCAATGTCATGCTGGTGTTTTCTCTGACCACTGCCTCCTTCGCAACTCCAATGTCCAGAAGAACGTGGAATCTGAAAGTGAAGTTGCTAATCCCAGAGAACGTGCAGGAACTAAAGAAGCGTGTGAATTGGCACCACACAGACATCCACAAGTGCTGGAAAAACATCAACTTGGTGGAAGACACACTTTGACCTGCCCAGAACCTGTTGGTCTTTCAGCACACAGAGATATCAGTGATGGAATGCTGCAGCAGTACGTGCTGAGGGATGAACTGAGGCTGGGTACAGCCAAGGAGAGCGTGATGTTGTGACAGTCCAGAGTCCTTTCCGTAACTCGGCACTGAGGGAAAGCTTCAGAGGTGGTAATGGTGTCAATAGGAACGGATGGAAATGTATGGATACGAAACAGTTTTCATAAATAATTTATTTTGAATAAAGTCTATTTTTGGATATAAAAAAAGTACTCTGCTTGGAGAACTGTGAACCTTCTTTGACTCCCCAGTGAACTGGTGGGAAGAGACCAAGGTGACACATTCTAGGCTGCAGGAGTACACTAAGGCACTGTGGGGAAGGACCACAGTCTAGAGTCTTCCCATTACAGAGCACCAAGGGGCTGAGATTGAGGGGAAGCCCCTCATACAATGGATGGGGTGGGAAGTGGGGGGCTGGTGAGGAGAAATGACAAGGTGCCATAGTGGTGGTAACAGAGAGAACAAATGTAACAAAGTACATTGATGAGAATGTATTGATATGACTGATATTTTGGGTGTAAAAAAATCTTTTGAATGTTTGTAAATAATTTATTGTGAATAAAGTATATTTTTGGTTAAAATACTATTACATGACAAGGAAGAAATCTTGAATCTTAAATCTCTCTACTCCAAGGAGTATTGTCCAATGTTACTCAATCACTCCTTGTTTCCTGAATCAATCTGGTGAACCACCTCTGTACCACCTCTAAAGCCAGTATATCCTTCCTCATGTACGGAGACACAGTAAATGGTAGAGCACTGAGGAGTGCAGTAGAACAGAGGGATCTGGGATACAGATTACAAAATGACCTGAAAGTAGCATCATAGATGGATAGGGTTGTAAAGAGAGTGTAATGGAACAACTTAATAAAATATATGTTTAAAAAGGGGGAATAGATTAAATAGTTTAGAACGTCTTTCTTGAGGAAACATCACATTACAGAGACAGGGACAGGAATTGAACTTGAAACAAAAAAGAGAGAGAAAAATAATAGCTGCTGGAGTCAGTGAAAGACTGGCCATGTGAAAAGGCTGCTGAAGACCCCATTTCAAGATGAGTTTTGAGTTCCGAGTTCATCCTATTCAAAATCTCTGTAGGGCATAGTTGCTGTGTTTCTCCTGAAATAGGGGGAAAGAAGAACTCTTTGTGGTAACCTGGAGACACTCAGTTGCTGATATTGTATTTAAAAGTTTTAAAAATCACATCTACAAATATTAAAAGAAAAAATACATATGTGGTATATCCCTTTATCCCTCCCTGCCTCCTTCCCCAACTCTCCAACCACCCATAAACCCTTAAAATAAAAAAGAAAGAAAAAAGTGGAAAATGTCAAAAACACAAATATAACTTCAATTCAAGAAGTTGCGTTGCTGAGAAATTACCACTGGAACGAGCTGCCAATATACAGCTGGCTCCACTTCTCTGTCCCCAAAGGGGCCAGCTCCAGTCTTTATCTGGACCAATGATTGACAGTGGACAGGTGAGGCCAGCCTCCCGGGTTTTCCACCTACAGGTACAGTGTGTCCCCTGCAGTAGGCTGGTAGGAGGGTGGCCAGTGTAGTGGTTGTATCTCCACAGGACAAGGCAGATAAAGGAGTTGGCACAGACTAGGAGGGCCTGCTTCTTTGCTGTAATTTTCTATAGGTCTCAGGTTTAATGAGACCAGACTGCACTCTGGGTGCAGCCTCACCAGTACCCTGTACAGTAGCAACAGAACCCCCTGCTCTTCCATGTAATCCCTCTGCCAATGAAGGTCCGACATCCCAGAGAGACGAAGGGGAAGCCCCTGAAAGAAGAGGGGAGGGAAAGGACAAGGTGTCACAGTGGTGGTGACGGTGGGATTGGAGAATCTATAATAATGGGAGGGGATGGGATCGGAACTAAGGGCGGGAATTGGTTCTCCTTGTGTAAATGGTTGTGAATATTCGGAGATGAGAAATAATGTCTGTTGGTCGCCGATCTTCTGTCGGGGGCAGGAAGGGTTTAATTGAGCTGCTTCGTCCGTTCCGTGGTCCCTTCTCCTTTTGGCTCAGGTTTTTTCTGCTTTCGACTGTTTCCAGCCCTTTTCCTTCTCTCTCTCTCCTCCTGTGTCTCATTGCCAGGCCCCGACATCCAGCATCTTCCCTGGGAGCCGAGGGGGAAGCGGGGTCCGGGCTCCGTCTCTGCTCAGACCTTCATGTCGGGCCAATTCTCCCCGAACTGAGGACATCGATACTGCAGGGACTGCGGTGAGACCGGATGGAATAGATCGAAATGGAATGGTTTTCCGTGACTGCAGCCAGCGGCGCTGCCTCAGGCCTCAACCTCTCCCCAACCCGCCCATTCCAGCCTTTCCGCCACCTCCTCGGACCACAGCCGCTTTCTGTGTTCCACCCGGTCCCGGAACCTTTGCACCCGCCCTGTAGCCACCCGGACTACATTGTCCGAGGGAACAGCCCTGGCCGTTTGGAGTGACGGCATCATGGCGTCGGCCGTCGGGTGGTTGCTGTGGCTGAGGGACGCGGCGCTGGCGGCCAGAGGTACCGACAGCTCCTGGGCTCCGACGTGCGTCTGAGGGGCGCAGGCGGCCTTGAGTGAAATTGACCCCGGCCTCTGGCTGATCTCAGGCCGCTCTCCCCTCCAACACAGGCGGCGCCTTTCACCACCGCGCCACCTCAATGCACTCTAGCGCATGCGTAGTCCTGAGTCCCCGTCAACTGCCTCCAATCGGCCGACTCGGTCCCAGACTGTTACCCCCGTCTCTTCCCCCCCCCCCCCTACCACCCCACTGTTCGCCCCTCCCCATTCCAGTCTGTTCCCCTCTCTCCGTCCGTTCCCCCTCCCCGTCCCAGTCTGATTTCCTGTCCACGTCCCAGTCCGTTTCCTCCCGCCACCCCCTCGTCCCAGTCCGTTTCCTCCCCCCCACCCCACCCCCGTCCCAGTCTGTGTGTCCCTTGTTCTGATAGTGGTGATGTGAGCTTATCCTTGAAGCTGGAATAAGTATATATGACAATAAACTTCAGTCAATTATTCATTCAAATAGGCTCTCATAGGAAATGATCAGCAAAAATCCAATATTCACATGAAGTAAATACGCACACACAATTATATAATGTATGTTAAATCGTATCCTTGGGTGCAATGCCTTGAGGCTAACATTCCTGTATTATATGTAGTTTTTTTATGTTTTGTTTGTTTTTTATGTTTTGTGGCATCCTGTGTATTACAAATTTTTGAAAGGAAATTCCAAATAGAGAAATGTAAATCATGTCTGGCAAATGAGCAAATATCACCCAATGGAACTGCACTCTCCTTGGAGATCAAGCAATGGAAGAAGGAAAACAAGAATTAATTCAAGTTAATTTCTTATCATAATTGAGTGATAGGTAGGGATATAAGCCAAATACAGAATATGGAAGAAAAAAATCCAAAGAGAAGTGAATCGCTAAAGAATTAACTCCTTCAGACTCAGTGAATTAAATCCAGTAGCAAAATGACATGGAGAGCGACAGAGACATCACATTATTGGAATTGAAGTTCAGCAAGGAAAACTTGTTTGCAAACATGGCATTTGTCCGAAGCATCTTTCTATCCATAAAGTATAGAATGAAGACAGTCAGTGAAATGCCAGCAACCAGTAAAGTGAGAAAGATGCCTGTGATTAGAGCCCCCAGGAAATGCCTACACGAGAAAGCAAATTAAAATTAAAACTGCATATCATATAGATGAAAATTAAACAATGTACATTGCAATCCTCCGATTTTGAATAAACTGGTTTATATCTTGACGGATTGGAGTCCCTGAGGGTTGCCTCTTGGTTTTCCAGTCATGTGCCTCCCAGTGTCCAGGAATTGTAGCCACAACCATTAAGGCAAATTCATCTTCAGGTGGCCCCAGATGCCAGGTTGTCCTGTGTAATGGAGGATTAAAACCATGTGCCCAGATGCTTTTTGCTTATGTGGAACTGACGACACTGGGGCCACACTCAGGTCACCTTACTTTCAGAACTAGCAGATGTAATTAAACTCAGCCATGGGGATTTATCTGAAGATACACTTTGAAATGGAATTCCACTGTGAGGCCCAGGGAAAGCAGTTGTCAAATGCGACACTCTGAAATTGACGAATTGGTCACAACCTGTCTTGCTTGAGAAGTTTTAATAAGTCTTTGTATCTACGAGATAAACCAGGAAATCATAGCATCCTGGTTCCATAATAATTAATCTTCTAAATTGTAGGATAGTATGTTCAGCTTTGATTTTGACTGACAAATATTAGAAGGAGTAGGCGCATGATTAATTGTTTTTGGGGAATATAAGCCTGTGGTCCTGCTGCTGAAGTTTAGACTCTCCGAGGGGTGGGAACACCCCTTGTCAAGAAGGAAGAACAGCCAGAGTCCGAGCAACGTCCTGGTCGGGGGAGGTGGAGAAGCTGCTACTGGCGCCCTGACAACCTACTACAAGTGTGCAGTCGTTGCCTCGCTTCGGCAGTTGGGACCAGTCCAAGCGTTGATAAGTATAGTTGGGAAGGGCTTGCATATTGTAGTGTGAAATCAGCTTTTGAATTTGTAATAAACATTTGTATAATTTGAACTGCTCTCGGTGTGTGTGTATTTTCTTTCGGTAGCTCAAACACTGTGACCAATATAAAATGAACAAAATGAGAGGTATAAGTTTACCCAAGACAATTGGCGTGACTTAGTAATATTTCTGCTGTCAGAAAGCCTTTTCTACTGTTTTTAAATGCTTCTGGTGATCTGAGAAATTACAGTAGAAGTAAATAATTTTATACAATCTTAAAAAAAATTGTCGTAAATTTACACCACACAGAAAAAAGGCTCTTCCACTCAACAAATCTGCAACCACCCATTCAAACCTATCCTGCAATAATCCTTTTTAATTCCTCCCACATTCTCAACTCTCTCCAGATTATACCACTCAACACGAGGGACAATTTTCACAATTTATTAACCAACCACCACATCTTTAGGATGTGGGAGGAAATGTGCAGTTACTTGGAGAATGTGCAACGTCCACAGACACACCCGAGGTCAGATTGATCCAAGGTCACTGCTACTGTGAGGCAGCAACATTTTTAACTGCACCACTGTGGAGCATGTAGAACTAGAGTGCCAATATGATTAAAATATATCCAACATACAAATTGATTGAAAGCAATACATTTGCTCATTTATTTTTGCAGCTCTGGCTGCATAAAATGGATAAGCTAAATAAAGTATATTTCTGGCATCTCATTGATTAGAAACCGCCGGTGGACATCAACATGTCAGGATCACAGAAGGAGGTCAGATGCACTGGCAATACGAACCAGTCCTCATCAAGTGGTCAGCAGTGGAGAGAGTCAAGAACTTCAAACTCCTGGGTGACAACATCTCTGAAGATCTGTCCTGGGGCTTCCATGTCAATGCAATCACAAAGAAGGCTCACCAACGGTTATACTTTGTGAGGAGATCAAAGACAATTGACATGTCACCAAAGACCGAAAAAATTCTACAGGTGTAGAGCATTGTGGCTGGTTGGATCTGTTTGGTATGGAGGTCCCAATGTACAGTACAGTAAAAAGACGTGGTGTCTGAAGAAAGCAGCCTTTATTCTCAAAGACCCTCACCTCCCAGTCCATGGTGTCTTCACACTGCTACCATCAGGGATACAGGAGCCTGAAGCCAAGACCCAATGGCACAAGAACAGCTTGTTCCCTTCTGCCATCAGAATTATCAATGGACAATGAACCACAGACACTACCTCACTCTCTCCTATTTATAATTGAACTATTTATTTATTTTGAAATGTAATTTACAGCAATATTTGAACTGCAATGCTGCCATTTGGGCCACAAGGCAGATTTGCCATCATATCTGGAGTCTATTTGATTATAAGAAGTTTTCAACCTGGAGTGGCACAAGAGAGCATAGCGGGTAGCGCAATCCCCTTACAGCCGTAGTGATGGGGACTAGGGTTCGAATGCTGCACTGTCTGTAAGGAGTTTTGAATGTTCTCCCCGTGTCTGCTAGGGTTTCCTCTGGAGACTCTGGTTTACTCCCAATGTTCGAAATGTTCCAGGGATTGTAGGTTAATTGGGTGTAATTAGGTGGCACTGCCTCGTGGGCCAAAATAGCCTGTCACCATGCTGTATGTCTAAATTTAAAATTTTTTAAAATTTAAATATCTTCATTGGCAAAACTTTTGTCAGCCTTGGGTGCAGTTTAAATGTTCAGCTGGCAGATCCCATTTGTGAGCTGTAAACATGAAATGAAATAGCATCTAGTGTAAATAAAAGACTGCAATTTCATAACACCTTTTAAATATTAACAACACTCAACTATAATTATAACTTAGGGGAAAGTTGTTGGAGAAATAATAAATTCTTTAAAAATTCCCACAATATTTACAGGTGACATTTTGCAACTCAATATTTCAAAAATGGACAGCAGTATTTAGTTTTGAACAATAGAACTATACTATACTGTAGTACAGAAACAGACCCTTCAGCCCATCTAATCTGAAACACAGGAAACTACAGAGTTAAACCATGCAACATTTCCACAGCAAAGTTCCAGAACTCATTCAATATCTTGGCATTTTAAAAAAATGTCAAATGACTTATTCATTTGAAATACTTTACACAATGTCATAGTGTGATAACCATTTTCTAACATTACTTTCAGCACTGAATGCTCTCGAATCTCAGATCTGAAGACAGAAAGAAGAAAAGCAAAACCGCAACTCACCTCTCAAAATGAACAATCAACTAACATGCAAAGTATTAACTCAAAATATGTTTTTATAAGAAAGACTTTTGTTTTATTTAAAAAGAGCAGCTGCATGGCAAAAAGCCTGACATTAAACGAAAAGTGATCAAGAAAAAGAGCTAATACGGTCTCACACAGATGCAATTACAAACCCTGATGGAAACTCAAATGTAATCTATGTTTAAACAGCTAGATAAATTAATTGTCCGCAAGTCAGGCATGTCTGATTTCCATAGATACCCATTCCCTATTACCTCTCCATACACTTGTATAATCTTTTCCATTTCATCGAGGTCCTTCTTCCCCAGTTCTAGGAGTTACTGCCTCATGTATCTCGAACTCACTTCAGCCATGAGTGCGTCCTAGACTTGCTCTTTTTCCCTCACCCGGGCTGAGACCGCTTCATAATGACACTTCAATGTCCATAGTTCCAGGACGTAGTCATCCAGGATGTTTCATCTTGTATGTGTGAGTTCTTAGGCAACACATGGATGAAGGAAAAGGTTCTTTTATTTAAATCTGATATAAACAGCACATGAGGCTGCAAGTCTCCATTACATACTGTGTGTCAGCCGTCTGCTGGCAGCCAAGTCTAATCAGACAGTAACTATAATCAAGGCCTTGCTAGTGGCCATGCAAACATGATCACTGTCATTACTTCTCCCTTTCTTAAAACAAAAGTAATTTACTTTTAACTAACATGTTTTCTTTGTATAACTCTGCAATTTTAACTTTAACACCAAGAACTTGCATTTTCATTATTATCAACATTAACATTTTTTAAAGTTGTTTTGTGTGTTCATCGCTTTTACATGCACTAAAACGTGAAGAGCGAATAAGATAGTACTACTACATTCTAGATCAGGAGTCTTTAAATTTGCTCAATGAGTCCCTTATTAGGATTCACGTGTCTTGATCTCCTGATTGATTGTCCTTCAATCTGAGTTGTTGCCTCAGATGATGTCTTCTCAGATGTGTATTCAGGTTGTTCAACAGTATCTGTCTTTCCACCTACTGTGATTGGTCCCATTTGAAGATCTTGATGGTTTATTCACAGAACAGCACCTTCATCTATCTGAATGGTGCATGATCTTGGTTGGACTTCACATAACTTCTGAGTCCATAAGTTTGTTTTGTCTTTTAGCCTTACTTGGTCACCAGTGTGGAGTTCCGGTAGGTTTTTTGTTCCCCTGTCAAAGTAATACTTTTGCTTTTCTTTCTGTTGTTCTTTGAACTTCCTCACCTTCTCCCCCTCTTGTTTTTAGGAGGTTCTCCTGAATGGGTAGATTTGATCTTAGCCTACATCCCATAAGGAGTTGTGCTGGTGACATACCACACTCGAGCGGTGTTGTGTGGTATACTAGCATGCTCTTGTAGAAGTCTGTTCCAGCATCTTTTGCCTTGTTCATCAGTCTTTTCACTGTCTATACTGATTTTTTCCACTAGACCATTGATCTGTAGAAAATGAGGATGGCGTGATGTGTACAAAGTCCCACTTTTTAGCATACTATCGTAACTTTAAATTGCAAAACTGAGGTCCATTGTCTGTGAAGATCTCGCTTGCAACACTATGTCTGGAGAATATGATTTTCATACCTGTTATTACAGCGTCTGCAGTGGTGATGTTCAGTCTACAGGGAGTAATAGTCTGTGATTACAAGATAGTCTTCCCTTGACATTCAAATAGGTCAGTGCCAAGATCTGTGTGGTGCTGGATGTGGCTTTAGTGGTTCCGTAGGATTGTTTACTTGATATTTCTGCCATATTGTACAGTTTGACCCTTCATTTGTGATATCATTGTTGATTCTTGGCCAGTATATTTTAACTGCTCTTTTCTTACACTTTTCAATTCCGAGATGTCCTCCATGGATCCTTTTTAGCATCTCTTTTCTCAGATTCTTTGGGATAAGGATTTTGCCTCCTTTGTAGATGATGTCTTCAACCACTGATAGTTCTGCCCTGCAGTTCCAGTACTCTGAAACGTCAAGTGAGCAGTCCTGCTTCATGTTGGGCCATCCATCCAAGATGTTTTTTCATCATTGTTTGTCTCTGACTTTATGAGCTCCATTTTTGCATCTGATATGGGCAGTGCACTTGTGATCATGTCCACGAAGGCATTCACGTCTTCATCCATTTTGGAGTTTGCAGGGTCTCATGTCAACAACTCTAGACAACTGTGTACATTAGCTTACCCGAGTGTACGCCACATTCAGTGTATAGCGTTGCAGCCTAATCGTCATTCTTTGTATTTTCAGTGGACATTCATTTAATGGCTTTTGGAACAAAGCAATCAAGGGCTTATGATCAGTCTCTACACCGATTGCTTGTCCTGACACGAACTGATGAAATCTTTCACAAGCAGATGTGATGCTGAGCAGCTCCTTTTCAATTTGAGCGTATCGTGTCTCTGCGTCTGTCATCGAGAATGATGCATGTGTAATGGGTTGCCAGTCATCATATTTTTGCAGAAGAACTGCACTGAGCCCACTATCTGATGCATCTGATGATATCTTGATGGGTCTCGCTGGGTCGTAAAACCTCAGAAATGGTTCCTCTGTGATCAGTTTCTTTAGTTCGCTCCATGACTTTTCATGCTCACGATTCCACTCCCATTGTTAGTCTTCTCAATGGAGCCATATTTTCTGAGAGGTTGGATATGAATTTACTCATATAGTTGACCATTCCATTAAACCTCTACGTCCTTTTAGCATTGTGGCCTTGGCATGTTCCCAATACCTTTCTGGGATCTGGACTGATGCCCTCACTGCCAATAATATCTCCTACAAATGCTAGTTCTGTCACCCAGAGCTGGCATTTCTCTCTATTCAGCTTCAGGTTTGCTTTCCCTATTGCTTCCAGCACTTTCCTTAGTCTCTCATCATGCTCCATTTTCATGGTTCCCCAGACTATGATGTAATCTATTGAGGTATCAACTTTGACCAGGTGCTCACAGACCACATGGATAGTTTTGTGATACACTTCAGGAGCTGAGGAAATTCCGAATGGTCACATTAGGAATCTGTATCTGCCAAATGGACTATTGAACGTGCACAGTCTTGAACTTGTTTCATCCAATTTTAACTGCCAAAATCCTGATGATGCATCTAACTTGCTGAAAAACTTTATGTTTGCAAACTGTGACATAATTTCTTCATGCATCTCTCTTTATTGCTCTGTTTAGATCTCTTGGATCCAAACAAATTCTAAGCTTTCCATTCTTTTTGTCCACAACGACGAGTGAACTCACCCACTCCATTGGCTCATCTATCTTCTGAGTCATATTCAGTCTTTCCATCCTGTCCTTTAGTTGCTTTTGAAGTGCAAATAGAACTTTTCTGCATGAATGTATTATCAGTGGCACACGTTTATCCACCCTGATCCTGGAAGGCAGCCTAGACCCTGAAATAGTTCATTGTACTCTTTCATAAGTTCATGATAGAGTGTCTCTCCTTGGCTTTCCACAATGAGGACTCTTTTTACCAGGTTCAGTTTCTCACAGGCTGTTAACCCTTGTAGGGCTTGTACATCCTTTGGTACCATGTACTCTTTGTCCTTGTGTTTCACTTTGAGCATGCATTCTCCTTCTACTGGTATATTGGTACCTGAATATCCTGTCACTTTCATTTTTGTTCCATACATCTTTAATCTGGGTCTAATTTTCTTAAAATCAGTCTCTGATATTACATTAATTTGTGCTCCAGTATCCAATTTAACTGAAATGTATATCCCATTCACTTTTAATCTCAACTTCCAGTCTCTGTTTTCTTTCTTGTTTTCAGTCACAACGTCAACATAGAATTCCTCTATCTCCTTTTCACCTGCTGCATGAACCTTGGTTGCACTTGGTTCCTACAGCAATGGCCATAATGTTGCTTTTGTTGCACATGTTGCATGTTTTACCATATGCTGGTTATTGTTTGGGTAGGTGTTGTGAACCGCATCAACGACATGGCTTTCGATTGTCCCTTTGATTTTTGTTTGCTGGCTATGCCTCTCTTTCCACTTTGGGGTGCTTCCTGCTCACTGCATTCATGTTGCAGCTAGTTTCACTGAACAGTTTTTGTCTGCATTTTTAACAGTTTCTGTAGCCCTACAGAGTGCTATGGCTTTTTCCAGGTCTAGATTTTGCTCTCTTAGCAGTCTTTCCCTTTGACTATTAACTGGAATACCACATACAAGTCTGTCTTTTATCAGCGAGTCGGTCAGTCCACTACGTTTTGCTTCAGTTTCTCAATTCAGTCACATACTGATCAATACTTTCTTCCATTTTCTGTACACATGTGAAAAATCTGTGCCTCTCAAACATCATGCAATGTTTAGGGATGCAGTACGCCTCAAACTGTTCCATTATTTTTTCCAGTTTCATTTTGCCTCTTTTACAGCAAATGTGAAATTATTATACACATCCAGGTCTTTATCACCCATGACATGTAAGAAAACTGATGCCTTCACTTTATCACTTTCCTTGATTGTCACCAAATAAAATCCAAAACGTTGTTTAAATCTGTTCTAATTTTCAGCCACATTACCTGTCAGCTGAGGTTACGTTGGTGGATGTAATCCTTCCATTTTTCACTTTGTTGGTTTCTCTTCACTGATCTGTTGCTGACTAGATTTTACCTTTAAAAATATTTCCTTTTAATTTCCTTCATCCCACATCAGTTTCATCTTGTATTCGTATGTGTGAGTTCTTAGATGACACATGGATGAAGTAAAAGGTTCTTTACTTTAAAGTTGATATAAACAGCACTTGAGGCTGCACATTACAGCTCTGCATACTGTATGTCAGCTAAGTCTAATCAAACAGCAAATATAATCAACGCCTTGCTAGTGGCCATGCAAACATGATCACTATCATTACACAGGATTCTTTTTATTGTCATGTAACAAATTTTTAAAAAGAGTAGCTCTCCCACGGGGAGAAGGTATAAACTCCTAGACAATTGGCTGTAATTGGGCAGCACGGGCTCGAGGGTCCGATTCTGTGCAGTAGGTCGAAATTTAAATTAAAAACAATTCTAAACATGCTGCAAAGAGGCACCGGGGCAGAGAAACGGTTCGGGTCAGTGACCTTGCATCACAAGAACCCGCGGAGAGTTCCCAACGTGTGTGTGTGTGTGTGTGTTTCGGGGGGCGGGGGGGGGGGGTAGCAGCCTCGCACTGCCGATAGATCCTGCGGTGTCGTCCTCCACCGACTCCCTGCTCGTCACTCGGGCATGAATGCGGATTGAGACGTCTGGACCGGCGCGAAGGTCCGAGCTCTGCCCAATGTCTCACTCGGCGGCTCAGTTGCGGGCCTTTCGACTGACGGGCTGGTAATGAAACCCGTCTCACTCCACCCTCCCTCGCTGTTGTGAATATTTCTCTCCCCTCCCCCTCCCCATCTCCAGGAATTCTTGGAAATACCATGGGACCGGACCCCGCTTTAAAGGGAGCAGAAAGCTGGACTGGGAGAGGAGTTTGACATGGCAGGGGTTCCCCCACCTCAGTGGAAACCGAGACGGCGGGGGCGTGAACGTGCTCGCCTCCAGCGGACAGGACGGGCCGCCTCTCCCCCGGTTTGTGGCCGCAGCCACGTGGCCCGGTTCCTGGAAAGTTCCAGGAAAGTGGCCTGCGTGTTTTTAATTTGGGAAAGTGGAGGGCTCCCTTCCCCCTCCCTTCTCTTCCCCCTCCCCTGCAAACCCAGGACTTGGCACAGGAGGTCCGAGTCCAAAGTAGCTGCTTTCCTGGGCCCCCTCCCCGCCATCATTTGCTTCCCCCCGACCTGAACACCCCCCGCCGCCTCTTCCCCGCCATTGACTGGGTGGGACGAAGCGATGTTGCTATTTGAATGACACGCCGCGGGCTCAACTCTCTCGTGGGAAAGAAAACCCAGTGGTCCCTTACATTGTAAATGTAAAATCCCAACTTCAGATTCGATTTGAATTTAGACACCCAATTAAACTTCAATTTGAAGGAACCCCCACAGGGAGAAGGTACGAAATCCTTACAGACACCCCGGGACTCGAACCCCGGCCCCAACCTTAAAGGGAAAGCTCCAGTGGTTACGGGATTGCTTGAAGGAAGGGAAAGACGCCGTGATTGTAGTAAACTCGGCGCAGTTCTCTGCGGAAGGGAACGCACTGGGAGGCGAGTGTCCTCTGCTCCAGTCGGTTGAAGGACAAGACACCGCGGGCTGGTGCGGGGGAGCGCCCGCTGATGGACCCGCTCTCCCCACTGGAGCATGGGGGGACTGCCTGGCGATTCCCCGCACAGGGGAAGGTGTATTGGGTTGGGAAGACGCAGCCCACGCAATCAGGAAGATCTGGCCCCGGGCATCGAACGGCGACGTTACCCGGCCTCCCGCCGGCGGTCACGGACACAACTTCTCCCCCGTCCCTTTCTCCTTCCAGATATCCAAGGCGGCGAGCGAGGCGAACATCACTTCGCTGGAGCCCTCCCCCCGGGTCCAGGCAGCAACAGAGAGTGCGAGTTCGATGCAGGGACCCCAGCGAGAGTCGAGAGCGTTGTGGGCAGCCAGGTCTGATCTTCAGAGGACAGGTATCAAGCTCGCCTTCGCCCTCCGTCCCCAGGCCAACATTCCCCGCCCCGGGCATGTCTACAACAGACGGTTTTAAATTCTGCTCCTTTGCTCTGTCGGCGTCCAGTTCGGAGTTTTAGAAACACTTTTATTTGCACCACCGACTGATTGGGCGTTGAGAATGAATCCGGGCCCTCGTATTAAAATGACCGCTAAAACGTCCAGGATTGCTGGAGTTGGCTGACTGGGAACGATGGGACCTTTCAAAGCTCCCAGTTTGGAAAAGGGGTCGAAGCCGCTGACGGGAGTTTTGATGTCGGAATACGATTTCTCTTCCAATCTGGGGGGGGTTACGAACGAAAAAAAACCTCAACTACTTTGTTTAAGAAGTAAAATCTTTAAAAAAAAACTAAAACAGAGGCTTCGGACGAGCCGGTGAGGGTTAGGTGTAAAATTAATACATATTTCAAATGATCTTCAGAAACAGGGGTGGTCAGATTTTCCAAAGGAGACGGAGACCGAAGACGGGCACACGGGACGAGAGTGGAGGCGGGGGCGGGGGCGGGGAGCCCGGCCGGGTGCGCTGTCAAACCCGCGGATCCGACAAGTTGCTGCTTTGTTTTGACCAGATTGGGGTAAAAGTTTAAAATATCAACCCCCCCCCCCTCCACCTTCCAAACTATAAATCTGAATCATGTTAAAATATACATAAAGGTTTTTGTTTAACGATGCGCTCACATTTTTGATTCTCAACGTTTTCTGGCTCCACTGAGGGATGCGGCGTCTTGCTTTCGGGAAACACCCCATCCAGCGACAAGCCGTTTTCCAGGCGACCAGATGGGTTCTGGTGGGTGGGGGTTGGGGTGGGGAGGCCTCTGACATGCCACGTGTAAGTGGAACAGATCGGAGGGGTCGTCTGAGGCGACTGAAGGCAGGTAGATGATTCTCTCTTTGCCCATCTGTTGCCCGACCCTGAGCGCGACTGTCCTCCCGGCTTCAGTCCCTCTCCGTCCAAAGGACTTGCTGCATTGGGGCCACAAGGTAACTCGGGGCCCTTCCACTTCTCCTTTCCTTGGTGAGGTTATTGGAAGAGAGACCGCCGACGTCCCCAAACACGGAGGAAAACACGAAAAGTCTGCACCGTGATTGAAGTAAAAGAAACTCAGCAGGTCAAACAGTAAACTTTATACAGCAATAACCAATGTTTCGGGCTTGAACCCTTCAGCTCTGCTGGGCGCTTGCGTCCCAATACCATTGAGTGTAAAAATATTCTGGACCAACTTCATGGGGTTCTATTAGTTGACTGGCGGTGAAGAATTGGTCACTGGTCTATACAGAAAGAAAGACTCAACAATGAATGGATCAATTTACACTTAAACCTGAGTGGGCGTAAATAAACTTAAGTGCAAATCGTTTAATAAAGTGGACCGATCTCCCTCGCGGCCTTTCCTCCGTTGTTCAGAGCCCGGTTTCTGGAAGGCGGGAGGAATCGGGACCACCCCACCCCCCCACCACTGCCGGTAGAGAGGACCCTGAAAGCTGGAGTAGCGGCTCCTGGCTAACGGCTCGAACATGAAGCGTAAAAGGAGCGAGTATTTGGTTCCGGGACATTTTTCTTTTGGGTTGGCTACTGTTTGTTAAAATGAAGCTAGTTTGACTTCAATCGCGTGCGGGACATTTCAACTCGAGTTATTGCATGTTGCATCTGATGGTTTTGTCAAAGCCTCACCTGAATCTCGTTCCCACTGAACTCGCCTGGATTGATTATGAAACCTGTAGAAATAACACTAATAAACGGGAGCTTGTACTGGAAACTGCTACTTACTGTCTTGATGGGGAAGGTGTCATCTTTGGATCTTTCTGCCCATTCACTCTCCTCCTCTACCCAATAAGGGTGTTTTGACTTCTCTGTTCAATTACCCACGTCATATATGAGATCGTTACTAAAACAATCCTAACAGAAGCAAACCAAGCTAATCCTTAATCTGGATTCTAAAACGCCTATCACGACGCTGGGCCCCATCTCAAACAAAGTTGAATCCCCTTTAGTTGATCCTCTGGGTGGTCTCGCATTCCCACCGTGCCCCAGACCCCTCCAGCCAGGGTATCCCCGCCATGACTCATGACCCATCTACTGCTGGTCTTCAGTGAGCGGTTTTTATCGCTGACTCCATGTCTCTCAACGTGAACTTTTGCAAGCTAATGACTTTGTACCCCCAAATCTGCTAAAACCAAGTGGCTCAGGGAAAACATTGGCCCAAGTCATCTCCAGGACTGGATTAAATTGCATGAGAGTCAAGGGAGAAATTTTCTTAAGTTGTTTTTGGTTGATATAATCAGAATTTATTGACACGAAATTCGGTGTTTTTGTGGTAGTTATCATAGTGCAAACATTCATATTATAACCATTTTACAACAATAAATATATTAAAAAATAAAAATAATAGGGCACAAAAAGTAAGACAGTGTTTTTGGTTCATTGATTATTCAGGCAGCGGGGAAGAAGCTGTCCTTGTGCCACTGAGTGCTCCTCTTTTGGCTCCTGTACCTTTTCCCCAATGGTACCAGAGCGAAGAGGACATGGCCTGGGGGGGGTTCCTTGAGGATAGAGGCTGTTTTTTTGAGGCACTGCCTCATGTAGATGTCCTCGATGGAGTGACATCTGGTGTCTGTTGTAATGCGCGTCTAAATAACCAAAGACTTGTTGATCCAAACCAAGGCTTTTATTAACTAAAAGACTGGAGCATATCACAAGTAGGTCGACCAATCCAGAATGACCTGGTCTGGCTAGGAGCAATCCTTTTAGACCTGTCAGAAGGTGTGACTACACTCTCAGCCAATCACAGTCATCCTACACTATCATCTATACATAGGTACATATACACATTGGTGATAGAATCTGTACTATCGCACCTGTGATGTCATAGGCCAAGTTAACAACCCTCTGGAGTTTATTCTCATCCTGAGACTTGGCATCTCCATACCAGGCAGTGATGCAACCAGCCAGAATGCTCTCCATGGCACACCTGTAGAAGTTTATGAGAGTCTTCGGTGACAGATGGAATCTTCTCAGACACTTCACCTCAGCTAGCTGCTTATTCAATTAAATTGAGTTGTTATATAAGCATTTTGACTGAAGGATGATGAATAGAAGAAAGACAGTGGTTACAGTGTACAACCTCAAGATTTACCAAAGAAAATGACTGTTGATCCTCTTGATACAGTAAATGCACATCCTGGTACAACATTAAACAATCATTTAACAAGGAACAAGGTCTAATGAGCACCACTGTGATAATGGCAAATAATTTGTTTTATTAATGTTGGTTGAAGGACAAGTTTTGAGTACAGTTTCCCTGATAGTCTTAGAAATTGCAAGACAGTGGAGTACTGGAGCTCTTTGGTTCATGAGAACGTGATGTCCAATCAAATGAAAACTCTGCCACTTGCAGACATCCTTTCACGTAGTGGAGTTCAACAGCACAGAAACGGGCTCACAGGCCCAGCATGTCCCTGCCAAACAATATGCCCTCCTGCTTTAGTCCCACTTGTCTGCATTGTCCAGACCCTCCAATCCCCTCCCCTCCCATTAATGGAATTATCCAAGGTTTTCTTAAAGGAAGTAACCATACCTGCCTCCACGACTTTGCAGCATGTTCCACTTTCCCACCAGCCTTTGAGTGAAGAACTGTCCCCTCACAATCCTTCTAACCCCCCACCTTATAATTATGCCCTCTTGATCTAGATTTTCTCTCTCCAAGAAACATTCATTAAGATGAATAATTAAGACAATGCAGACAATTATTCATCTTATCTATGGCCCTCATAATTTTTATAGACCTCAATAAGATCTCCTCTCTACCTCCTGCATTCTCCAGAAAGTAAGCCTAGATTTTCCAATCTCTCATGAGAACTGAACTTCTCCAATACTGGCAACAACTTTGTAAACCTCTTTCCAAATTTATAATATTCCTTCCCATACCTAGGTGACAAAACTTTACATAATATTCCAAATATGGGTTCATGTCAGTGGAATGGCCCAACCAATGAAGGCAAGCTTCCCAAACACTGTCTTCACTACTGTCTACTTGGGCTGCCATCTTTAAAGAGCTATGTATCTGCACCCCTTGGCCCCTCTGTTCCAATAACACTTTTTAGGGCCCTGCTGTTAACAGAGAAAGTCTGGTCTGGTTTGATTTACCCAAATGCAGCACCTTGCATCTCTCCAAGTTGAACTGCATCTGCCCAGTTTCCCATCTGATTTAGATGCCATTGGAAACTCAGGTAAGCTTCTTGGATGTCCTCCGCAGCACATATTTTTGTATGATCAGTAACTTGCACATCTTGCCATAAACATTCTTGTCCAAATCATTGATATAGATTACAAAAAGCAAAGGTCCTGGCAAAAAAGTCCCATGCCACCACTGTCTGACTCCTATCACTAAACCACCTTGTCATTTCTGCCCTTTTCCTACTGGGAACATGCATGTCCTGGACCTTCCTTTTCTCCCTCTTAAATGGCTCCTATTTGGCAGTCATGCTTTTACTTGTTTACATTGACTTCCTGTTGACTATTACTAGCTCCTACCTAATCTGGTCAAAATTGCCTTTGCCCCAATTTAGGATTAAATTTGAAGACCAATTTCAATGACTAATAGAACTGTGGTCACTTGTCCCACAGTGTTCCCTGACCACCTTCATTTCCCAAATGTAGTCCGATATTGCCCCCTTCCCTTGTAGGCCGAAACTTGGACATACGGAATAAACCAGTTTATCCAATCCTCTCACCCTTTGGTGTTTCCAATCAATGTTTGGGAAGCTAAAATCATCTGCAACTGTGTTTCTTAACCTTTTATTTCACTCATATGCCACCTTAAGTAATCCCTTAATAACCACAGAGCACCTGTAGCATTGGTGGTCTGTGCTTAATAAATTATTACTTAAGGTGGTATGTGAGTGGAAAAAAAGTTGAGAACCACTGACTTACAATAACAGCTTTACTATTTTTTCAGAGATTGGCATCTCTCTACATATTTGATCCTCTAGCTCTTGGTGACTGGTCATCTGCTATATAACCACTACAACATAGAAACAGGCCAACCTGGCCCTTCTAGTCCATGCCAAACACTTTCTCCTACCTCTCTGCTGTATCCTCCCAGCACTGTGCTGATTTTTAAGGCTTGTCAACCTTGCAGAGGTCCTCGAAGCGAAGCTGAGGTCCATCAACGTTCCTTTTGCCTATTCCTAGTTCTCCGCAGAGGATGTCCTTTGGCAGTCTACCCTCCTTCCTGCGACGGATGTGGCCCAACCAGTGCATTGTCTTAAAAGTGTGAACATTGTGGGAAGTCCATTGTGGGAGAGGACCTCAGAATTTGGGAAAGTCTCTCCAGATGATTCCAAGGATGTGGCAAAGGCTATTGAGTTTCCTTTCCGTCTTGGAGAAGGTGGTCCACGTCTTGCCTCCATACAGGAGGGTGCCGATAACACATGCATTATACACAGCAGTCTTGGTCTTTGCAGCAAGTTTCTGATTCTCCCAGACCTGCAAGGAGAGTCAAGCAAGGATTGATGCTGCTCTGCCGATACGCCTATTGATTACAGCATCAAGGGAGAGGGTGTCGCTAGTGGTTGACCTCAAGTATATGAAATCATGGACCACTTCTAGATTGTAGTTGTCGATGGTAATGACTGGTGTCTCCTCTACGTTCTGGGAAAGGACATTTGTTTTCTTTAGTCTAATGATAAGTCCAAAGTCCTTGCATGCCTTAGAGAAGTTGTCCATGAGAGTTTGCAGTTGCTGCTTGGTTATAGCAGCATCATTGGCAAAGAGCATATTGCGTAGTAAGATCTTTTGCACCTTCGTACTTGCTCTCAGGTGCACAGGATTGAACAGCCGCCCTTCAGACCTGGAGTGCACGTAGGTGCCTTCTGTTGACGTCCCAAGTGTGTGCCTCAATAGCAGAGAGAAGAAGATGCCAAATAATGTTGGGGCCAACATGCATCCTTGTTTTACTTCACTATAAATAGTGAAGGGTTCTGATGAGCTGCTGTCGTACTGAACAGTAGCCCTTATGTCGTCATGGAATGACGATGATATTATGGAGTTTCGGGGGACAATCAATCTTGGGAAGAATTTGAAAGAGCCCATCCCTGCTAATAAGGTCGACAGTTGATCTCCCTGTGTGGAAACCACCTTGAGACTTAGGGTAGACCCATTCTACCAGAGGCTGTAGACGAGCCAGAGGTTGTAGATGAGCCAGAGGTTGTCAACGAGCAAAGACTTTGCCAACAATACTCAGGAGGGAGATTCACCTGTAGTTGTTGCAGTCGCTCCAATCACCCTTGTTCTTGTACAAAGAGACAATTTTAGAGTCACACATATCCTGTGGTATGGCTTCTTCCTTCCAGTACTGACAGAGGACCTCGTGTAAAGCTTGGATGAGTGAGCTCTTGGTTTATGATCATGTCTGGAGGGATCCCATCATTGCCAGAAGCTTTCCCTGATGCCAGACTATCAATTGCCTCGCTGAGGTCCTTAATGGTTGGTTTGGAGTTGACTGGTAGACAATCGATGGCATCCATGTGCCTGCCTAAGAGTCTCTTAAATGTCTCTATTTTCAGCCTCCACCACCATCCCTGGCAAGGCATTCCATGCACCTGCAACTATTGTTGTTTTATAATATAAATACCCCTGATGTCTCCCGTAAACCTTCCTCCCTTAACTTTGCATCAGGTGTCTTCTGGGGTTTGCTACTCCCACCCTGTCTGTCTACCTTATGTATGTCTCTCAGAATCTTGTCTATTAAGTCTCATCCTTCTCTGCTCCAAAGTGAAAATTCCTCACCACATCTTGTGCGTTTCTTTTTCCAATCAATGTCGCTTACATTGAATTCATTTGTGTGCTAAATGATGCTGGTATCAGTTTGAGGCTTTTGAAAGACACATACAACTTACCTTTTTTATGTCTTGTTTATCGCAGGGTGGTATTGGGGAGCTCTTAAAGCTAATGAAGCGAATGAGAAGTTAAAGGAAGCCTCTGAAGGAACGTTTTTGGTGAGGGACAGTTCACATCACAATTATTTTCTCACCATCTCAGTGAAAACTGTTTGGGGACCAACCAACCTGAGAATTGAATACCAAGATGGCAAATTTCGACTGGACTCGATGATTGTTGCGAAACCAAAGGTTCAGCAGTTTGACAGCGTGGTCCACTTGGTGGAACACTACGTGACCTTATGTCAGATGATACAGAATGCTCGTTGTCCACATCCCCGAAACAGTGGTTTGCAGCTTCAGCTGATCAAACCATTGTACAATCAGATTCCCACCCTGCAACATTTCTGCCGTATTAATATCCACAAAGCAACCACAAAAATCAATGAACTTCCTTTACCAACTAAACTGAAGAAATACCTGCTGGAATACAAATATCAGATTTAAGACTTTTTTAAAAGGGAAGGAGGTCAAAGAGAGAAATTTAGTTCCAGCTGGGAACTCTCCCCTAGTCCAGTGGTTCACAGCCTTTTCCTTCCCACTTGAAGTAATCCCTATGCCATCGGTGCTCTGTGATGAGTAAGGGATTGCTTCAGGTGGGAAGAGGAGGTTGAGAATCCCTCCTCTAGACACAATTGCTACTGAAATACTTGGCTTAAGTAAACTGGTCATCGGGCCATTTCCTTTGGGAGAAACTGGGCACATAACGAGTTAATGAGATACGATTAAAATAGTGGTTTTCAAACTTTTTCTTTCCACCCACATCCCACCATAAGCAATCCCTTACTCACCACAGAGCAGCGATGGCATAGGGATTACTTAAAGTGGTGTGTGAGTGGAACAAAAAAGGGTGAGAACCACTGGCCTAACTTTTCATCTCTGGTTGTTTATTTTGGTAGAATTTTCACCTCTGGCTGGTGCTCTCAACCCTGTTGTTTTGTTCATTGTTTACCTGGAATGGGATGTTCGGGTATTGCAAAAGCAAAATTGATTCAATCAAAATGTTAATTGGTTCTGATCTGTCGGAATCTAACCTCAGAAAGGTCTTGAAAAATAAGTATTAATTAGTATTACCCCTGTCGTTAACTTTCTTTAATGATTTTAGTGTTTGGATAAAAGAAGTAACAAATCATTTGGTTTTGATTTTGATATTATAACATGTTGATGCACAACTCTACAACTCTTATTTATTTATGTACCAGCTCGCCCTCTTTCGCTCTGACATCTGGGCCTAGATCTCATCCTTCTCCTTGTAGCATGACTTTGCTGCCAGTGCAATTTAACTCCTTCATCCATCAACTTCTCTCCATCACTAGATCAAAGCGGAGATGTTTACTGATCACACGGGCTTTTCCTCCCCATTTACAGTGCCCTCAAGCAGCAAGTCCCGGACAATATTCAGCCTTTGATTGACCTGAGAGGCAAATCTAATTCCTGAAACACAAATGACCATCTCAAATGTGGAGTTTGATGACCTTGCCATAACATTCACCAGCACTAACTCGTGGGCTGACCTCCCCTCCCGCCCTTCTATAGCTCTCCACTCTGCAGCTTGAATGCCATCCCGTGTTCAGTTGTTCAGTTTGCCATCGTCTTTGAATTCTGGTCTCCTGCCCTTTACTGATTTTTCATTGACCAACCTCCACTGATCTCTCAGCTTTTCCGCCTCACCCTCTCTTTCTTAAACCTTCATCCTGGCTGAGTTTTCAGTCTCTTTACAATATGAAGCTTTCGTCAAGCCGTGGGACAGTTGACAACTGGAGTGGTCACGGTGGGGATTTTGAGAAAAGCCGCAAAAAGTGAATCATAGTCTTGATTATAAATGTTTTGCATCCACATGGTAGATCGATCATTTTTATTTGACTGAGTTTTGATACCTTCAGCAGTGGGAATGTATCTGTGACGAGTCCATGTCAGAGGTTGACTTCCCAGCTCCTGGAATTAAGCCTTCTCCAAACTCACAGAGACTTCAATTTAACAAAATCTAAATTTTCTTTCATGTGGGATAAACAAAGGAGACAAGGTAAATCTGCCAAATATTTAGTTGGTAACTCTCTGCGCTCCCTCTGTCCTATCTGAATCTCCAAACACTGGCCCCACCTTTTTCTTTTAGCTCTCCTTGTCATCAAATATTGATGTAATGATGCTACACATCCCTCCCAATCAGTAACCCTCCATCCCTGACCACCACACACAGTTTCTTTGAAGCAATTCCACAAAGACATTTGGGCAGGATATGAAAAGTGCTAAAACAAGTTGACCATTGATTGGAAACACTCACATGATGTTTTAGACCAAATGGCATCTGTTATGAGCACTCACTTCTGCATGCTTGTGCCAACTGCTAAAATCGTCACGTGTGCCCAGCAACCATCCCCTGGAACTCTGCAGAGCAGGGGATAATTACAAACTAATTTACAGCAAAAAAATGACACATGGAAAGACGTGAACACCACAAGGCAACAGGATAACAAAGAGCACAGGAACCAGCTGAAGGAATCCTCCAACACTTACAGGTTAGTGATTGGTTTCTTCTGGCATCTGGCAGAAGAAATTGTTGCACTGAACGGCTTTGTCTTAACTTGAAGGCTTCAACACTCTCATTGGTGCCACCTTGGAACACAAGATGAGAATAGAAAAATGGTGGCACAGCTGCTGTAACGGCAGCACTGCCACCGGGAGTGGAGACATAGCGCTCCTGCGGGGTCTGACTGTCTAGTCCAACTGCCGTCAGCTCTGTACAGGTTTTAAACAGCCCATAAATGGAACTAATGGTTTTCTTTGAAAGTTTTGCAAACTCAGGGTCTGCACCCAATATGGCGGTGTCTATGACCAGCAGTGGCCACAAGACTGCACGGTCTGCACCCAAGATGGTGGCGCCTATGGTTGGCATCAGCCACAAGACAGCAGGATCTGCACCCAAGATGGCGGTGCCCCCGAAAGTTTGAGGACTCAGGGGAAGCAGCGGACTGGCGCAGGGTACCAGAAAATGGGGAGAATGCCCCCCGCCCCCACACCCACAAGAAGGAGAAGCAGAGGAGATGACCCACAGGACAGTGACCATGGCGGTGGGCCAGTGAGGGGTTCTGCAGCAGATGAACACATAGGTAGCGGGCTGTTGGCAACGAGGTGAGGTACCCGTGCAGATTGCAGGCTGCTGGTGAGTGTGGTTGAGGGATTCACACTGGGCTGCAGATAGCTGGGTCTGGCTCAAGACTGGCTGTAGGGGTACCAGGTATTGGAACAGAGCTGCGAGAGGGTGCCGAGGATGCTGAAGGTTTCCAGATTTGAAGCTTGGGTTGCCGATGGTTTGACCTGGACTCTGTGGCTGCGGGAGTAGTGGCAGTGCTGGAGGCGAATCCACGGACACTGAGGAGACTCTCGTTTTGCTTCTCTTTCTCTGACTGTGAGAGGTGCTTCAGGCAATGATGGCAGACAAAAACAAATTTTGTGTAATACTGTAATATCTTTATTTCCTGACAATAAATGGAACCTTGAATAGTCCCATGGCATAGGCAACGGGACAAGCTGCCTGGCAGCAGGCGAAGGAGCAGGAGAACGGCTCAGCTTGAGGACCAATGCATTGTGGATGTCCAGGCAACAAATCTACCTGAGCCGTATGGTTGGCTGAGCTTTAGTGGGAAGTCCTCAATGAAAGTTGTCACCCACTACAGCCACAACCTCCAGGCAGTATTGCCAATGGCTGCCAAGGTGAATTTGACAACGGTTTACTTGGCATCCTGCTCCTTGGAGTTGGAGATATTTTTAACATTTTGCAGTTTCCCGTCCACAGCTGTGTAAAGGAGTGCACTGTAACCCAATATTCAAAGAAAGCCAACTGTATTTCGTACCCCAATAGCAAAGACCAGCAGGCATGAAACACCAGGATTGTAGGCTTCCCTGTGGTGTGATGTGCTGGTATTGGGACATTGTGGGCACCATGTATCAACCAACCCCCCCCTCCCCCCAGCACGGAAACCAAAAGAGATTCCACACCAATCGACATCCAATGTGTGCAGGTTCATTGCCCAGTGTTCTGACTTCAGTCTGGTTGTCCATCATTCCATTGCCGTGTACTGTGCCATCTTCATTTGAGTAAGCCAACACGTACTTATTGAATGATTAAAAGAAAGAAAAAAAGGGCACATGGGCACCATCAGACAGTGAAGATTGTGCCATAGCATAATCAATCAGTGACTGAGTGATCAAGAGCACGATATGGGGGGTGCAAGGTCTATCGTGGTCCCGTGTGCACTGCACAACCTCCTACCATGAATAGGTAACCCATGACACCAACTATGTGGCAAAAGGCTGAGAAGCAGGAGTTGGAGAAGATGAAAGAAGAATTGGCTACTCCCTGGCCTCAACATCAAGAATGGCAGAAGGATTGGCGTAATGGTTAGTGCAACGCCTTTGCGATTGGGACAGGGGTTCGAATCCCGCCCAGTCTGTAAGGAGTTTGCATGTTCTCCCTATGCCTGTATGGGTTTTCCCGGGGACTTTGGTTGCCTCCCACCATTCAAACTGCACCCAAGATGGTGGTGCCTATGGTTGGCAGCGGCCACGAGACAGCAGGGTCTGCACCCAAGATGGCAGGGCCCACAGAAGGTTGAGGACTCTGGGGAAGCAATGACTGGTGCAGGGCACCATAAAATGGGGAGAATGCCCCCCCCCACACCCACTTGAGAAGGAGAAGCAGAGGAGATGACCCACAGGACAGTGACGGCGGTGGGCCAATGAGGGGTTCTGCAGCAGATGAACACATAGGCGGTGGGCTGTTGGCAACGAGGTGAAGTACCCGTGCAGATTGCAGGCTGCTGGTGAGTGCAGTTGAGGGATTCACACTGGGCTGCAGATGGCTGGGTCTGGCTCAAGATTGGCTGGGGGTGTACATTAATAGAGTGTAAATTGGGCGGACCGGACCGTGGGATGAAATGGTCTGTTACCGTGCTCTATGTCTAAATTTAAAAAAAAATAAAAAATTTAAGAACTACCAATAATACAAGTTAAATATCCCATACAACATCTGTAAAAACACAATGCTGGAGAAACTCAGCAGGTCAAACAGTGTCCTTTATATAACAAAGATAAAGACACATAACCAACAATTTGGTCCTGAATCCTTCATCAAGCTGTGGAGTAAAATGTAGGCAAGCACTTGAATAAAATGATGGAGGGGTAGAGCGGGGCGAGGAGCACAGTCCCACAGGTGGGAGGTAATAAGGGAGGGAGGGCAAACGGGATAGCTCTGTGAATGGAGAGGTGAGGGGGTGGAGAGTTGTAGGGAAGGAGGAATGGGGAAGAGAGGGAACGGGGAGTGGGCTCGCAGAAACCGGAGAAGTCCGGTTGGAGAGAGCCCTTTTCACAGGTGTCCTTGGTTTGATAGTTCGAGGCCATGGATAAACATTTCAAAGCAGGAGTGGGACATGGAATTGAAATGATGATCCCTGTCACTGAGCGAAGGGGCTCAGCGAAGTGATCTCCCAGTCTGTGTCCAGTCTCCCTGATGTAGAGGAGGCCACAACTGGAGCACCGGATACAGTAGACGACTCCCGCAGATTCATGAGTGTAGTGTTGCTCCACTTGGAAGGACTGTTTGGGGCCATGAACATTGGAGAGAGAGGAGGTATGGGCACAAGTGAGGCTCTTCCTGCAGCCACAGGGAAAGGTGCAACGGGGGCAATTAGTGGGAAAAGATGAGTTGACAAGAGAGTCACAGAGGAGCGGCCCCTATGGAAGACAGCGAGGTGAGGAGAGGGGATGATGTGCCTGGTAGCGGGATGACAGAAGTTGCAGAGGATAATGTTTTGGATGGGAATCCTGTTCTTGTTCTAGAGGCTGAGGGGGCCAGGGCAGATGGG